>NC_046659.1:125325112-125340751 GCF_010883055.1 Belonocnema kinseyi | reverse complement strand
ACAATAAATTCTGTGAACTCTCGGAAGCACTCTAGAAATGTTCTGTCCGAGCTTAAACGCTCAGCATATTCTTGACAGCATTTGCTCAATATAAATTCTTGGGCATTTAAGAACTCTACTTTCCCTATTCCCAGACGAAGCAGTTAAAAAAAAAGAGAAAAAAAACCGCTTTTTTGAGGGAATTTTTCTCAGTTTACATTGAAGCTAATCTCTTGTCTTTTGGGGAAGGATCAGCGGCCAGTGTTCCCCGTTACGGAAGTCTACAACGCTAGTACGTTAGTTGAGCATCCGTCACAAAATTGGGGTAAGCGTAGTGTGACGAAGCATCATCAGCATCATCTGGCTGTGCCGCAACAGTCGCAGCACAGACATGAGCATAAAAAGGAGACGCAACAATTGAGTCCTGTGAAGAAGAGAGTGAAGGAGAGCACTCCTCCGAGCAGCAGCAGCAGTAGTAGTAACATGAGGCGCCACTCGCCAACGAATAATGGTCATTGGCAGCAGCAGCATCTGCAGCAGCAACAACAGCAGCAACAGCAGCAGCAACAACAGCAGCTGCAGCAACAGCAGCCACTCTCGCAATCGCACCATCATTCCGTTGGAAAACACACGAGCAATCACACTAGTAGTCATGCGAGCAATCACACGACGACCAATCACACGATCGGTGCTCACACTACGGAACATCCTCAAGTGTCCTATGCCAGGCAACAAACGATCACGATTCATGACACTCCTTCGCCTGCTGTCTCTGTCATCACGATCAGCGACAGCGAAGACGAATCTCCTGGTAAATGGTAAGTAAAAAATCCTTTGTCTTGTCTCTCTGTTCTTCTTCTGTTTTTAAGGCCCATGCGTTTGAGTGGGTCACGTGACCCGATTCCAAACTTACCGACACTTTTTATTTACGAACTTTTCATAATTATTAAAATTTAGGACCAGACCCACATTTCTTACTGCTCCTTATTTATTATCCCAATTTTTCAACTCGATGTGGCGCTGTGTGTGAAAATGAGTTGAGAAATAAAAAAAGTGACGGTCACGTGAACCACTCGTCAGATGGTCTTAACTATGATTATTTTTGTGATATTTTTTAGACGGTAATTGAAATGGTGAAGTGATATGATGGTTGAGTTAGAGGCCGTACTTAAATTACGGAACTGATTGTAGGCCCTCCTGCAACTACCGTGAAATGACAGTGATATCTGTCCAAATTTCTTGGAGTTTAACCGTTTTTTTAAATACTTGGTTAAAATGTGATCTTTTTCAATTATGGTAACATTCAGTTTATATGGCGTAATTCGACAATATTTTGTTTAAACAAATTTCCATTTTTAATTTTTAAGCGTGCATTATTTCAAATTGAATAATTTGAAAATTCAGTTTTAAAGACTTGAAAGAATTTAAATTTAGAATTGTTTAAAACCGAAGATTTTTGATAAAAAAAATATTTGTAGTTCAAATTTAGAACATTATTTTTTTGCTAAAAAAGTAGAATTTTCAACGAAAAAATGTCAATCTTAAAAAAATGAAAGAGTTACATTTTCAGTTAAAAAATTACGTTTAAACTAGAAAAAGGCTTTTCGAATAAACAGTTAAATTTTCAAGCAAAGAAAGCCGTCCTTAAAAAAAATACAAATTTTAATCATGTAAATTTAATTTTACCCAAGTAGCAACATTTTTAAATTAAAAAATTTTGTTTAACAAAATAATTACAATTTTATCCTAAAAAATGATTTTTTAACAAAGTGATTCCATCATATTGCTACTGAAAAAGATGAAATTCAAAAATATACTTGAATTTCATGTTAAAAAAGAATCCAGTAGACTTTTCACGATCAAAATTTGAATCTTTTAAGCAAGAAGTAATTTTCTGCAAAAAAGTTGAATTTTCAAACCAAAAGGACGAATTTTTAACCAAAAAGAATGAGTTTTCAATAAAATTGTTAAATTGTCTACGAAATAGTTGTACTTTTAACCAAAAAAGATTAAATTTCTTTGAGAAGAGAGATCTTTTTATTAAAAATTTGTTTTAAATACAATTTTCATCAAAAAAATATTGCTGTTGACTTTTTAAGATCAAATTATGAATTTTAAAATCATAAAAAAGTTTCTACGAAAAATATGAAACTTTTTTCAAACAAAAAGGATGAATATGTAATAAAATAGTTGAATTCTCTACCAAATAGTTGCAATTTTATCCAAGAAAGAAGAAACTTGTACGAAAACAGATGAATTTTTAATAAAAAACGACATTTTTTTTTATTTGAACTTTC
This sequence comes from Belonocnema kinseyi, assembly GCF_010883055.1. Classification (NCBI taxonomy): domain Eukaryota; kingdom Metazoa; phylum Arthropoda; class Insecta; order Hymenoptera; family Cynipidae; genus Belonocnema; species Belonocnema kinseyi. Next base: position 125,338,475 of record NC_046659.1, on the reverse strand, counting down.
ACCCATAAAATATTTTTGTTCATTTTTCTGCGAAATAGTTAAATTTTCAAAAAACCGGTTAAATTTTCAGCCACAAAGTATGAATTTTTAACAAAATTGTTAAATTTTCAATCGAGAAGTTCCATTTTTATCGAAGAATTACAAAATTTCTCTTAAAACAGATGAATTAAAAAAATTTCAAGTTGTATTTTCATCCAGAAAAGATTTTAGTTCTCTTTTCAACGCCAGAATATTCAATTAGAAAAAAAGAGCAGTTGAATTTTTGTCCAATAAAAATGAAAATTTTACGAAAATAGGTGAATTTTTAAAACAAAAATACAAATTTTCAAAAAAAAAAAACAGTTGAATTTTCATTTAAAAAGATTTCAATTGACTTAAAACAAAAAAAAAAAAAAGAATTTTAAAGAAAAAGTAACATTTCCTAGGAAATAGTTGAGTTTTCAACAAAACAGTTACATTTTCTCCAAGAAAATGCAATATTAATAATAAAAAAGATGAACTTTGATATCTCAAAGAGAAATTATCAGAAAAAATAGTTTTCAAAAAGACGAATTCAAAAAAAAAAAAAAAAATTACAACCAAAACGGATGGTTTAAATAAAAAAATTTTAATTTTTAACTAAATAAACAAAATTTATAACTAAAAAGATATTCTTCAGAAGAAAGTTGAATAATTTTAATTAAAAATTCATCACTGGTTGTAAATTAAACTATTTTGTGGAAATATTTTTTTCTTTTGTTGAAAATTTACTTCTTTCATTTTTGCTGGTGAATTTATTTCTTTTTTGTAGTTGAAAATTGAAATTTTTTGTTAAAAATGTATCCTTTTTAGCAAAAAATTCATCACTTTGGTTTTAACTTCAACTATTTTGTTGAAATTGTTTCCTTTTTTTTGGTTCGAAATTAATTATATTTAACTGAAAATTTAACTATTTAATTTTTGTTTTGATTAAAAAATTATATTTTAAATTGCAAATTAACCTTTTTTCGTTGAAAAGTCGTCTGTTTTGCTCGAAATTTGTTTTTTTCAATACAACTTTTTGGTTGAATGTTAAACTACTTCGTTGAAAATTCATCTTTTTAGAATTAAAATTCAATTACTTGATTTAAAGTTAAACTACTTTGTAAAAATTCCTTTTATGTGTTTGTTTGATAATTAATTTTAGTTGAAAATTCAACTATTTTGGCGCAAGTTAACTTTTTGTTGTTAAAAATTCATCTTTATGACTCAATAATTCAACAATTTTGTAGAAAATTAAACTATTTGGTGAAAATGAACTTTTTTGATGAAAACTCATATTTTTGACGTTAATAAATTTATATTTTTTATTTATAAGTTAAATACTTTGATAAAAAATTAAAATATTCGTTTAAAAATTAAACTATTTAGTCGTAAATTAACTTTTCCGTTTATAATTAAATTATTTGCTGAAAATGAACTTTTGTGATGGACTACAATATTTTTGGTTCATAAATTCAATACTTTGGATAAACACAAAAATATTTGTTTAAAAATTAAAATGGTTTTGTTGAAAATTTAACTATTTCATTGGAAATTAAAAATTGTTAACGTTACATTTTTTATCTGAAAATATAGCTATTCCATTTTTTGTTACAAAATTTTTCTTTATAAATTGCAAATTTAACTATATGGTAAAAATGCATGTACTTTTTTGACAATTTAACAATTTTGTTAATTATCTTTTTTAATCGAAAATTAAACTGTTTTGTTGAAAATTCGGTCTTTTGGATTGAAAATTCATCTTTTATGGTAGAAAAATAATTTTTCTTAACTGAAAGTACTTGAATTATTGCAAAAATTAAAAAAAAAATTATATGCAGGTTGAGAAACGAGAGTATTTTTTTCAATAAATACTGTCGTTGTTAATAAATACACCATGCAAGATTAAAAAAAAAGAACTCTGAACCATTAGACGGTTTGAGTCTTAAAACCGTTTTTACTGATATGTGTTCTACATTTCCAAATTAATTTTCATCACTGAAAATTTAACTATTGTAGTTGAAACTTTAACTATGTTGTTGATTTTTTTTTTTCATTTTTTTTAAGTGAAAATTTTTCTATTCTATTTAAATAGTCACAATTTTAGTTGAAAATTCATCTCTATGGTCGAATATCAATTTCTTAACTACTCCGGTTGAAAATTCATCTTTGTGTTTGAAATTTATTTATTTATTTATTTGTGGAAAATTTAATTTTTTAACTGAAAATGTAACCAATCAATTCTTGGTTGAAAATGTATCTTTTTAGTTAAAAATTAATTTTTTTTTTCGTTTAAAATTCTACTATTTCAGCTGAAGATTCATAATTTTATTTGAAAATTCATTAGTTTGATTAAAAATTAATCTCCTCAGTTTAAATCCAATTATTTGGTTCAAAGTTTGTCTTTTTTAGTTGAAAATTCATGTATTTTGTTGAAAAATAGTTTTTTTTAGAATATTAATCTTGTTTGAAAATTAATCTTTTTGTTCGAAAATTCATATTTTTTATTGGGATATTAAGTATTCCAATTCAATATTCATCATTTTAGCTGAAAAGTAATCTTTTTGATTGAAACTTAATATATTGAGTTTTTCTTTTTGTGTGATAATTAAAATTTGTTAACTGAAAGTTTAACTGTTCCATTTTTTGCTGAAAACTGATTATATTCGGTTCCAAATTCAACTATTTGGATGAAAATTGATTTTTGTTATTAGTTGACAATTCAACTATTCGGATGAGCTTTCATATATTTTGTTGAAAAATCGTCTTTTTTATGGAATATTAATCTTTTTGGTTAGAAATTCAATAATTTGATTAAAAATTTATCTATATTTTTGAAAAATTAATTATTTGATGTGTAAAATTAGGAATTTGAAGTGGTCTGGCAGCTACCTGGTGCCGAAACCTGGAACTAGAAAGAGTAGGTACAATTTTAAAGTTGTATTTTAATTTTTGCATAAAAGTATTTTTAAGATTGTCTATTGAAGTTAAAAACAATGATTGAATACTAAAAATAAATCTACATCAAAAGCAAATCGTTTTAGATAGAATTTCCACCCTATAAAGTGAAAAAAAAATATTTTTGTCAAAAAAAAAAATGTTAACGAACAAAAAAAAACTAGTCCATGCATTGTAAGCTTAAATAAACTTTAATTAATCGATGTAGCGACAAATTTTGTCCAGATTATTCAAAGAATGCGAATAATAGACGATTGGAATTTAAATACAAATTTCAACCTAACTTTTAGATCAGATTTTTAAATAGTAAATTTTTAGTGTATAAATTAATAAAAATTTACTCTGAGTTCATTTTTGTTTCAAAATAAGTCCATTTAAGTTTATAATCTATTGAAAATCACAATAAATAGTACAATAATTGTTTCTTTTAGAAACATATTTCTGTCAAAAAATGTGTTTTTTCACTATATAAAATGAAAATTCCATCTAAAGCCCTTTGATTCAGATAAAGGTTTATTTTTACAATCCAATAGATAATTTAAAATCCACACAAAAATCGCTAAAACACTTTCATGCTCAAACTAAAATCATATTTAAAATTGAACTTACTCTTTCTAGTTCGGCTTTTTGTCACCATGTGGCGTATGGCAGTTTAACTATTCCCAATAGTACTATGAAAAATTATACCTGGAAAAACTTGGAATTGTCAGGGATTTTTTTTTTAGGATTTGAGTAGAGACCCTGAATATTTTGGGCAGTATTCTTTTGATCGCGGTCTACCTGCTCGTCCACTCGACTTCCCCTCACGTCGCTGACTGAGCTGGAGCGCTGTGTCGAGCCTTGCCAGCGGGGGGGGGGGGGGGGGGGGGGGGGGGGGGGGGGGGGGCTCGTTGTCATAATGAGGATTAAACTACCAAACATAAAAATGCGCTAATTTTCAATCAGCAAAATCAAGCAATTTCAAAATTTTATTCTCTGTACGGAAAAATTAACAGAAAATTTGAAATTCTCTAGGATCAAGTTTTAATCTATTATAAATTAGAATCTATTACAATATTTTTATTTTAAAAATGACTGGAGTCTTTAAACTTTTTAGCTTATTGCATAATTAAATATTTTTATTTATTATTTAATGAAATATTACTAATTATTAACCATTTAGTTACCTATAAATATAATATCGCATCGATATTCAGGAAAAGTGCCACGAACGAAAATGATAATAATATCAATTATTATTAAACTTGCAGTAAAAAATAAAAATTGTAACTACTAATTCAAATTCTCTTTCAGCTAAACCAAATAAGTCTAATTATTATTATAGAAACTTGTAATCTTTAAATACATAAAAATAATAAATTTAAATTTAAACAATATGGCTTAAATTAGTATCATATTATTATCATATTATTAATGATAAATTACTGGAGATGATAAATACAAAAAATTGTGCCTATTATACTAACATTTAATAGTTGAAAAAATCATTAAAACCAATGATTAGTTAAATAATTAATTTTAAACTGTATTGCGAAATTAAACAATTTTGAAGGAATACTTAAAATGCTATACTTTCAAAGAATTGGCAGCTGAAAATTAATGAATTTGACAACTTAATAGTTTTACTAATTTGTTAAAAAATAATTTTTTTGTTTTATCATTTTAGTTGATAATTCATGCCTTTTGTTGTAAAATCGTTTTTGTTTGAAATTCAAAATTAATTTTTTTAAATAAAAATAATTCTCGTTTGGTTAAAGGTTTATCATTTTAGTGGGATACTAATCTCTTTGGTCATAAAATGAATTATTTTCTTGAAAACTAATTTTTTTTATCTGAAATTTCAACTATTCCATTTATGGGTAAAAGTGCACATATTCAGTTGATATTCCAAATTTAAATTTCCTAGAGGGCCAATTTCGTACCAAAATTCGACAGTAAAAGAGCCCCTGGCTGGCAAGGCTCGACTCAGCGCTCTCACTCAGTGAGCGTCGTGAGGGGAAGTCGAGTGGTGGGGGTAAGACGAGCAGGTAGACCGCGACCAAATGAAAATCGCTCACTATTTTTACAATGAATGCAATTTTGGAATGAATGCCTATGAGAGAATAATATTTTTGATGTGTGCATCGTGATTCGTCGTTCGTCAGCTTTGAAATATAGATGCATATATACATATATACTAGTAAATTAAGGTTGAAAATGTGATTGGCAGCTGCGGAGATCGGCAGTGCGGAGCTTGTCAAGGTTTGGCACCTCGCCTCTCTGGCGATGGACGACCTGTCCGTGAGGAAGTCATTCGAAGGTACATTAAAACAATAACCGGACGCACACTAAGCACTTCTTGGTTCATTGTTGTTCTCGTGGGTCTGCTCAAATCTGGCTCTGGATTCATCATACACTTGCATACACACATCAATGTTTTCCCAGTAACCCAATAACTCTCCACGGCCTATGATACATGCCCTTTTTAATCGTTGTCTACCTTTTTTGAATCGGGAAAGACCGGGAATTTAATTTAAAAAAAACCGGCAATTTACTTTTGATCGTAGCTAAATTCAAGTTTTCATTATTTTCATAAAACGGTCGAAGATTTTTTTTAGATTATCTCTGTTTAATCTAATTAAATTGTAATTTATGATTTTTTGTTATTTATTCAGAAATTAAAGTATTTGCTTAAAAATGTATGTACTTTTGTGAAAAATTCACCTTTTTTTCTATAAAATTAATGTTTATTTCTTTCTTAATCTTTTCAATATTTTGAAATTGTTGAAACCTCAGTAAAATCTATTGAAATTTTGGTAGTTTTTAAGAATTGTTGCGAAGTTTTTTTGAATTTTTTAAAATTATCGAAACCTTTGGGGAATTAATTGAAATTTTTGTAAAGTAATTAGAATCTTTGTTAATTTGTTTAAAATCTGAAATTATTTGAAATATGTGGAAATCTTTGTGAAATATTTCAAATTTTTGCGAAATTTTTGAAATCTTTTAAAATATTTTGAAATCTTTGTGAAATCTTTAAAATGTTTTGACATTTTTTTAATTCTAGAAATTTTCTAAATTGTTCTGAAATCTGAAAAAAAATGTAATACCTAAAATCTTTGGAAATTTTTTGGAATTTTTCTGAAATATTGTGAAATCTTCAAATTATTTGAAAAATCTTCTAAAAAGACAGGGAATTTTCAAAATTCAAGTTTTCAGGATTTTCATAATTTTGTTCAATTTAGAGAAGCGTTTTCATATTTATAATATACAGTCGCATATTTTTTATATTATCTCAGTTTAATTTAATTAAATTGTAATTTGTGATTTACGTTTTTTCTATTTAATTAGAAATGAAACTAGTTATTTGAAAATTGTTGTGAATTTTGTTCTTTGCGAAAGATGTAAAAGGTTTGCGAAATTTTTGTAATCTTCTAAAAATTTTTGGAAATTTTTGGAAATCTGGAAATCTTCGAAAACTTTGTGAAATCTATTGAAATTTTTTAAAAATGCTTACAATCTGAAATTTTCTGAAATATTTGAAAATCTTTGTGAAAGCTTTAAAATATTTGGGAAATCTTTGAAATATTCTAAAATGTTTTGAATATTTTTGAAATCTTTTAAATTTGTTTGAAATTTTCTGAAATATAATGAAATATTTAAAATATTTGCGAAAACTTTTTGAATTATTTTGCAATACTTTAAAATCTTCCGAAATCTTCAATTTTTTAAAAATCTTTTTAATTTTCGGAAATCATTGAAATCTTATTGAAATCTATCGAAATTTTTTGAAATCTTTTAAATTTGCTTACAAAATTTTGACATTTCTGGAAATTGTCGAAACCTTTGTGATATTTAATGAAATATTAAATTTTTGTTGAAATTTTTGAAATATTTTGACAAATCTTATACTGTTTAAAATCTTCTAATTATTTGAGAAATCTTCTAAAAAGACTGGGAAATTTCAAAATTCAAGTTTTCAGTATTTTCATAATTTTGTTCAATTTAGAAAAGTGATTTCTAATTTATATGCAGTCAAAGATTTTGAAGATTATCTCAGTTTAATTTAATTAAATTATAATTTATGATCTACTTTCTTTTTTATTTACTTAGAAATTAAACTAGTTGTTTGAAAATTTATGTGCTTTGTGAAACATTCCACCTTTTTCTGTAAAAAATTAATTTTACCTCTTTTTTAATTTTTTAAGTCTTCGGGAATTGAATTTTTTTTAATACTCAAAATCGTTTGAAATCTTTGATATTTTCTGAAATATTTTGAAATCTTTGTAAAATCTTCCAAATATTTGCGAAATCTTCTGAAATCTTTGAGGTTTGTGAAATTTTTGTGAAATCTATTGATATTTTGGAAAAATATTTTAAAATCCTTTCGAATTTATTTGAAATCTTTCAAATCTTTTAATATCTTTATGAAATTTTTTGAAATCTTTAAAACGTATGTGAAAGCTATTGAAAATTTTGTAAAATCTCAAATCTTTGTAAAATATTTTAAAATATTTTGACATTTTTTTAAATTTTGAAATTGTTGGAAATCTTTGAAACCTCTACGAAATCGATTGAAATAGTTAAAAATCTTTAAACTTTTCTTTAATATTTTAATAGATTTAAACTGTTTGAAATCTTGGTAATGAAATTCACCTTTTATTATAGAAAATTAATCATTATGGTTAAAAAATTATTTTTCGGTTGAAAATTCAAGTTTTCCAGTTGAAGATTCATTATGTTATTTGAAAACTCATAAGTTTGGTTTAAAATGGATCTTTTCTTTTTAAAAATTCTAAAATTGGAATCAAAATTTTTCCTTTTTAATTAAAAATTCAATTATTTCGTTGAAATCTACATCTTTTGTTAAAAATGTGTGTGTGTTTTTTTTCTAGAATTTTAGATATGAATTCATCTTATAGGTTGGAAATAAAATTACTTGGTTAGAAGTCAAACTCTTTTGCTGGAAATTAATTTTTTTGGTTAAAAATTCATCATTTTATTTAAAAGTTAATTTTTTTTTAATTTTATAGAAAGGATTTTTTTGCCGAAAATTTGTTTTATTTTTGGTTACAAATTATTGTGTGTTTTAAACTGAAATTGTAACTATTATATAATTATTATAATATAACTATTATATAGTGGAAAATGTCACTTTTTTTTTAAAGTTCGTTTTTTTTTTAGTTAAAAATTAGTTATTTTTGTTAAAAGTAATTTTTTTTTAAACTGAAAATTGTACTTATTTTAATGGAATATTCCGTATTTTTATGTAGATGAATATTTTGAGAAGAAATTAATCTTCTTGTTTAAAATTTTATCTTTTTAGGTGAAAAATAAGATATTTGAATGAAAACTTGTTTTTCCGTTGGATTAAAAAGAATTTTTTACCGAAAAATTTAACTATGCGTTTAAAAATATTTTTGAAATCTTGGAAATCTTGGAAATTTAACAAAATATTTTGAATTATATTGAAATCTTGGATTCTTTGAAGTATTTGTAAAATCTTTGGAAATATTACGCAATATTTTCCAATTTTTTCAAATCTTTTGAAATAGTTTTGAAATATTTTGACATTTTTGAAAATTTAAAAATTTTTGTCAAATCTTTAAAATATTTAAAAATATTTAGAAGTATATTGAAATGTTTTGCTTATTTAAAAATTCTTCTTTTTGTCTAAAAATTCAAGTATTCCAATTAAATATTCATCATTCCTCATTCGTTGAAAATTCATAATTTTAATCAGAAATTAATTTCTTTAGTTGAAAAATGAGCCATTTTATTGAAAATTTGTCTCTTTCTTTGGTTGAAAATAATTTTTCTCTCAAACTGAAAATACTATTCCAGTTGAATATTACATAATTTTAATAAAAAAATTCATATTTTAGCTGAAGATTCATTTTTTGACTGAACATTGATTTTCTTAACTGAGAACTTAATTATTTAAAGTTTTGGTTGGCAATTTAAGATGAAATATAATTTTTTCTTCTAAAAATGTAACTATTCCGTTTTGTTCCAAAAATTTTGTTTTTTTTTCTGGTTCAAAAGTTTACTATTTGGTTGCAAATTTGTCTCCTTTGATTAAAAATTCAACTATTTCGTTAAAATTCACATATTTTGTTGAAAAATTGTATTTTTTTGTGCAGAAAATCAATCTTGCTTGAAAATTAAATTTGTCAGTTTAATTTTAGTTTTTCCTTTGTGGAGTTAGAACAATGAGGGCAAACGGCTATCAAAAGGGGGCACTAGTCCTCTCCACTCGCAAGTAACAAATTCCCTCTCATCTATGCCAATACCGCTGATCATCCTTTTTTCTGACAATGAGCAGACCTTTTTTTTTACTCACTGGATACAATTTTCAGGATACAAAAACTTATTAATGTGAAACGCAGCTTTGATTAGGTATCTGGTTGTGGAGCTTGGCGCGCGATTTATTATCCACCTAATCGACTAACAACAACTCAATAACTTTCTGTTTCAAGCATTGCCTCATCCATTTGCATGCGACAGAGTTCCATGCCGATTTTGCTTTTTATTTCAGAGTCTTGTCAAGTGATTTTTGCGTGACGAGTTTTGCGAGATGTTGTAATCAATATTTTTCTTTTGCTGACTGATCAATGATTGTCGAACTCTGTCGCATTCGAGAGTTTTCAATGTTTTCTGTTTTTCGGTGAAAGGTTTCTCCGTGTCGGGGGCATGTTTTGTTTTTTGAAAAGTTGTCATTTTTTTTTGCTTCTTCTCAATTTACAGTACACAGTCGACACCAAGAATTGTACAACAGAGCAGCACTCAGCCGATTCATTCGACGAGTCATTTGCATATCAGCGGCCACAGCAATTCGCACTCTTCGTCGTCGCAACGAGCGCAGCGTAAAAATGTCATCAGTTGTGTCACAGTGAGAGACAGTGATGGAGAAAATAGTCCAGGTCGAGCCAATGCTCACTTGTATCAGCACTTGCCTCAGCATCATCATCAGCAGTCAACACAGCACATCAAACATGAGCCTCAACCACAACACCACATTAGGTACATTTTTATTTTATTTTTTCGTTTTTTCACTTATAATCAGGATTGCGGCGCAATTTGAAAATATTTCTAGAAAATCTAACCCTCAAAAGGTACACTTCGACCGAGCATACGGAAATGGTACACTAGTGCGAATTGGTTTGTTTGCAATGTTACTACTAATTATTTAATATATTGAATATATAATGATCAACTAGCATATTTCACACATGATTAACATGTATTATATTTAATATATGTGGGAATAATCTGCTGCAGCTGTGTTTACGTAAATACAAACACAATGAAAAAACTTCGAGTGCGAATTCGCACCAGTGTACCGTTTGAGGAAATTTTAAACAATTTCGCAAATTTTTAAAAATAATTTCAATAAATGTCTAGCGTTTAACAACATTTTCGAAGCTTTTAAAGATTTATTTATATATAATCGTGCAAAGATTTTTAAGATTAAAAAAAAATGTCAATAGATTTTATAGCGGTTTTAATGTTTTCCAAAGATTTGAAAAAATATCAAAATACTGCACAAAAATTTTGCGAAATTTCAAGATTTCAAGAAAATTTCAAATTATTTCAGAAGATTTCAAAGATTCCAAAAGATTTTAAAAATATCAAAATTTAAAAAGAATACAAAAGATTTCAATATAATTCAAAATATTTCAGAAGATTTGAAAGATTTTGCAATTATTGTAAAGATTTCACAAAAATTTCTAAAAATATTTTACAATGATTTCAAAATATTTCTAAAGATTTAAAAAGTTTTTGAAATACTGCAGAAGATTTCAAAGATTTTACAAAAACTTCCAAGAATACAAAAGACTTTGAAATAATCCAAAATATTGTAAAAAATTAAATGATTTCGCAAATATTTGAAAGAATTCACCAAATTTCTAAAGATTTCACAAAAGTTTAAAAAAAAACAAAATATTTTACTAAGAATTCAGACTTCAAAAAATATTTCGGAATAATTCAAAATATTTTCGAAGCTTTCAAAGATTTCTTAAATTTTGTAAAGATTTCACAAAAATTTCCAAAAATATTTTACAATGATATAATAATGTTTTTAAAGATTTAAAATTTGTTTGAAATTTTTCAAAAGATTTCAAAGATTTTATTAAAACTTTAGAGAATACAAAAGATTTTAAAATAATTCAAAATATTGTAGAATATTTAAAAGATTTCACAAAAACTTTAAGATTTCACAAAATTTTCGAAAAATATTTTACAATGATTTTTAAACATTTTTAAAGATTAAATTTTTTTGAAATATTGCAAAAGATTTCAAAGATTTTACAAAAACTTCAAAGAATATAAAAGATTTTGAAATAATTGAAAATATTGTAGAAGATTTGAAAGATTTCGCAAATATTTGAAAGATTTCATCAAATTTTTAAAGATTTCACAAAAGTTTCAAAAAAATATATGAATATTTTACTGCGAATTTAAAGATTTCAATTTTTTTAATCATTCCCAAAGCGTTGAAATGTTGCATAAGATTTCAGAGATTTTACAAAGGCTTCAAAAAATATTTCGAAATAATTGAAAATATTTTAGAAGATTTCAAGGATTTCGTAAACATTTTAAAGATTTCACAAAAACTTTAAGATTTCACAAACATTTCGAAAAATATATTACAATAATTTTTAAACATTTTTAAAGATTACATTTTTTTTGAAATATTGCAAAAGATTTCAAAGATTTTACAAAAACTTCAAAAAATATAAAAGATTTTGAAATAATTAAAAATATTGTAGAAGATCTCAAAGATTTTCGCAAATATTTGAAAGATTTCACCAAATTTTTAAAGATTTCACAAAAGTTGCAAAAAAATATATAAATATTTTACTACGAATTCAAATATTAAATTTTTTTAAAAATAATTTCTAAAGAGTTAAAATATTGCAGAAGATTTCAGAGATTTTACAAAGGCTTCAAAAAATATTTCGAAATAATTCAAAATATTTTAGAAAATTTCAAATATTTCGTAAAAATTTTTGAAGATGTCACAAAAATTTCAAAAATCTTTCAAAATCATTGTGAAATATTAAGATTTTTGTTGTTGAAATTATTGTGAAATCTTTGAAATTTTTACAAAATCTTCTAAAAAACTTTAAAATGCTTTAAAATATTTAGAAATCTTTCAAGTCTTTGTAAAATCTTTGAAATCTTCTGCATTAATTTGAAATCTTTTGAAATCTTTCAAAATGTTTGAAATCGTTGTGAAGTATTTTTATTTTATTCTTTTCAAATGTTTGGAATTCTTTGGAAATCTTTAAAACCGCTATTAATCTATTGAGATTTAGAAAATTTTTAAAAATCTTTGCACGATTGTTTGAAATCTTTAAAATCTTCTAAAGTGTTGTGTAATATTTTGAAATCTTTAATACTTTTTAGAATTTGCGAAATCTTTAAAATACTTAAAAATGTTTTTGAAATCTTTAAAATATTCTGCAATATTATTAAATATTTCAAATCTTTTCAGATTTTTTGAAATCTTTGAAATCCTACAAATTTTTCTTAAATCATTGTGAAATATGTAGATTTCTTGTCATATTTGTGAAATATTTAAAATATTTTTTAAATCTTTAAAATCTTCTAAAATATTTTGTATTATTTTAAAATCTTTCGGATTCTTTGAAGTCTTTGTAAAATTTTTGAAAACTTTTGCAATATTTTGAAACTTTTTAAATCTTTAGAAGTCTTGAAATCTTTCAAAATGTTTGAAGTCGCTGAGAAGTATTTTTATATTTTTTTCAAATGTTTGGAATTCTTTGGAAAACTTTAAAACCGTGTTATGAAATCTATTGAGATTTTTTTAAATCTTAAAAACTTTTGCGCGATTGTTTGAAATCTTTAAAATCTTCTAAAACGTGAAATATTTTGAAATTGTTTGGAATCTTTGAAATCTATGTTAAATCTTTAAATTTTTTGTGAAACCTTTAAAATATTTTTTAAATCTTTAAAATTTTCAAAAATATTTTGACATCTGATATTTTTTAGAATCTTTAAAATTTTCGTTAAATCTTCAAAATATTTGCGAAATAAATACTTTAAAATGTTTTGAAATATTTAAAATATTCTGCAATATTTTTAAATATTTTAAATCTTTTCAAATTTTTTGAAAACTTCGAAATCCTACAACATTTTTCTTTTAAAATATTTTGAAATCTGTTCGACTCTTTGAAATATTTGTAAAATCTTAGGAAATTTTTGCAATATTTTGAACTCTTTTAAATCTTTTGAAATCATAGAAATTTTTCAAAATCTTTGAAATCTTTGTAAAATATAACATTTTTTTCGAAATAATCTGTGTGAAATCTGAAATATTTTTAAGATTATAAAATATTTCGAAAAATTTCAAAGATTTCAAACAATTTAGCAAAGATTAAAAAAATTTTTTTAAAATATA
>NC_046659.1:125311930-125325012 GCF_010883055.1 Belonocnema kinseyi | reverse complement strand
GAAAAATTTGAAAGATTTTAGAAAATTTCAAAATATTTTAGAAAATGTTAAAGATTTCAAACCATCTGACAAAGATATTAGATATTTAATAAATATTTAAATGTATTTCGCAAAGGTTTTAAAGATTTCCTGAAGATTAAAAAAAAATTCAAAATTTTTAACAGGTTTTAAATATTGCAGAAGATTTCGCAAATATTTGTAAGATTTCACAAAGATTTCTAAATATTTCAGAAAACTTCAAAGATTTGAAACAATTTATCAAAGTTCTTAAGTACTTAAAAACATTTTCAATAGATTTCGCACAGGTTTCAAATATTTCAAAAGATTTTAAAGATTAAATTTTTTTAAGTTTCGAAAGATTTCAAAGTATTTCAGAAAATCCTAAAGATTTTTTAATAACTTCACAAATACTTTAGAGATTTTACGAAAATTTCACTGGATTTCACAAAGGATTAAAAGATTTTCGAAGATTTTTAAAATGAATCAAGATTTCAAAATATTTTAGAAGATTTAAAAAAAAAAGTTTTTTTAAGATTTTAAAATATTCAAGAGAATTTCGAAGATTTAATACAACTTAGCAAAGACTCTACATTTTACAAAAATCTCAATAGATTTCAAAAAGGTTTCAAATATTCCCAAAGACTTCAAAAAAATGTTAAAAGATTTCTAAATATTTCAGAAAAATTCACAGATTTCAGACAATTTATCAAAGATTTTAAGTATTTAAAAACATTTTCAATAGATTTCAAAAAGTTTTCAACGATTTCCTAAAATTAAAAATTAAAAAAAATCAAGATTTAAAAATAATTTCGAATATTTCGCAAATATTTTTAAGGTTTAAAAATATTTCAGAAAATTTCAAAGATTTCAAACAGTTTTACAAAGATTCTAAATATTTTACATAAATTTTGATAGATTTCACAACTTTCAAAAATTTCTAAAGACTTCAAAAAAATGTAAAAATATTTAAAATATTTTCGAAATATTTAAAATCTTCTAAAATATTGTAAAATCTTTTGGACACTTTGAAATATTTGTTAAATCTTTGAAAACTTTTGCAATATTTTCAAACCTCTTAGATCTTTTGAAATCATTGAAATTTTTCATAATCTTTGAAATCTTGGTAAAATATTTTGATCTTTTTTTTTAAATTTTTGTGTTATCTGAAATTTACTGTAATATTTTAAATTATATTGTAATTTTTTGGATTCTTTGAAGTCTTTGTAAAATCATAAAATTTGTTGTGAAATATTTTGATATTTTTTGTGAAATCTTTAAAATATTTTAAAATATTTTCTTTAGCAACATTTAAAATTTTAATTTTTTGAAAGTTTTGTGAAATATTTTGATATTTTTAAAATTTTTTGGAATCTTTGATATCTTATAAATGTCTTTAAATATTTTCGAATCTTTCCATATTTGTTTAAAACTTTTTAAAATCTTCGGAAATCTTTAAAGCCGTTATAAAATGTAGTACAATTTTTTTAGATTTTTTGACATTTAAAACCTTTGTGAAATCTTTTTAAATTCTTGTAAAATTTTTAAAATATTTGTAAAATTGTTTAATATCTTTAAATTTGAAATTTTTCTGAAATATTTTGAAATTCTTTGGAATTTTTGTTAAATATTCAGAATCTTTGTGAAATCTTAAAAATATTTGCGAGATCTTTAAAATTTTCAAAAATATTTAACTCTTTTAGAATATTTGAAATTTTTATAAAATTTTTAAAAGCGCCTGCAATATTTCGAAATCTTTAAAAAAAAATTTTGAAATTTTTCAAAATCATTGTGAAATATTTCGATTATTTATTGTTGAAATTATTGTGAAATCTTGAAAATATTTACAAAATCTTCTAAAAAACTTTAAAAAGTTTTGAAATATTTAAGAATTTTTCAAAATATTTCAAAAGCTTTTGAAATGCTTCATATTCTTCATGAAGTATTTAAAATAACTGCGAAACCTTTAAAATATTTTCAAAATCATTAAAATTTCCAAAAATATTTTGAAATCCTTAAAATATTCTGCAATATTTGTAAATATTTCAAATCTTTTCAAAATTTTGGAAAACTTTGAAATCCGACAAAAAATTTTTTTAAATCATTGTGAAATATTTATATTTCTTTTTAATTTTTGTGAAATAATTAAAATATTCTTGAAATCTTTAAAATCTTCTAATATATTTTGAATTATTTTGAAATCTTTTGGATTTCAATTTTTTTAAATCATTTCTAAAGATTTAAAATATTGCAGAATATTAAAAAAATTTCCAAAATATTTTAAAGATTACACAATCATTAAAAAATCAAATAATATGACAATGATTTGAAAGATTTCGAAAAATTTTTTTAATTAAAAAATATTTCAAATGATAAAACTAAAACAGCTGTAAAACGTCAATTGCACAAATCCTTTAAATCTTTTACAATGTTTTGAAATCCTTGAAATCGTGATGAATAATTTTGATACTTTTCGAAATATTTGTGAAATATTAAAAATATTTTAAATATTTGCAAAATCTTTGAAATCTTCTAAAATATTTAGAATTATGTTTAAATCTTTTAGATTCTTTGAAGTCTTTATAAAATCTTTGCAATGTTTCAAAATCTTTAAAAAATGTAAAATCTTTCAAAATCATTGGGAAATATTTTAATATTTTTTGTGAAATATTTAAATTATCTGCGAAATTTTAAAAATCTTTTAATCTTTGTGAAATAGTTTGATATTTTTGTAATTTTTGTGAAATCTTGAAAATATTAAAAAATATTTTGGATTCTTTGAAGTTTTTGTAAAATCTTTGAAATTTTCTGCATTATTTTGAAATCTTTGAAATCTTTTAAAATGTTTGAAATCGCTGTGAATTATTTTTATATTTTTTCATATGTTTAAAATTCTTTGGAAATCTCCAAAACCGCTATGAAATATTACAAATCTTTTCAAATTTTTTGAAAACTTTGAAATCCTACCAATTTTTTAAAAAATCATTGTGAAATCTTTAGATTTCTTTTAATTTTTGTGAAATCTTTAAAAATTTGTATAATATTTTTTAAAATATTTGCAAAATTGTTTAATATCTTTAAAATCGGAATTTTTCTGAAATATTTTGAAATTCTTTGGAATCTTTGTGAAATATTTAAAATATTTGCGAGATCTTTAAAATTTTCAAAAATATTTTAAAATCCTTAAAACATTTTGATATTTCTTGATATCTTTGGGAATCGACGAAACCTTTGTTTCCCTGTTTTCAAGCAACTTGTCCCTTTTTTCATTTTTTCTCCGCTTTAATACGAACTGAATTAACAGAACCCAATAAGAAAATGCAACTTTTTTCGCTGAAAGTTAATTTTTAAAAATTAAAAAGTCGATAATAATAATTTCGGATGGTCAAGAAATTATATATCAATATTATTAAGAATGTTTTAGAATTTAAGTGTGTTGAAAAGCAAAATAATGGTTAATTAATTAATTTTTTTTTAAATTAATTTTTTTAAGTTAATTTTTTAAATAAAATAATTTATAATAAAATGATTTGTTTGACAGTTCTGGCTATTCATCCTCGCAATCGCAGAAGAAGCGTCTGTTGGCGAAAGTGCAGTCTGAGTGCAATATGCTAAATGTAGCAACAAAGCCAGAACCTGGTGTTGAGTACATTGCTCCTCATCCTTGTCACGCGCCTGCTTGCAAAGAACCACCGACCTATCAGGTTTGATAATTTATCGATTAAAATTATTATTTTTTTTTATTTTCCTTTAATTTTCAGATTTTTGGGTATTTAAATATGAATACAATTGTCCATCCGATCTCTTCGAATGACAATTTAAAACAATATTCAGGGATGTTACGGATTATGATCGAAATTATTTTGAAAAAAGTTGTAATTGCAGGTTGAGAAATGAGGATATTTTTTCATTGAAAAACTAAGTCACACTTTCAGAATATATTGAAAATATATTAATTTTTAAAATTAAAATATATTGAAATCTTTTTACATTTTTTTTAAATCTTTGGAAATATATGAAAGCTTTGTGAAAGCTATCGAAATTTGTGTAAAATTTTTAGAATCTTTGCTAAATTGGTTGAAATCTTTGAAATTTTCTGATATATTTTAAAATCTTAAAAATATTTGGAAATCTTTATAATCTTAAAAAATTGTGGAAATATTTAAAACGTTCGCGAAAGCTATTAAAAATGATTTTAAATACTTAAACCTTTGCGAAATCTATTGAAATTTTTGTAAAATTTTAAGAATCTTTTCTAAGTCATTTAAAATCTTGGAAATTTTCTTAAATATTTTTAAATCATTGTGAAATCTTAAAAATAATTTTTTTTAAATCTTCTAAAATATTTCTAAATTTTTTGAAATCTTGATTTTTGTTTTGAAATCTTTGAAGTTTTCTGAAATGTTTCGAAATCCTTCTGAAATCCTACAAATTTTGCAAAATCTTCTAAATTATTTTGAAATCTTTGTGAAATCTTCTACAATATTGAAAATATTAAAAAATTAAATTTTTTGTTTCATCTTCAACATTTTCTGAAATCTTTTGAAATTTTTTTTTAATCGAAATTTTTGGAAATCTTTGAAACCTTTGTGAAATCTATCGAAATTTGTGTAAAATGTTTAGAATCTGAGCCAACATGTTTGAAATTGTCTGAAATATTTTAAAATCTTAAAAATATTTGCGAAATATACGAAAATATTTTGAAATCTTTATTTAAAAAAAAAATCTTTTAATTGTTTTTTTTTTTAAATCGTTGAAAACTGTGCGAGAGAATCTATTGAAGTCTATTTTCTAAAGTCTTAAAAATTTTTGGAAATATTTGAAACGTTTGCGAAATGTTTGAAATCTGTGAATTTTTCTGAAATATTCAGAAATCTTAAAAACAAAATTTTGAAGTCTGGAAATATATAAAAGCTTTGTGAAAGCTATCGAAATTTGTGTGAAATATTTTGAATCTTTGCTAAATTGTTTGAAATCTTTGAAATTTTCTGATATATTTTAAAATCTTAAAAATTTTTGCGAAATATTCGAAAATATTTTTAAATCTTGATTTTTTAAAAATCTTTTAAATGTTTGGAAATCTTTAAAATCATAAAAAATTTTGGGAATATTTGAAACGTTCGCGAAAGCTATTAAAAATGTTTTTAAATACTTAAACCTTTGTGAAAGCTATTGAAATTTTTGTAAAATGTTAAGAATCTTTTCCAAGTCATTTAAAATCTTGGACATTTTCTTAAATATTTTTAAATCTTTGTGAAATTTTAAAAATAAGTTTTTTTTTAAATCTTTTAAATATTTCTAAATTTTTTGAAATCTTGACTTTTGTTTTTAAATCTTTGAAAATCGTTGAATTCTTTATGCAATCTATATAAATTTTTGTAAAATCTCAAATATTTGTGAAATGATTTAAAATCTTTTGGATTTTCTGAAATACTTTGAAATATTTTAGAACTTAAAAAAAATTTTTTTAATTTTTAAAATCGTTGATAAATTGTTTCAAATCTTTGAAGTTTTCTGAAATATTTCGAAATCTTTCTGAAATCCTACAAATTTTCCAAAATCTTCTAAATTATTTTGAAATATTGTGAAATCTTTGTGAAATCTTCTGCAATATTGAAAATCTTAAAAAAATTTAATTTTTTGTTTCATCTTCAACATTTTCTGAAATCTTTTGAAATTTGTTTTTAATCGAAATTTTTTGAAGTATTTGAAACCTTTGTGAAATCTATCGAAATATGTGTAAATTGTGTAGAATCTTTGATAAGTTGATTAAAATCTTTGCAATTTTCTGACATTTTAAAATCTAAAAAATATTTGCGAAATATTTGAAATTATTTCGAAATCTTGATTTTTTTAAATCTGTTAAATTTTCGGAAATCGTTGATTGAAAATGTTTTTAAATACTTAAAATCTTTGATAAATTGTCTGAAATTTATGAATTTTTCTGAAATCTTTAGAAATCTTTTAACATTTTTTTGAAGCCTTTGAAAATATTTGAAACCTTTGCGAAATGTACTGAAATTTTTGTAAAATGTTCAAGGGTCTTTGCTAAGTTGTATAAAATCTTCAAAATTCTCCTAAATATTTTTAAATTTTAAAAATACTTTTTTTTGAATCTTCGAAAATATTTTAATCCTTTGTGAAATCTATTAAAAATTTTGTAAAATCTCTCAAATCTTTGTGAAGTGGCTTAAAATCTTGAGGATTTCCGGAAATATTTCGAAATCTTTTAAAACTTCTGAAATTTTCTAAAATCTTTAAAATTTTTGGAAATATTTGAAACCTTTATGGAACCTATTGAAAAGATTTTTTTAAGCACTTAAAATCTTTGATAAATTGATTCAAATTTGAATTTTTCTGAAATATTTAAAAATCTTTGTGAAATCTTACAAATTTTGCAGTCTTCTAAAATATTTTGAAAGCTCTCAAATCTTTCTAAAATCTTTGAAATCTTTGTGAAATATTCTGCAATATTTAAAATATTACATTTTTAAAAATCTTTGAATCGTTTGAAATCTTTGAAATTTTCTGAAATAATTTAAAATCTTAAAAATATTTGCGAATTATTCGAAAATATTTTGAAATCTTGATTTTTTTTAAACCTTTTAAATTTTCGGAAATCGTTGAAAACTTTTTGAAATCTGTTGAAAAACTTTTTAAATACTTAAAATCTTTGATAAATTGTCTGAAATCTGTGAAATTTTCTGAAATATTTAGAAATCTTTTAACATTTTTTTGAAATATTTGGAAATATTTGAAACCTTTGTGAAATCTATTGAAATTTTTGTATAATCTTTAACATTTTTTTTTAAATGGCTTAAAATCTTGAAGATTTCCTGAAATATTTTGAAAACTTGTGAAATTTTTTTAATTATTTGACATTTTTGGAAATATTTGAAACCTTTGCGAAATCTATTGAAAATGTTTTTGAGTACTTCAAATTATAGATAAATTATTTTAAATTTTTGAATTTTTCTTAAAACTTTCGAAATTATTTGAAATCTTTGTGAAATATTCTGCAATATTTTAAATCTTAAATTTTTTGTATGTACTCTTCGGAAATCTTTAAAACCTTTGTGAAATCTATTGAAATATTTGTAAAGTCTTTAACATCTTTGTCAAACTGTTTGAAATCTTCAAGATTTTCTGAAATATTTTGAATTTTTTTTTTAATCGTAATTTTTGGAAACCTTTGAAATCTTTGTGAAATCTATCGAAATTTGTGTAAAATGTTCTAAATTTGTTGTGAAATGATTTAATTTTTTAAGATTTTCTGAAATACTTTGAAATCTTTTAAATCTTAAAAAAAATTTTTAATCTTTAAAATCTTTTGGAATATTTGAAACCTTTGCGAAATCGATTGAAAAATTTTTTAAGTACTTAAAATATTTGAAAAATTGTGTCAAATCTTTGAAGCTTTCTGAAATATTTATAAATCTTTGTGAAATCTTAAAAATATTTGCAAAATCTTCTACAATATTTAAAATTTGTTAAAATTTTTGAATTTTTTTAAATCTTTGGAAATCTTTAAAATCTTTGCGAAATCTATTGAAATATTTTTTAAATCTCTAACATTTTTGTCAAATGGTTTGAAATCTGTAACATTTTCATTTGTGAAAGCTATTAAAAATGTCTTTAATGACTTAAAATCTTTGTTAAATTGCTTGAAATCTGTGAATTTTTCTGAAATATTTAGAAATCTTAAAAATACATTTTTTTGAAGTCTGAAAATATTTGTAACCTTTGTGAAATCTAATGAAATTTTTGTAAAATCTATCAAATCTTTGTGAAATGGTTAAAAATATTTAGGATTTTCTGAAATACTTTGCAATCTTTTAAAACCTAAAAGAATTTTCTAAATCTTTAAAATCTTTTGACATATTTGAAACCTTTGCGAAATTTATTGAAAATGTTTTTAAGTACTTAAAATATTTGAAATTTTTTTTCAAATCTTTGAAGCTTTCTGAAATATTTAGAAACATTTGTAAACTCTTAAAAATATATTGCGAAGTCTTCTAAAATATTTTGAAATCTCTTAAATCTGTCTGAAATCTTCTGCTGTATTTAAAACGTATTAAAATTTTGAATTTTTTTAAATCTTTGGAAATCTTTGAAACCTTTGTGAAATCTATTAAAATTTTAGTAAACTCTTCAAAAAGAATATTTTATTATCTTATGAAATTTGTTTAAGTCTTTGAAATCTTTGGAAATCTTTTTAAACTTTTGTGAATCTATCGAAATTTTCTATAATACTTTTACAGCTTTTGGACTCTTTGAAATCTTTTTAAAATCTTATAAATATTTGAGAAATCTACTAAAATATTTTGTAATCTTTGTGAAATTTGTTGAAGTCTTTGCGAAATCTTTGAATTTTTCTGAAATATTTGGAAATCTTTTTATTTTTCTTGAAATCTTTGGATATCTCTGGATTTATAACTGAAAATTTTACTATTCTATTTTTTTTAATTGATCGTTTTTAGTTTAAAATTTAACAATTTGGTCGAAAATTCTTTTTTGCTTTGCTGAAAATTAATTGTTT
The DNA here is from genome assembly GCF_010883055.1 of Belonocnema kinseyi. Taxonomy (NCBI): domain Eukaryota; kingdom Metazoa; phylum Arthropoda; class Insecta; order Hymenoptera; family Cynipidae; genus Belonocnema; species Belonocnema kinseyi. The sequence continues at coordinate 125,316,476 of NC_046659.1, read as the reverse complement.
AAACTGCAAATTCAACTATTCCCTTATTGGTAAAAAGTTGAACAACTTTGTTAAAAATTCATTTTATTATTTAAGATCCATCTCTTTGGTTCAAAATTTAACTAAATATTTTGTTGAAAATTAGTTTTTCTTTTTCCGGTTGAAAAATCATATTTTCGTAATTAAAAATTTAACTTTGTTACAAATTCAACTATTTTATTTGAAAATTAGAATATTTTGTTAATAAATTAACTACTTGGTTAGTAGTCTTCTTTCTTGGTTGAAAATTCATTTTTTTTTTTTTTTTGATTAAAAATTGATATTTTTTTGATAGAAAAGTTCTTGTTCGAAAGTTCAACTGTCTTTTAAAAAATCGTTTTTTCCCTTGAAACTTCCACTATTTGTTGAAAATTTTTTTTTAATCGACTATTTTTTTTATAAAGTCACCCTTTTTTGGAAAATCAAAATATAAGTTTCAAAAATTTTTTCTTATCCTGAAAGTGCAACTGCTGGCTTGAAAATTAATTTGTTGTTGAAAATTTCTTTTATTTTGTTTTAGAACGTCATCTTTATTGTTCGAAAGTTCAACTATTTGTTTTAGAATTTCTTTTATTTAAAAGTTTAACCATGTGGTTGTAATTTCTACTATATTTTGTTGAAAATGTAATAATTTTAATGAGAATTCAACTATTTCGTTAGAAAATCATCTTTTTTGTTGGAAATTAAACTGCTTGGATAAAAATTCATCTTCTCGGATTAAATATTCATTGTTTTCTGTATAAAAGTTCGTTGTCTTTTAAAATCTTCGAAAAAATTAGTCTTAATAGTTTGTAGCTTGAAAATTGAACCACTTGGTTTTAAATAAAACTGTTTAATCTAAAATTAATTTTTCCCGTTTTAATTTCAATTATTCAAAGAAGGTGAGTCTAAAATTTTGTTTGAAAATAGCGTAACGTAGTTTTTTTCCAACGGCCCTACATTAAAATCCTGAAAAAAAGCTTAATTTTATAATCTGAATTCCCCAACAACCCTGATCATGTTTTTTTCTTTGAAGAATTTTTATTTTATTAAGCTCAGCAGGAAGGTTATACGAAATGTTGCGTTACCAAATGAGTCTTTAATATAAATGTGGGTGGATAATGTTTTTCTAGGATGACGCCTATGATATGCATGACTACTTCTTGCAGTATGTGACGACGAGTAGCGCTCATCCTCATCTGCAGGAACAGCATATTGTTTATACGACCGGGGCCGACAAGCGAGTCTCGTGGCCTACTAAGCGAGCCGAATATAAACACGAATACGTGCAGCCACCGGTCGCCCATTCACGGGAACACCAGAAATGGGCAGTGGCCAATTCAGTGCATCAGTACAGGTGAGAAAAGACACTACCAAGCATGATTTTTCATTTTTTTTCTATTTTTTCTGAGAAGAATGCATGGCGTGACTCGAGAGATTGTAGAATAGATAGCAATAGGGGAGTTTACCGTCGCCAGATGGCGCTAGGTTAATGAAAAATTGCTTTATTTATGAAAATTATTAATCAGAGATTAAATTGATGGCAAGTTTTTTTCTTCTTCTAAAGAGTCATTGATAGGAGATATAGGAAATTTTTTTATTATCATCGGAATAGTAAATAACCGTTTATCTAGAGTGGTCGCTCGACCGGGAAATGACCGTAAATTTTACAAATTTTTAATAATTAGTTAAATTTTGATATTTTTCAATTATATCATCAATTTTATAGACAGTAATTGAAATTATAAAATGTTATGATGGTTGAGTAAGAGGCCGAACTTAAATTACGGAACTGATTATAGGCCCTCCTGCAACTACCGTGAAATGACAGTGGTATCTGTCCAACGTTCTTTGATTTCAACCGTTTTTTTAATACTTGGTTAAATTGTGATCTTTTTTAATTATGGTATCCTTCAGTTTATAATGCGTATTTCGAAAATCTTTTATTTTAAAAATGTTCCATTTTGAATTTTTAAGCGTGCATTATTTTAATTTAAAGAATTTGAAAATTCAGTTGTTAAAACAATTAAAGTTTAGAAACGTTTAAAATTGAAAATTTGTGATAAAAAACATTTTTAGGTTATCAACTGTGAAAATAAATTAATTAATGATTTTTTAAATTGAATTGTCCTTTAAGATTTTAAAAGTAAATAATAATTTATTGTAAAAGACGATTCGGAATCAGTTCACAATTTTAGAATGTCCAGATTTTAACGTTAGAAATTAAACTGTTTCAATTGGAAAGTCTTATTAGTTAAACAAATGGAAAGGCCCAATTGAAACTTTATAAACTATTAAAAATTTTTAAATAACTTCAAAATAACATATTTATAATTAAAGGCTTTTCTTAAATTTTCTAATATAATTTCACTCTGAAATATTTCATTTTTAAACCATGCAATTTGAAATTTTCCAATTAAGAAAAAGAGTGGTTGCTTAATATTTAAAAAATATTATTAATATTTAAAAAATGTGCACGCCCACTGCCTAATTTAAAATAAAATGTAGATTTTGGCAGATTTCGAACATAAAATTTAGAAACCTGCTAAAATTTTTGTCAGGCTTTGGAAGAATAAAAAAGATTTTCGAGGAAAATTTTTAACTATATTTTATTTTAATAAACTAATTTTCAGATAATATTTGAAAATATTTATAAAGATTAACAAAATTTAAAAAAATGAATATGGAAAATTTCTTTAATTTGGTAGAATAAAAAAAAAATTCGAAAACATTTTTTAATCATTTAGATGTTTCAAGATTTTAACATAAAATTTCGAAACATTTGAAGGATTTTAAAAATATTTAAAATTAAAGTAATTTAACTTTTAATTCAAACAGGCTATTTTCTAATTTTTTACAAATTTATAGTTGTAACTGGAATTTTTCCAGAATAATAATGATTCTGACTTGGAATCGGGAATTTTCAAATTTTAACAACTTTCGAACTTTTTTAATTTACTGGAAATTTTCGAAAATGAAAAAAAATTCTGAATTTGAACATGAAAATTTTTCAGAAAAATTCTAGTTCTGAGTTGAAGGAGGGAATTTTCAAATTTTAACTAATTCTGGATTGAAACTGGTATTTATCCAAAAGAATTGTAATTTGTCTTTGAACAGGGAATTTAAAAATTTAAATAAATTCCGAGCTGGAACAGGGTATTTTACAAAAAAATTTTATTTCTTAGTTTAAACGGAGAATTTCCGAAAAGTATTTAAATTCCTGATTTGAACAAGGAATTTTTAATTTTGAACCAATTTTGAGTTGGAACTGGAATTTATCCAAGAGAATAACATTTGTTTATGGAAAATTTAATTTAAAAAATAAATTATTATTCTGCGTTGAAACGAGGTATTTTTGAAAAAAATTTAATAATGAATTGGAACAGGGAATTTTACCAAAAAAAATATAATTCTTACAATGAGTCGAGATGGAGAATTTTTGAAATTAATTAAAATTCTCGATTTTAACAGGGAACTTTTCGAAAAGAATTAAAATATCGTATTTAACCAGTGAAATTTTCCATTTTTAATCAATTCTTAGTTGGAATTAAAATTTAAAATGGCTTAAAATAGTACAATTTTCAACATTTTTGAATTCATTGATTGACTCTTTAATTTAGAGTATTGAAAATAATAACGTAGGTTTATATTTTTGGAACTGAATCTCAATTATACTATTTATAAAAGTTTAAATTTTTTAATTTGGCAGTTTAAGTGCATTTAATTAAAAATTGTTCATATAAAAAGTGTAAGTAGCTTCCATATTCTTGTAAATTATTGAAAATTTGAATACAAAATTGTGAAATTAAAAAAACTTTCAACTTCAGTTTTAAAAGTTAAATATTTAAAACTTCCACTGTAAGTGCTTCCAGTTGCAGCCTAATTTTTATTATTTCAAATGGAAAAATTAGCTTTAGTGTTCAATTTTTTAAATTTCATTGGCCTAGAATTTTTTCGAACCGGGAAAAAACCGGGAATTTTTTTTCTTTGATTAAAATGGCCGCCCTGATATCACATCACGTGAAAATGAATATCATGAGTCGTAATTGCAGGTTGAGAAACGAGAGTATTTTTTTCAATAAATACTGTCGTTTTGTTAATAATACGCCATGCAAGATTAAAAATTAAGAACTCTGAACCATTAGACGGGTTTGAGTCGTAAAACCGTTTTTACTGATATGTGTTCTACATAATTTATCTATTTTATTCGAAGTATTTTTTTTATCATGATATTATTATATTTTATTAAGATTCATAAGTAATAATTAAATTAATAAATTAATAAAATTAATAAAATTTAGAAGAAATTAAATTATTACCGTCCCGATGGTAATATAGATTTCCTATGTCAGGGAATTTTTTCGAAAGTGCGACTAATTTCTTTTCAATTGCAATCTAAATTTTAATAACAATAATTCTTCATTTGTAAAAATAGCTTTATATTACTGTATTTCACAATTTTCTTGAAAATTCCTTTTATTTTGGTTTGAAATTGATGTTTTTAACTGAAAATTTAACTATTCTATTTTTTTTTTTTTTTTTTTTTTTT
>NC_046659.1:125301504-125311916 GCF_010883055.1 Belonocnema kinseyi | reverse complement strand
TTTTTTTTTTTTTTTTTTTTTTTGAAAAGTCCTTATTTTTTGTAAATTTTTTAGTTTGAAAATTGGTGTTTTTGGTTAAAATTTTTAGTATTTTTTTAAATATTCATAATTTTAGCTGAAACGTAATCCTTTAGGCTGAAAGTTAAAATATTTTCTCAAAAATTGATCTTTTTGCTTTAAAATTGATCTTTTCCAGTTGAATATTGATTATTTTAGTTAAAAATTCATCACTTTGGTTTACTGTTACTTATTATTTTTTTTTATTTATTTTTTTTTTATATGAAAATTATAAGTTTTATCTTAAAATTATAACTGTGAAAATCTGAGATATCTGGAAAAAGCATGGAATGTTCAGGGAACATTTTTACCATCACGATAATAATACAGATTTTCTATCTCTAAACAATCAAAATTTACAGCTTATTTTTTAAATAAATTAAGTTTGTAAGTCATTCCGTTTGAAAAGAAAAAAATTAATTGATAGATTAAAACAAATTAATATTTTAAGTATTATTTTTTCTGGCGCTTTTCTGTTTCTTTTATAGAATCCCTTTTTTGTTTTAGATTAAAATCCTTTTTTTGTTGAATTAAATGGGTTTTAAATTTAAATTATAATCTTTTTTCCATGTAATATTTACTACATTTTTTGTTGAGAATTTATATTTTCTAGTCGAATATTCGACTATTTGGGTTTCTTTTTGTTGAAAATTCCTATTTTTCTGTAAAAAATTAATTTTTTTTTTAACTGAAAATTTTACTTGTATTTTTTCTTAAAAATGTATCCTCCTGAGTAAAAAATTCAACTATTTGGTTCTAAATTTATGTATATTGTTGAAAATGTGGATTATCTTGTAGGTTGCAAATTTCTTTCTTTGGTTTTAAAGTTAAATATATTTCTGAAAATTCGTTTTTTTTAAATCTTCTTTACTTGGAAGTTCTTTTATTATGTTCAGAACTCTTTTTTTGGTAAATTTTTTAAATATTCCATTTTTTGTTGTAAAATTTATTTTCCTTACTTGAAAATTAAATTATTTCCTTTAAAAATTTAAGCATATTCTTGAAAATTTGACTTTTTTTTGTTTGTCAAAAAATAATAGTTTTTATAAAATTATTTTCTTGAAAAATTGCTATTTTTTTCTTTGCTTGAAAATTTATTTATTTTTGTGGAAAGTTCTTTTTGTATGTTCAAAATTATTATTTTTGTAGAAAATTATCCTTTTTGTTTAAAAATTCATCTTTTTGTTAGGGAATTCATTTCTTTGGTTGAAAGTTCGTTTTTTTAACGTTAATTTTTCCCTGAAAATTTAAATATTCCATTCTTTTGTTTGTTAAAAATGTATCTTTTTTTACTTTTAAATTAATCTTTTCAATATAAAATTAATCTTCTCGATTGAAAATTCATCTGTTTAATTCAAAATTGTTCTTTTTTATACCAATTTTTTTTTAGATGAAAAATTGAACTATTTTAATTTCTAAAATTATATATATATTTTTTTAATTTTATTTTTGTGAAAATGTAGCTTTTTCTAGTTGAAAATTGAACTATAACTGAAAATTTAACTTCCATTTTTGGTTAAAGTATATATATTTTTTTAGTTAAGGATTCAACTGTATGGTTGACAGTTTATTTCGTTAGTTGGAAATTGAACTTTTTTTGAAATTATGTCATCGAAAATTTAACCGTCCATTTTTATTAAAAATTGATCTTTTTAAATTTGAAATGTAGGTATTCCATTTTAAAATCAAAATTTACTTTCAAGTTAAACTTTTTTTGTATCAAATTATTCTTTTTGTTTGAAGATTCATCTTTTTGGTTGAAAATTAACTTTTTTGTTTTAAATTCGTTGTTTTTTAAATAAAAAATCTATCTTTATGAGTTGCAAATTTGTCTATTTTGTGTCAAAAATAGAACAACTTATGACCAGTAATTAAAATATTAAGTTTTGTCTCTTCAAACTGAATTACTTAAACTTTTACTTAGTTTAATCCTCAAACAGTACACTGGTGCGAATTCGCACCCGAACTTTTTTCATTTTGTTGGTATTTACGCAAACTCAGCTGCAGCCGATTATCCCCAAATATGTTAAATATATATTTGATATATGCCGCTTGAGGGTCAATGAAGAATCTATAAACGTTTATTTATAAATTTATATAAAAAAGAAGAACAACCAGAATAACTAGCGCCACCTAGGAGCTGGTAAACTCCTCTATTAGTTTTCCACGTACAGTTTTTTTTATTATAAATTAATTGAAGAATTTTAGTGGCATATTTAATGATTTCATGGCCTAGGGCGCTGGAAAGTTGAGCAAGTTTTGTATTCACTTTTACGAAAATTACTCAATTTGATGAAAGACAAACTAGGTTTAATTAGTGGCATAAATAAAGTAATTATTCATCCCTCCGATATAGGTATTGCATGATTTGTATAGTAGAAGAGAGTCAGAAATTATTCATAGATCGCTAATACTCAGTAATATTAGTCTGGATTTATTGCCCGGAATTTGTATTCTCGTGTACATGAATGATTAGATTAAATGCTAAATTATACTGAATTATTACGAGTGATCAAGTCTGGTTGCAAAATCCAACAGAAATAGAAATAAATTGAGATCATGAGGAGTATGGGCATGTATTCTTTGGTAGAAATTAACCCTTAAAGTGCATTGTGGGTGCCTGACACCCCAAGAAATTTTCAAATTCTCATAAACTATACTTAATTCGAAAAATTTGAGTAAGTGTCGCCATCTAGCTTTAGTTGTAGACACTAACTGTAAGTATAAAGTCGTTTAGCATACTGCGTTAAGCGTCAGTCTGCTAGCAGCAGCTGCTGAAAGTGGAGGTACAAAAATCGTGGGGTGCAAATAAATATCTTTTTTCAAAGCACCCATGCTGCAATATTTTTTTAAATGAAAGTACACTATTTTAAAAGTATAGTCATACATTTTCAGGTTAAAATAATTGAAATTGCGTGAGTTATGAATTTTTAAGTAAAAAACACATTTTTCACTTTTTTTTCAATAATTTTTTTAACAAACTTAAAATAAATAAATGGCTATAAAATCAACTCTACCTTATAAAAAATACCTTAAACTATATCGCATAATTTTATTGTGACAAAATATTCAATAGGGGTTTAACAATACGTGATTAAATGTGCTGGGGTATTTAACACCCACGATGCACTTTACCGTGATTTTTACCATGTATGCACTTTGGGGGTTAACCTTTTTGGTTGAAAATTCAACTGTCTGGTCGAAATGTTTTTTTTGTTAACTGAAAGTTTAAATTATAAATGAAAATATAAGTAATTACAATTAATTTTTTTTGTTTGGTATAAAATTAAATTATTCCAGTTTAAGTTTTAAAATCTTCGTTGAAAATTCGTCACTTTGTTTTTAAATGAAACTTTAAAAAAAAAATTTTCTTTTTTGGTTGACATTTTTTTTATTAGTTAAAAATTCATATTTTTGGTTTAAAATTCAACTTTTTCAATCACTTCGTTTGATAATAAAAATATTTTTTTAACATTATTATTTTTTTCAATTGAAAATATAGTTATTACAATTGAAAATGGATGATATATTGATCTTTAAAATTTATTTCGTAACTGAAATTTGAACTATTCAATTTTTTGTTGAAAAATTATCTTTTTTTATCTGAAATTTTATGTATTTTAATAAAAACTCGACTTTTTTGTAGAAAATTAATATTTTTGGTTGAAATTTTAACTATTCTAGTTGAGAATTCATATTTTTTGTTGGATATTAATCAATTTGTTTGAGGACGTAACTATTTTTTTGAGTTTTTTTTCTTGGTTGAAAATGATTATTTTTTAAACTGTTAAAATTGAAGATTCTATAATTTTAATTGAAAATTCATCTCTTTGGTTGAACATTCATCTATTTTAGATTAACATTCATTATTTTAGTTTGAAATTAATACATTTGGTTGAAAATTAAGGTTTTTACCTGAAAATTATTTCATTTTTGGTTGAAAAATGATATTTTTTCTCCTGAAAATGTAGCCATTTCGATAAAAATTTATGTATTTTGTTGAAAAATTGTCTTGGGTAGAGAATTAATCTCTGTTTGAAAATTCATTTTTTGGTTCAATATTCATGGCATAGGTTTATTTTTTTGTGTGTGTGGAATTAAAATTTTTGTTACAAAAACTAATTATTCCATTTTTGGTGAAATAATTATCTTTTTTAGTTCTAAATTTATGTTCAAAATTCAACTGTTTGATTGAAAATCGGTCTTTTTTTAGTAAAAAAATTCTATTATTTCGTTGAAAATTAATGTATTTTGTTGAAAAATCTTTTTTTGGTTGAAAATAAAACTATTGGGGCGAAAGTTATACCCATTTATTGCAAATTTATCGTTTTGTTTTAAAAATCATCTATTTCAATTGAAGATTCATTATTTCAGTTAAAAATTCACTATTTCAGTTGAAAATTCATCACTTTGGTTGAAAATTTATTTTTGGTGGAATATTAATTTTTTATTTAACTTGAAATTTAACCTCCATTTTCTGGATGACAACTGAACTTTTTGTAGTTTAAAATTCAACTATTTGTTTTAAAATATATCTTTATTAGTTATTATTATTATTATTTAAATTAATGTAATTTAGAGACAAATTAAAAAAATGATTACTTTTATTATTTTATACTAAATTGGGAAAATTAATATTCCGAGTCGATTGTTTAAAAAAAAGCGCAATATTGGAATGGCACCGTCTTGATATACTTAACAAAAATCTGGAATTGGCAGGGATTTTATTTTTATTTCAGCTAAAATAGAATGAATAAAATTGAATTATTTTAACAAAATAAAAACCCAGATGTGCCAGACAAGCTCTTATATATTTTGAACAATTTCCTAAATTTTCGGCACAATTTATTCCTTTTTGCAATTAGAAAGCTGCTGTTTATAATACCACGTGATAATTGGTCACGTGACATACTGTTGCATGCCCTTAAAGGAATCAAGGAAAGTCTAAAATGGAAGGCTTACCTTATACTTTATTTTGTTGCGCACTGATGGCACATTTCGAATAATACTGAGTTGATTCTATTTTTGGACGAGTGAGATGATGATGATGATGATGATGATTATTATTATTATAATTTAAGTTGGGATGATGATTTTTTTGTTTTTTGGGATGTGTGTAGGCAGAGCCAGGTGGTGGGTTCAACGGGCCATCCGAGCCACAGTCACAGTCATAGCCACAGTCACAGTCATCACGGGCATCCGGCCCATCTGAGTCCCGGGGGTGGAGGTGGAGGCCGAAGTCCCACAGGCGGGCCAGTGGTTGGGAGCACCCAACATCTGGGTCAACCCTTGTACCAAGAGTACACGACTCATGTCCGCCCCAGGGCCCATCCTGTGCCTCCCCCCGTATACGTAACTGCTGCCCCTTCACAGGCTCCATCTGCTATCCAGCAGCAACAAGTGCCCACCTACCAGGGATTTACACCCGGGTGGGTACCTAGACACCTAGTTGATGCATGCATGTGTGTACCATTTATTATTATATCTACATACATACTCTAGTCTCTAGTTTAATAGTCAGCCACTTCTAGCCACTTTTTTGTTTAGATCTTGTAGATTATAGGGTGTTGAGGGTAGTTAGTTTTTTTTCCCCTTCCAGGAATCCTTTTTACAAGCTGGAGAAAGCCCTTTTCCAGAGAAAATGAGAAAAATCTGATTTTATTCGACAGGAAGAAACTTTGCTAAGTGTACGCTAAAGTCAGGGTGGCGACTTGACCGGGGATTTAATTAAAAAACCGGGAAAATTTACTTCTGCTCGCAATAAACTTCAAGTTTTCATTATTTTACAGGGCCCTTATTTTACAATTTTCAGATTTCTCTGCTCTTATCCCCCACACAGATAACAACTGTGCGACGCACAGAGCTCGCATGCGTGCGCGATATAACGCCATCACGGCGTGCTGCACGTATGGCAGACTGTTTAATTGAAATATTTCAAATTCGTTCATATGAAGAAAATAATAAAAATGATTAGTCTACCTTTTCCCGAAACAAAATGTGAAAAATTTCCAAATACTTTTTTAAACTTTTTATATTTAAATGATCTTTTTCTTAAATGACGTTGTAAGTAAAATTATAATTTTGATTTATTTATTTTTCATAACTACAGTTTGTAATTTTAATTGCATAAAATTTAGAATTACTGTTTAGAAATTTGTTGAAGTATTTGCAGAAATGCATCTTTAATGTTTAATCGAATTTTTCTAAACTTTGAGTACTTATCTTTTAAAATAAATTACCACAATTTTAATCTTTAATTGAATTTTGATCTATTTTAAAATACTGTTCTTACTTCCAAGTTGAGATAACCAGTTCAAAAAGCGCGCACAGTTGTTAAAAATGATGTTTATTGACTGCGCATATGTCAGCTCGAGTGATGGCGCGGCGTGCGGGTTCATCCGCACGCGTGCGAGTCATAAGCCATCATCGTGCGCTTAAATTGTTATCTGGGTAGTTTTCTTCAAATGCAAAAAAAAATAATCTCCGAATTTGAGAAAAATCAGATAATATGTAGGGGTGAAATAAAGGCCATGAAGTTTCCCATTGATTTATCATGGGAAAAAGTCAGCTTTTTGTAAATCTAATATTTAAACGCGATAATATTTTTGAAATAATTCCCTGTTCCAGTATATGGTTCAGAATTTGTCAGCGAATAAGAATCAATCATAAATTTGGAGATTGAATCATTTTAAGCTACTTTTACGGGTCCCCAAAGAAAACCTCGTAAGTGACAAATTTAAATTTTACGTAATACTGCCGTTTATTGAGACTTTTTAAAAGTTGAAAAAAAATTATTTATCGATAATTTAAGAATACCCAGTCATTTTTTAACAAATATTCAATTGTTTAAGCAATATTAATTTGTTTAAATATTTGTTTTTTATCAGTTAACTCGCGAAATGAACGTATTTTCTATACTATGAGTTATTTATTCAATGATAACAATAAAATAATTTGTTTAAATAATTTCACAATTATTTAAAATTTAACTATTTCTTGTTGTTGAAATTGGGTTACTTTTTGGCTGAAACTTAATTTTTTTATCTGAAAATTTAAGTATACCATTGCTGATTCAACATTCATATTTTTTAGTTGAAAATTCATCTGTTTTGTTAAAAATATATGCATTTTGTAAAATACTTTTTTTCATTTCAAATTAATTTCTTTAAATAACTTTCGTGTTTGGTTGAAAATTGATCTTTTTTACTTAAAAATGCAATATTTCGTTGAAATTATACTTTTTGTTAAAAAATAAATTTTTTTGGTTTTAAATCTATTTTCTAGAAATTTTATTGCTCTTGGTTGAAAATTCATCTATTTGTTTGGTAATGTATTTTTGGTTTAAACGTAATTTCTGAACTATTTTGTTGAATTTCGTTTTTTTTTTTTTTTTCATTGTAAATCAATTTTTTTTAAACTGAAGATATAAAATTTTCATTCATGCTGGAAAATTTACATTTTTTAATTGAAAAAGAAGTAGAAGTTTAATATTTTTTAGTTAAAAATGTATTGGTTTGTTTAAGAATTAATCTGTTCTGGTTGAGAATTCAATTATTTTGTTGAAATTTCACATTTTTTGCAGAAGATTCATAATTTTAGTTGAAAATTCATCTCTTTGAAAATTTAACTATTTTGATGGAAATTCGTATTTTCTTATACGAAAATTACTTTTTTTTAACTGAAAATTTATTCTATTTTTTGGTCTAAAATTTATAATTTAAAATGAAAATTCAAATTTGGGCTTGAAAACTTTGTTGGAATTTTACTACTTTGTAAAAAATCAATTTTTTTGTTTCAAGTTTTATCATTTTAATTAAAAATTTATTACGTCTGTTAAAAATTTAACTATTTTGTTCAAAATTGTTTTTTTTTTATCTTCGCTGGTTAATAATTTTTTTTAACCAAAAAAATTTAACTATTACATTTTTGGTTGAAAATTCATCCTTTTTGGTAGAAAATTAATATTCTCGATTCAAGAAATGATTAATTATTTGAAATAACATATTATTATATTTGAAATATTATTTGAAATTATTTGAAAATTCAAGTAATTTTAGTTTAGAATGCATCCTTTTGGTTTAAAATTGAACTATTCCAGTTGAAGTTTCATAATTTGATTTGAAAATTGATCATTTCGGTTCAAAGTTGAACTACTCTGTTAAAAATTCTTTTTTTTGTTGTTGAAAAAATTCCATTTTTTAAGTAAAAATTGATATTTTTTAGTGGAAAATTTAAGTTCTTATTACAAAATTGATTTATTTTGTAATAGTTTGCTTTTTTGTGTTAAAGAATGTTTACAATGAAAGTGATGAATTGAAATAATAAATGTTTATCGGGAAAATTGAAAAACTCTACCAGGAAATAGAGGGAAAATACCAAGAATTTGAAATCGTCAGCCTAATTGCCACCCTGAAATTAGAAAAAAAAAACTTTATTATATTAACAAAATGGTTAAAAATTCCCATTTTAGTTCGATTTAAATAAAGATAGTAAATTGCAGTAAAATAAATTTTAATGTGAAAAAAATCGCAAGATTTCCGACAGCAGGAATCGAACCCGGACTTTCCCGTTACAAACTCCGAGCGTGGTTGCTTTTATATCGGGAGCACTTAAAAACATTTGAAAAAAAAATGATTCTCTTATTTCATATAAAATGAAATAAAAGTTCCTCTCATTTTCTCTAAAAAGCGTATTTTTTCCTCTTTCTTGCAAAAAATATTCCTGAATCAAAGATTCATTTGTAGATTTTTTAGAAGATTTTTAGATCGTCTTGCAGTCTGATATGAGATTCTCTTGGCATGCTTAGTACATTTAAAAATAGCAACAATTATTTTGATTTTATTTATATTCAGGAAGTGGAACATTATTTTTAAGTATTTTCCCCCCTAAAACTGCAGTTAGTGTATGGAAATTAATATTTTTGTTTTTGTTTTTATGTTTAGAAAATGATAAATAAACGAGGCTTATTTTCTATTTTCATGAAAGTTGAAAAAGGTTAGTATTTTTTTTTTATTTTTTTTTTATTTTTTTTTTACAGGAAAATTGATTATAAATTGTTACAAAGTAAAAAAAAATGATGGAAGGTTTTGTGAAATCAGAATATCATTGCATGAAATTTGTTTATTAGTAAAATTTATTGATAATACACAATATATTATTAGATTAAAGAACTAGGCATGCTGATAGTCTCACGTAATTAGAGATTAGTTGGTTTCGCAAGATTTTAAATTTTTTATACAGAATTTTAGTTTTTTTGGATGCTCTTTTTATGAATGAGCATTTCTTTCAGTCAGATTACACACGTTAGATAAGATATTCTAAATTTAATTTTAGGTTTAATGCTAATTAAAATTAACTTAATTTTAATTTTATATAATAATTATTTTTAAAAAAACTATTTTTTCAAAGATCTGATATAATTAAGGCTCCGGATCAAAAAACCGATTAGTTAAAAAGGGTCCTCAGTTTGTGAAGATGTTGAGGGTGTCTACTTGACCGAGAATTTTGTTTCCCGGGGGAAAAAAACCGACTTTTATTTCTCGATTTACTAAAATGATTAGTAAAATTTTATTGAACCAAAAAGCATTGAAAAATGTTTATTAATTTATATATTATTTAAAATCTTGAATTATTTTTGCAACGGCTTCTTAAAAAATTGCCAAAATGAATTCATTTTGGGCACATTTGATTTATTATTTAAATAGTATTTGACTCAGAATTCCTAAAATTAACAATCTAAAATTAACAAGTCTTAAATACTAAATCTGGATGTCATACATATAAATTCTGGTAAATAAATAAGCAACCAAAAATGGAATAAAAAAGTTTAGAGTGGAAAATTAACTTTGACTCATTTTGTTGAACACTGAACAATTTTTTTTTTCTTTATTGACAAAAAAAATCTTCCTTGTCCAGAAATTCGACTATTATCATTAAAACTTGTCTTTTTAGTCTAAATGTTCATTTTTTTGTTTGTTAAAAATTTAATTGTTTGCTTAAAAATGGGTCTTTTTTTACGAAATGTCATTTATTTTGTTAAAAATTGAAACATTTTTTTTGCATTTTTTTAGTTAATATTTTTAAATTAATTTGTTTGATTTAAAATGTAACTATTCAAATTTTGGTTAAAAAATGTATCTTTAGTTAAAAATTATTGGTTAAAAATCCATTTTTTGGTTGAAAATTAAGCTATATTGTGGAAAATTATTTTTATCTGTTTTAGTTGAAAATTATTTGTTTGTTTGTATTTTCTTGAAATTTTATTGTTTTGAGTTGAAAATTCATTCATTTGGTTAAAAATTCATCTTTTTGGTTTAAAGTTCATTTCTTTGGTGTATATTATTTTATTATATTAT
>NC_046659.1:125263097-125301404 GCF_010883055.1 Belonocnema kinseyi | reverse complement strand
TTATTATAGTTCAATTAAAATTGAATTCATTAGTTAAAAATTCTTTCTTTCTTTTTGTCATTTAATTTTTTTGTGAGAGAATTTAACAATTTTATTTTTTGCCGAAAATTCCCATTTTTTGGTGGAAAATTATTTTTTATAGTTTCAAATTTAAATCGCAAATTTATGTTTTGTTAAAAATATATGCATTCTTTAGACTACTGTTTTTTGTTTGTTTTTTATTTAAAATGAATTTTTTTCAACAACTTTCGTGCTTAGTTGAAAATTAATCGTTTTTACTTAAAAATGAAATATTTTGTTGAAATTATACTTTTTGTTAAAAAATATTTTTTTTTTGTGCAAATCAATTTTATCGAAATTGTATTGCTCTTGGTTGAAAATTCATTTATTTGTTTGGAAATCTATTTTTTGGTTTAAACGTAATTTCTTTGCTAGACCATCGGACTATTTTGTTGCAAATTCTTTTTTTTTTCATTATAAATCAAATTTTTTTCAAACTAAAGATGTAAAAATTTCATTTCTGGTAGAAAGGCTACATTTTTTAAATGGAAAAAATATCTATTTAGTTGAAAATTCATCAATTTGTTTCATTAAATAAAAAATAAAATAATAAAAAATGCGTCAAATTAATCTTTTTACTTCAAAACTGATTTTGCTGTTTGCAAATTTAACTGTTTTGTTAAAATTGCATTGCTTTTGGTGAAAATGATCTTTTTGGTTGAAAGTTTATGTATTTTCTTGAAAATAAATCTTTTTCGTTTAAAATCATTTCTTTGGTTGATCTCTTTTAGTTAAAAATAATTTTTAGTTTCAAATTTAATTGTTTTTTTTTTTGTAGAAATTTTCTTGTTTTTCGTTGAAAATTAATTTTATTACCTGATAATTGAAGTGTTTTATTGTTGGATAAAAATTGATATTTTTTAGTTGAAAATTCATAAATTTGGTTGGAAATTTATGCAATTTAAATAAAAATTTTATTGTTGGAAATAAATTTGTTAACTAACTATTCCATTTTTGGTGGAAAATTGACATTATTTAGTTGAAAAATTAGCTTTTTAGTTTTAAATTTAACTATTTTTTCAAAAATGTTGTTTTAGGTTAAAAATTAATTTTTGTTATCTATAAATTTAAGTATTCCATTTTTGGTCAAAAATAGATCTCTTCAGTTGAAAATTCATCTATGTTTTCATTTTGAAAATTTAATGCCCTTATATCATTTAATACAATTTCTGGATGACTCATAGACGATAAAATAGTGAAATAAAATTAAAAAAATGAAATTTAAATAGTTAAATAAAAAATTGATCTCTTTGAAACCGGGAAATGATCAGGAATTAAAAATCATCCGTCGAGTAGACATCCTGATAGACATCCATCAATTAACCCTTAACTGGCACTTTTGGAACCAACGTACGTAATTGGCACACAGGGTAATAAAGACCCCAACGCGTTGAAATGAGTTTTGGGCAGCCCTTATCTAATATTTTGGTACAACAAAATAATCTACTGTAGTTTAGGGTATTTTTTCTAAGTAAAATCGGTTTTATAGCTATTTATTTAATTAAAAGGGTAAACAAAATTTGAAAAAAAAAAACCCGGAAAAAGTCAGTTTTTACACTTAAAAAATCAAAAGTTGTGTAATTTTCAATATTTTTAGATAAAAGTTTTTTTTGGGTAGATGCTTGAGACTTTAAGAACAAAAATTGCTGTGATATGGATGCTTCCAAAAGAGGTATTTATTTTTCAAAATGAAACTTCGATTTTCTGGTAAAATCAAACGTCATATTTTTTAATATTCAAATTAATATATTTTGATTCAAGTGCACCAAAATAGTGACAAATGAATTTAGAGGAACTTAGAAGAATTTTATCAAATTCATCAAGATTCAAGGTGAATTAAAATAAATTCAAATGAATTTATAACAATTTAAAAATATAAAGGAAACTTGATAGAATTCAATGAAATGCCTAAGAATTCAAGGCAAGGTTAACAGAATTTGGGATCAATTAAATAAAAAAGTTTTTTTCAGTAATTGTGAAGTTATATAAAACCAAATAGTGAACAGGGTCAGTTTGACCCAGTGTGTAGGAGATGTTCGAAAAAACAGGTGTGTATTAAGGTATGTACTAAGGTACAAAGGGTTAACTAAATATAGGGTACAATAGGGGATACAGGGACCAGTATATGAGGCCACCACATGGTCCATTTTATTCAATTTAGTACGCTTATTTTGAGATGAAAATTTTTCCGGGTCTTATGTACCCGAAGTGCCAGTTAAGGATTAATTTCACCACATTTCTGATTTGATCCGATCGAGTCTTGAGAATATTGATTGCTAGCTAAAAATAATGATATTTCCTCCTTCTAGAAGATCACTGGAGGAGCCATACTAATGATTTTTATCCCTTTTTTTCCAGCTCGTCTCCCTTAACGTTGTATGATTCTAGTCGTGCATTACCACCTCCCGCACACCATAGCTCGGCCAGACCCTTACTGGCCAGCCACGCGGCACATCCGCTGCCCGCGCACATGCAACCAACCGCAGTCTACGGTTTGGCCCCTCTCTCGCCCGCCAAACAGCACTACCAACCCTCCGGTCTCTGGTTCACCGAGTAGACCCGAATAAACCCGAACTACTCCGAAACCTGCGGAAAAAGCGATTTTATCAATTACTAGTGTTCGATCGATTCGAGCCCAGACCCGAGCTCATTATGACAGAATTTGCAATTGCGCGAATCAAAGAAACACTCTCGAGTCTCCCCTTTACATTATCTATTTATCCATCTATCATCTTTGAAAGTAGCTTTTCACGACCAGGGAGGATTTATCCAAAACATTAACTCGAAAAGATTAATCCGTCCTATGCAACGACGATCCCACTTGGAGACTTTTATGAAAATTTCAACATTTCAATCACGGATCTTAATTCTAGAGTTGCTTCTTTGCTTCCCGCGGTTGTAGATAAACAAAAAATACAAAAACGAGGGAGACATTGATCGCCTAGTCAAGCCAGATTCTACAACAAACATGACGTTCTTGAGCCAAACAAAAAAAACGAGAGAGAGAGAGAGAGAGAGAGAGTTTTAATTTACGAGAATCGAACTTGACAAGGATTGATTGAATATTCATCGCGACAATGATGACACGACAAAAGAAGTTTAATTTCTGATAAAGACGTTGGGTGCGTGTATCACACACATATATGTTGTTTTTAATATTCGTTAACGGAATCTTGACCACTTAAGTTTGGCAGGATTGTTTGGCCGTTTAAGAATTTTTGCGGATTTACGTTCTAGGCAGTCTGAATTTAAGTTTCAGCAGTCTGGATTTAAGTTGAGCAGTCAGGTATATTAGTGCTTTAGTTTGTAAGTCTTTTATAACACGTTTTTCCGTTTATTTCACGTGGGAAACTAACGTATATATTTTTTTTTTAGTGAAGGCGCGCGCGTTTAGCAAAGTATTAGCGATTTTAACGATTCCTTCGTTCCTTGGCAGACCAGGAAAAAGAAAAATATTCTATTGTACAAACAAAAAAACAACCCTTAAGACTTAAGACGACCCTAGTTTTGAGAGTCATACTTGGTAAACTATTTGGTGTGACACATTTATTTATTACTACTCTCATCCGCACTCATTCAAAGTTTGGCCGAGTGATCAGAGTTTTCTTTGAAATTTTCCCTCGCGAATTATTTCAACTCTCTAGAATCTAGATTTGAGAATCTAGAATCTGATCATCTTGACCCTCATCATTATATATTAGGTTTGTTACTACTCTCGTTATGATATTTCTTGTAAATATAGAAAGAAAGAAAGAAAGAACGAAAAAAAGTGATGCACTTTTTATGCCTTTATCTCGTGCGACTAACTCTAGTAAGAACCAATTGACTCGACCAATCAATCCCACAGAAGTTTGCTCTGTACAGTCTAGATTCTCATAATTTTCGCGAGGCGTCGATGATCCGGCGTCTTCGAAGAATTATTTACAAATAATAAATAATTAAAATTAGTTGCTTGAAGCTTTCGACATCACACGGCGCGATTAGTTTACGATTTTCAATTTACTTTCCACGGAAGTAAAACCTTCACTAGGTTAGATTTAATCGCTGAATAATTGATTAAATATTTAAATAATTTTCCCATGTTGCAACGAAGATTCGTATCTGTACATAGATCTATTTTTTCTTTTTTTTTTTGGGTGATTTTTAAAGATTCTTTTTCTTCGAATCACGTTCTTCCTCACCGATTCCGAGCACTTAGGATATTCATTTGTACATAGTTTGTTTTTTTTCGTCTTCGAGAATCGATTTTCATTCTCGTTTTCTTATCTTCTTCTTCTTCTTCTTCTTCTTGATCTTTTTGTCGATGGTTTGCAAGCGCATCGATTGAAAACTTTTAAACGGAATGACGCTTAGACATTGTTTTTCTGAATATTTGAAATATATGGATGATATATATTAAACAATAACGTGAAATTGAATTCAGAATTATGGAGAGAGTGCGTTTTGTGTATAAAATTATTGTAAGACATTACAAAGTTTTAGATACGTTAACGTGGTAAATTTGTCCTCTGGGGAATGATACAATTTTACTTGATACAATAAAGAAGAAAATTGTGAAGAAGATTGGTGAAATATTTATGGTGAGATCCGACACATTTATGATAATTATCTAACCAAGTCGATGTGCCTGTTTGATAAATAATCGTATTATACATGAATATGAATATGGATATATATATATATACATTTAATGTAATTTGCTGATGCTAAAAAGAAGTCTTTTATTAATTAATATAACAGTAATAAGTTGTGAAAAAAACGTTACGATCAACGTGAGAGTTACGTGTTATCAAGAAATGATGTTTTTCGTGTTCGATACGTACTAACACTACATATGCTTCCACGTATGTCCATAGAACATAGGAAGAATTTACATTCTTAGTCATATCGATAGATTCCTCTAAAATACGTCGCTTCAGAGTGTGCAGATTTATAGTTTATTTTCCTCTCTAATTTTTTTCTTTCAATTATTAGTTGTTTTTCGTTTTTCTTTTAAAAGTAGCTGTAGAGAATTTCAGTCCCACAAATCTCCTATTGACTGACGTTTCTTTTTTTTCTGTTTCGATAGTCTAATGAAAAATATGCCCTAATTTTTAGAAAAGCATAAAATATGGTAGAAAAGGATACAATTTTTTTTAATAGTGTTACCTTTTTTTTTTTAGAACGTGATACTGTTTTTTTTACATACATTATTTTTTCAAATAATTGGGATATTTACTTTTTCTCTGTGGATTCTGGTGAGGGATTTCACATTCTTTCGAAATGTGCAGAAAAATGTGAGAAATCTTGATAATTAACATGCCGGTGGTTTTTTTGAAAATTAACTTTTTCTTCAAAAAATACGCTAGAAAAGAAAAATGTTTACACAACTTTTAAAAAATTGTAGAAAAATTTCTTTAACCACTGTATGAAATGTTGGAAAAAAATTATTTTGGTATTTAAAATCAAGAATTTAGAAAATTTTGCAAGAATTAAATGACAGTAGATTAAAGTTTTATTTCTGAAGATAGAAATTTAAAAACATGAGAATTTTGGGATTTTCAGAAAAATTTCCCCCAGTTTGTTAATTTTAGGGGTTTTCAAATTTTAACTTTTGTTTTGCGATTCTGGTGGGGGATTTCAGATTCTTTCGAAATGTAAATAAAATTTGAAAAAAAGCTTAAAAGAAACAAAATAGCGGTGATTTTCGTGAAAAATTCTAGTTTTCCGGAAAAAATAGACGAGATATGAAAAAAGTGTACACAACAAAAACTGTTCCTGTTTCCAAGATTTAAAAAAATTTCTTTTACCATTTTAAAAAATTTCGCAAAAAAATACTTTTGATAATAGATTGAAATTTTTGAAAATGCCATGGAAATTTTTAAAGCTCCTGAAAATTCCTTGGAATGTTTTAAAATACCCTAAAGTCTATTAAATTTATTGGAATCTATTGAAATTCCTTTGAATCTTTAAAATTCTTGACATTTTTGAAAATACTTAAAAATATCTTGAAATCTTTGAAAATATCTTCTAAATTTGTGAATAAATTTTTGAAAATTTCATAAAAAGTTATAAAATCCCATTTGATATATCGTCAAATTACATAAAATCTTGGATTTTTCTAAAATAAACTAAAATGTTTCAAATTCTCTTCAATTTGTTTATAGTTTTTAAAATTCTTTAGATTGTTAAAAAAGTTTAAAAACTTTCACAAATACCTTGAAAGTGTTCAAAGATGTTGAAAATTCCTTGGAATTTTTTTAAATAACTCAAAATCTTTAAAATTTAGTAAATCTTTTAAATTCTTTCAAATTTTCTTAAAATCTTCGGAAATATCTTGAAGTTTTTGAAAATTTCTTGTAATTTTTTTTAATCATTCAAAATCTTTGTATATACTTGGAAATGTTTTAAAATCCCTAAAAAAAATGTTAAAGGTCTTAAAAATTCCTTGAAATATTTTTAAATTCTTTATAATGTATACAATTCTTTGCAATTTCTTGGAATCTTCAAAATTCTTCAAATTTCTTAAATCCTTCTAAATTATTTAAAACCTTCGGAAATATCTTGAAAATTTTTTTAAAATCCTTTGAAATTGTTAAAAGTTCTTGGAAATTCCTTAAAATTTTTTTAAAATATCTCAAAATGTATCAAATTTTCTAAAGTTTTTTTGGAACTTTTAACATTCTTTATATCTTATTAAAAAATTTTAATCTTTCAAATTGTTAAAAATTTTGGAAAATTTCTTGAAATTGTTTAAAGGTCTTGAAAATTCCTTGGAAATATTTTAAAATACTCTAAAATCTTTAAAATTATTTAAAATTCTTTAAAATTTCTTGCAGTTTTTAAAATTCTTTAAATTCTTACAATTTTTTTAAAACCTTCGGAAATACCTTAAAATTTTTGAGAAACGCTTCAAATTGTTAAATGTTCTTGGAAATGCCTTGGAATTTCTTGCAATCTTTAAAATTCTATCAATTTTTAAAATTCTTTCAAATCTTAAAAAAAATTGAATTTTTCACATTTTTAAAACCTTTGTAAATACCTTGAAATTGTTTAAAGCTCCTGAAAATTCCTTGGAATGTTTTTAAATATCCTAAAATCTTTCAAAATTTTGTGACTTTGAAATGTTTTGAAAATTAACAAAATGTTTAGAAAATTTGTTTAGAAATGTTTATTTGATAATCTTGCAATTATAAAATTATAGTAGCACTAAAACATCGTCAAAAATGAAAACTCACACTTATTTAAAGAGACCAAAAGAATTTTTTTTTAATAGATAGTTTTTGAAAAAGCATGAATTTTGATTTTCAGTTAAATTGCCGCTACCTTGTTGATTTTTCTGGTGGATTTCCAAAGAGTTTGAAAGTTCCCGCCAGAAAATTAGGATCATATCCTGATAAAAAACTTGAATTAATAAACAATTTGTGATAAATTTTATGCTTTTCAAACAATTTGGGTAAGTCTTTCTACAGTGGATCATCAAAAATTAAAAATACTAATATATGTAAAATAATTAATTTAATTAATACTTGAAACACTGCATGCGTTTGTAAATTAAATTAAATAGTTTTTATTTTAGCTCTTAATTAATGATAATCTAATTTTTTTTTCTAACGAATCAGAATGAAAAAAAGAACGTCTGCCAATACGAGTTTTTTTTACCAATAAATAATTTGCGATACATAATCAATTATAACGAGCCACTATAAAGTACACACCTAATTAATTAAAGATATAAGAAAAGATGCTAATAATGCTCTGTGTATAATAATTAAAGTACTGTAACCGTATTGTTGGTTCTAGTTGTGATATTTTACTATAACGTCGTTAAGTGGCGGTAATGTTTGTAAATTTTTTGGTAAATCGAGCAGGGGTGAATATGACGAAAAAAACAAAATAACAAAATATACCTTAATCATAAAGCCTTAGAATGTACTTGAACGGTGTGAGGAATCGACAAACTAGACTCGACATTGTCAGCATTCTGCTCAAAAAATTCTCGGAATTTTTTATGCTTTATTTGGTATTTAATTTTAAACTTGTACTTTGTTTTCAATCTTGTGAATAGAGTAGTTTTTGGATAACAAAGCTTTTTTCCCTTAAGTGTGAAATTCGTGGATACTAACATTCCATTGAAAGGTAATATATATATATATATTTTTTTTGGTTTGTTTTCCGAATTTTAACTTGTTTGAAATGTCTCTTGAAATAAATCTTGAAGGATTTTTCGATAAGATTTGGATGACAGATCGCAGCACGAAAGTCGATTTGTCGCTCAACACGAAAAGGAACTAAAAATCACTCTAGTGGGATTTATTATTAATAGTATTGTACGAATAGCTTGTATATTAATATTGCATCATTGTAAAATGTATTACGGGAGATAGATGTATCCAGTATCAGAGAGAAAATGGACATATAGAGAAATAACATATTTTTGGATTTATTAGAATACGATACATGTTCCGTGCGTTTTCATAGGTCTAGATTCAATGTAGATTTCGATTACTTCAACTATTTGTGAGAATCGGGCAAAACGTTGCTCTATTTTGGGATCATTGATAAAAGGCCATCCATAAATTACTGCACACTTTTCGAAAATTAAAAGGTACTAAAGCTGTGTTTATTTAGTAAAAAAATATTCATGAAAAACACCAATTTTTATCTGTTTTTTTTTTCAATTACTTACATGTAGTCTCAATTAAATAAGGGTGTATTTAGCATATAGTGTGAAACGTAACTAACAAAATTTTGATTGATTTTTTGAGGGTAAGAGTTACTTAAAAATTCGTGAAAAAACTTAGTTTTTTTTGTGGATATGTTTTTTAATCTGGATTTTTCTGGATTTTAAAATATTTTTTCAATTTTTTGAAATCTGGAAATAACTAAATATTAGGAAATCTATGTGAATCTTTAATATCATTTGAAACTTTTCCATTCTTTAAAATTTGATTGAAGTGTTATAAAATGCTTAGAAATCCCGGGAAGTAATCTGAGGATATTCCTTAAAATTCCTTGATATTCCTTAAAATTCCATTAATATTTCTTAAAATGCCTTGATATTCCTTAAAATTCCTTGATATTCCTTAAAATTCCTTGATATCCCTTAAAATTCCTTGAAATTCTTGGACATTTTGTATATCTCTTGAAAAAGTGACTTGGGTTTCTTTTAAATTTTTTAAATATTTCAAACTTCTTAAAACCTTTGAAAATATTTTGAAATTTAAAAAAAAAATGTAAAGCTTTTGAAAATTCCTTGCAATTTTTTAAAATATCCTAAAATCATAAAAAATATTTGAAGTTTCTTTAAAATTTCTTTACATATACTTAAATTCCTTGGAATCTTCCAAATTATTTTGAATCTCTCAAAATTGTTTAAAATTAATGGATTATTTATATATTATATTATAATAATCAATGGATACCCAGAAATGTCAAAAATCCCTTGAAATTTTTTAAAGCTGAAAATTCCTTGAAATATTTTTAATTGCCCGAAAATCTTTTAAATTTCTTGAGAGCTGTGGAAATTCCTTAGAATCTTCAAAGTGGTTTAAAATAATTTAAAACATTTAGAAAATTTTAATCTTTCAAATTGTTTAAAATCTTTCAATTTTGTTACAAACTTTGGAAATACACTAAAGTATTTTAATGCTCTTAAAAATTCATTGAAATCTATTGAAATCTACTGAAATTCCTTGGAATATTTAAAATTCTTTAAAATCATTAAAATGTTTCAAATTGTTAAAAATATTTTAAATGTTGTAGAATCTTCAGATATACCTTGAAATATTTAAAAACCACTTTAAATTATTTAAAGCTTAAAATTCCTTGGAATATTTTAAAACACCCGAAAATCTTTAAAATTCTTTGGAATTTTTTCAAAATCGGTTGAATTTCCTTGGAATCTATTGAAATTCCTTGAAATCGTTCAAATTCTTTTAAGGTTTTTAAAATCCTTGGAAATTACCTTAAAATTTTAAAAAATCCCTTGCATTAAAGTTTTAATTTATTAAAACCTCTGGAAGTATCTTGAAATTGTGGAGAATGTTTAAAAGTATTTTGAAATGCTTGAAAATCTCTTCAAATTTTGTTAAAAATTTTTTGGAAATCTCATAAAAACTTATAAAATTTCTTTTGAAATACCGTGAAATAAGATAAAATCTGATGACATTCCATGGAATCTTTATAAATTTTTGAAGTTCAATGAAATCCGTTAGGATTCTGAAAAAAGATTAAAATATTCCCTTGGAATCTTTCATATCTTAAAATTGAAAAAATTCTGAAAAAAAACTTTGTTTTTGTGGATATTCTTTTGTGTAATGACGAGAAAAAATCAAAATACTAATCTAATTATGGAGATAGAAGACTTTACAACATTATCATTACAATTTTTTTTATTGTAAAATTACTAAAATTTATCTATTTCCTGTAAGGTGGATTTGTGAAAAATATGTGACAATATCGATCCCCCTCTCCCACAAAAAAAGCTGCTGTAATTTATGGATGGTCCATAATTAATCAAAACCCAAAGATATGGTTTTTGAAGTTTTTTTGACCGATTTTTTCGTTATCACTAGTCTAAAAATGTCATCTATAACTCTGATTTTTCTAAAGACTGATGATCAGAAAGTAGAAAGCCTGTCTAAATGAATGTTTAAAATTCGGTAATGTGTGCTTACCGTCCAGTTAACGTAAGCGAAATTGAATTTTCGTGTGTGTACTATCCGCGCGGCCTGGTTCAAACAATAATATTAAACGAGATATTAAAAATAGGCTCGGCACAATATTGTCTGACTGTTTTTCAGTGTTATCAACGTTTACTGTCAACTTGTGATATCACGAGTTTAAAAAATGCAGTGGGCTTTACGTATAAAATCCTAGAATTGTATTTGGTAAAGTGACAAAAAAAAAAAAACAATGTAATCGTACACTAGTGTGTTACTGTTTAGAATTTTTTCTAGGTCCTGTACCCACTGACAAGACAATCAGTCAGCTTTAAAAAAAAATGATGAGGTTGACTGAAGTCGAGTAAAAAATAGCATAATTCGCAAAAAATAAAGACGCAGGGTTCGTTTCTGCATTAGGTAGATTTTCAATTTTTCAGACTTCTCTAATAGCGCCAAAAACAGGGTGGTCGCTGAAACAAAAAACAGGGTGGTCGCTGGATCCAAAAACAGGATGGTCGCTGGATCCACAAACAGGATGGTTGCTGGATCCGTCTAATCGCAAAAAATAGGGCGGTCGCTTGATAGGTAAACTGGGATTTTTGTTTAAGACCACAAAAGGGCACTCTAAATCTCCAATCAAACAAAAAATAGGGTGGTCCCTGAAGCCGAAAACCTTTCGACCGGGACTCCCAGGTTTCTAGAAAATAATCTTTTTAATTCTCAAATCCAATAAAAAATTTGGTGGTCGCTGAATCCGCGAACTGGGATTTTTTAGGGTCGGGAAATTAATGAATGTATTTTTTGATCGGGAATTTTCATATTTTCTAAAAAAAATATTTTAAATTATTTCAATAGTCTTTAATCGAATAAAAATAGGGTGGTCACTGGATCTGTAAAGGGGGTGATTGCTGGATACATAAATAGGTAACTTTTTAAGATCGGGAAATTACTCGGATCGTAAATAGGGTGGTGGATTGAACCATAAATAGAATGGTCGCTGGATCCGTAAGCAGGGAACTTTTTAAGACCGGCAGATGTCAGTTTCAATATATAATCATACAAAGCATAGGGTGGTTGCTGGATACGAAAACTGGGAATTTTATGACCGGGAATTTTCGAAGTTTCTTAGAAAAAATCTAATTCTTTCAAACATCACAAATTGCGTATCAAATAATGTATTGTAATTTAAAATGAGTTCATTTCCAACTTTTTTTGAAACAATTGTTAAAAGTTAAAAAAATTTTTGAACCAAGTAAAGACCGGGAATTTATTTTCTCGATTAAAACGGCCACCCTGAAAAACTAAACTCCCAAGCGCTTCAAAAAGAGAGTCCAATTGGAAAAGTATGACAAATGTTGTCACACTTTCATCACAGAATTAATTGCATAATAGGATTTTTTTTCGATCTGAGTGAAGGAATCTTGCGCCTTTTTTTTTTTTTTTTTCTAGAGAACCTAGAAAACAGTAATCGTAGTAATTAGGCACATTAAATCTTTGTAACAGGAATGTTCCATTAACATTAACAATAATGAAAAAAAAGAATGCAAATCTTTCTGACTGGTGTTTTATACATAAACATTTGTAGAACTAAAAACTGAGCTATACGATTATACAGGCATATGTATCATATTCGCGTATACATAAATACAATGATTGATTTGTAACTTGTATCATATACATATATTAATTATCGTTTTAGTCGATTGTAATTATTAACCTCCTGTCGTTATTATTAGTTTTTTTCTCACTAATTCAGTAAATAAAGGTCAATTCTGACTCAAGATTTCTGTTATCGACATTGAGACCATTCCACGCCTCAAGTGGTTCCTGTCCATGCTAAGTTTCTAGAATTTTCTAGAATTTTTTAGATGTCAGAAATGTGTCGGTAAGAGAAATATCGCGCTAAAACCGGCCTTTACCTACTCAATTCTTCTCGTTCGAATTTAGTGATTTATCCTTTTTATCTGCAACTTAATAGACAGTGTGCGTTAAACCGTTATAGAATTTCAGGATAAAAAGTCTTTGTACATTTCGTCGCTTTTTAGGCACTAGTCTCACTCCAGGACAAAAAAGCCTGAAGGCTTATTTTTCTGGTAGATTATCGTTATTATAAACCTTGCTTATAATGTGTGACCTTACCTTGAATTAAAAAAAGGGAATTTGGCATTGTCTGGGATTATTTGAGCTTTGAATACATTAAAATTTTTTTTTTTGTAATTCAATAAGCCGACTCAGGGATTTACTCTTGAGGTTAGAACTTGCCTCGAATTTTCTTCTTTTCATTTTTCATGAGAAATATGTAAAAACAAAATTGAATTTTCTTGTTTCGATCTGTATTTTCAAAGTTTTCGGCCCTCAGATAAGAGTAGTATACCTAGGAGTCTACTTTATCGACGGAAGGTATTTCAGAGTCCTACCATATCGGCTGAAGACAGTGTAGATTCTCACCTTATCGGCATGGGGTAATGTAGATTCCTACTTTATCGGCTGAAGGTCATGTATATTTACACTTTGCCACCTGACGGTAATCCAGATTCCTAGTTTACCGGCCGACTGACATTTAGCTCGGAACGGAACCGTGCTAGGTTTACTGCTAATAACGGTAATAAAAAAAAAGGAAAATGAGCAAAACTTTGAAGGGTTTTAAGTTAAAATTAGTTGGAAGTATTACATTTATACACGGGGCTCGGTATTATTTGTATGCATCTGAATAAGAGTACTGATAACGATAGAAATTGTAATAACGATTAATAATGTAGTAACTATTATCCGCCAGTCGGTCTACGCTAAATTATTCCGGAGATCGATCAGAGTACAAAGCGTAGAATTAGTTTGATCTCGGCAATAGTTTACGCACGTCTGACAACAACAAAAAAAGCGGCGTCACCATCGACCACCGATTGCCAGTTGTAATTAAAATATTAAAATCAGTCTCAAGTCTAATTATTAATAATTGTGGAAAGATATCTCAAAAGTCGATCGAGAGAAACATAAAAAAAATTGTAGACTCATTTTGAAATCCAATGACAATTTGTACATACAATATTTCGAACAAGGTTTTGGATGAAAATTTTTAGTGATTGTAAATATCTTGATGGATTTTTGAGGGTGTTGTTTTAAGAAGCAGAGATTTGTGACAAGGCTTATTATGAATGGTGACGTTTTACTTAACGAGGTTTATTCATTGATATCGCACGGGGATATAAATATTTGATATTTTTATTTTAGTATACCGATGGGCTGATTATTATACATTTAGCGTATTGTAATGTTATTAATTGATTATTACGTCGGTGTGCAGATCGCGAATAAAATTGTGGAATGAGAAAGTATGTGGGAGGACGACGAGACGACGAAGATTGTGATTTGTGATTTTGTGAGATTGAAAATTGCAACGAATTGCACATCGATGAATGTACCACGGTTTTCTGTATATTACTGTAGTATATAATCAAATCAACTAAAGACTAATGCTTAAGGTGATCAATAAAGCTTCGGGATGCGTGATATTTTCGAAGTCGTGAAATACACAATTATATATATATATTTAAAAAGGATGAAAAACAGAAAAAAAGTGCGCTACACGAGAACATCAAGTACGATATGTTAGTGGATAAAATAAATTGAAACGTGCGAGCGCCGACTTTCTGTCGGTTCTTCGAACGTTTGAACGAGAAAATTTATTTGTTTTTTTTTTGTGTGCATTTTATCCTCTTTTTTTTCGAGTTCCTTGATACAGGTTTTTTTTTTTTTGAATTGATAAAATCGTCATGAAATTTAAAGTGCTGGCAGAACTTAACGGAAATATACAAAAAATGGACTTTCAGTGAACGATAAGGTAAGTTTTCGAGGCTATATTAACCCTTCGGGCACACACCTATTATTTTTTTTTGAACATTTGCTACACATTGGGTCAAACTGACCCTGTTCCCTTTTTGGTTGTCTATAGCTTCACAACTAATGGACCTTTTTACCTACGAAAATTTCGCGGTATACTTTCAAGTATGTTAAAGCAATTTATAAGTATTATAAGTGTATTTAAAATTTTTAACATACTTAAAAAAATTCACGAAAAAAAGTATTTTTGCAAAAAATTAATTTTTAATGAATAAAATCAAAACTTTTTTATTTGTAATGTTTTGAGCTAAGAATTTATAAAATACTCTTAAAGTCTGCCTAGATTGTAAAACATAGTCCTACTTTGTACCTTAAAAAAGGTATTTATCTAGCATTCTGTCTACTTTGTGAGCACAAAGTCGATATCTTACTCTTTTCTTTAGTTGTGGCCATGTGACCTTGCACAAACTTTAAAAACAGTTTTTGACACTTTTTTCACTAACAAAAGTTTATAATTAATGAAAACGATAAATCCAAATTTGAGTAAATTCGACTTTGAGTACACACTTGGGCCACCTTGACCCTTCTTTCCGATTTCAATCGCTTTTCAACGAATATTGATGACTCTGCACGCTACATAAACTGTCTAAAACTAGTCGGTACATCGAAACATACTTATCAGGCTACGGTACCGCAATTTTTTCAAATCGCTGAACTCTATTTTTGGTCAAAGTAGAAAGTAGAAAATAATCTTTGTGTCCTGATTTTTTTTGTCCCACCCTGATTAAAATTAGTTAACTTATCAGACATCTTATAAAATTCGGTTTTCTTTGGAATTTTCGTTTCAGTTTTGATGAGTATCGCATTCAATTCGATTCGAGGATCCGCATCCGAGTGGTTCAAAGAAGGAATTGAATTTTTTTAAATTTCATGCATATTGCTCGGAAATTTGTTCGAATTCAGAAAAAATAAATTTGTTTAAAAAAAAGGAAAATAATATTTAGAGGTTCCGCATTAGACAGGTTCAGAAATGCATTGGAAATCTTAAAAAAAAA
Source organism: Belonocnema kinseyi (assembly GCF_010883055.1). Taxonomy (NCBI): domain Eukaryota; kingdom Metazoa; phylum Arthropoda; class Insecta; order Hymenoptera; family Cynipidae; genus Belonocnema; species Belonocnema kinseyi. Next base: position 125,285,806 of record NC_046659.1, on the reverse strand, counting down.
AGAAACGTATGCATATCGCCGGGAAATTTGTTTAATTTCCGAAAAAAGAAAGGCTTTCTTTTCTAAAAAAAATATTATTTCATCTTTCACAGAAATTTCTTCGAATTAAAAAAATAAATACAGTGTAACCCGTTAATAGCCCTCCCTTCCATAGCCCGAAAATTTGTTCAGTTCAGAACACAATAAATACGTCAAGAAAAAAAAATATTTGGAGGTTTCGCATTAGAGTGATCCAAAAATGCATTTGATTTTTTTAAATTTGTCATTCATATCGTTCGAAAATTTGTTTAAAAAATAGAAAAATAATATTTAGAGGTTCCACATGAGAGTAATTCAAAAATGAATTCGAAATTGAAAAAAAAGTTTTTGTACATATCGTTGAGAAATTTGTTTTAATTCAGAAAAATTGAATGCGTTCTTTAAAAAAGGAAAAACATATTTAGAGGTTTCGCATTAGAGTGGTTTTTCATTGGAAATAAAAAAAAATGCATATCGCCGGGAAATTTATTCGATTTCAGGAACAAGAAGGGCGTTCCTTTCTAAAAAAAAGTTATTTAGGGGTTTGCATTAGGGTGGTCCATAAATGTATTGGAATTTTTTAGATATTTTCATTCATGTTTTATAGAAATTTTTTCGAATAATAAATAAATACACTCTTAAAAAAAAATATTTAGAGGTTCGAAATTTTGTTCGATTTCAGAAAAAACACGGCTGTTCTTAAAGAAAAATGTTATTTAGAGTTCCGTATTAGCGTGGTCCAAGAATGCATTAGATTTTTTTAGAAATTGTCATTCATGTTTCACAGAAATTTGCTCGAAAAAAATGCATTCATAAAAGAAATATCTAAAGGTTTCGCGTTAGAGTGGTTCGAAAATGCATTGGAATTTTTTTTCTAAGTTTGTATGCATATTGTCCGGAAATTCGTTCCATTCTAGAGAAAATAATTTCTTTTGAAAAAAATAATATTTCGAGCTTCTGCATTGAATACGGTTTAAAAACTTTTAAATATTTATCGGTTGCCAAAAAACACCATAAGTGTCAAATTATGGTGTTTGTGAGTTTTTGGTGCTAATTATTATTTTTTGCGGGTTTTTAAAATACAAATTGTTTCTAATACATAAAATTCCAAGTTAACAAGCAAACTTTTTAAAACAATTTATAATAACTTTTAGTAATATTCGCTTTGTTAGAAAGATGCGATTTTTTCTGAAATTTTAAAGTTTTTGTCCACTTTTCAGTTAGAGTGAGATAATAATTAATTCAATATATCAAAAATGAGTCAAACAAATATTATGTTAACTATCGTCTCTTAGATAATTTTTAGAAAGTTATGGGTTTTCTGAAAATTTTAACTTAGACTTTGACTTTTTAGTTATGAGCAAATAATGAACAAACCTCTGAGAGAATTATTTTTGAAACAACCTCTCTTTTTTTGCCAAAATCATCTAAATGTTAAATGTTTTTATAATGTTTTTAAACAATTTTCAAAAATTTTGTTCCTGTTTTAAAGAATTCATCTTTGTTCCCTTATTTTGAAGAAACTTCCCCATTTTTCCCGTTTCTCGTTTTTTGCTTAAATATGAATTTAATTATAGAAACCCAATAAAAATGAAAATATTTTTCATTAGAAGTTCATTCTTTTTAATCCACAATTTTCCAATCATATTTTTGGTACGAAATTTATCGCGTAAAAAAACTTTACAATTCGGTGAAAAATTCATGTATATATTTTGTTGAAAATTTTTCCTTTTGGACAGAAAACTAATTTTCATGGTTTTTTAAATGAAATTTGATCTACGTTGTAGCAAAATTGTTTCCTTTTCTCCTAAATCAATATTGGTAGCTAAAAAATTATTCACATGATTTTAAGTTAAAAATTCAGTCTTTTGTTGTTGAAAATTCTTTGTTTTTGGTTCAACTTCAATCTGCACAGATAAGTTGGCATTTGAAAAATATCAGTTTTCAACAAAATTTTTGAAACAACTTTTAATCAAAGAGATGATTTTTCAACTAAAAATAGGAATCTTCGATAAAAACGTGGTTTAACCAAAAATTTTCAAACAAAATAGTTGAATTCTCAAGCAAAGCAGATTAATTTTTAATCAAACAGTTGCCTTTTTATGCAAGAAATATTACGTTTCTACTAAAACAGATGAATTTGTGAATCAAAACGAAAAATTTAAAAAAATTTAATTTTTAAACAAAAAAGATTTCAGGTGACATTTCAGTACCAAAATATGAATTTTATGCAAAAAGTAAACTCTTACCGCAAATAGTTCAATTTTTAAGTCAAAAAGGTGAATTTTCAACCAAAAAGGATAGCGTTTTAAAAAAATTGTTCTGTCTGGCGTATAAAAATATAAACAAATTATTCCTTCAAAATGGAAAAACCAAAATATTTTAATGACACATACTTGAAAAACTTTTTTTATTGTTGCACTTCTTTATTTATTATGAACTTTCTGAATTTCTAATTGTTTAATTTAAAAGAATTTTATATGATTTTAAATCGAAATTTGAATCACTTCATTTAAAATGTATTCCATAAATTCAGAATTAATTCGAGAAAATCGCATTTTTGATCTCTCGTTGCAAGGAAATGTTTACAGTTTGGTATGGAAAAAAATCTAAAAATATCTTTATCGGTGCCATTAAAAAAATAAGAATTTTCTTAAAATTTTAAATTATTTTAAAAGATGTTTTTAAGTTAAAAATTTTTTTAAAGGATTATAAAAGAACTTAGATCTCAGAATATTTTTAAAAAATTAAGCTTTTTAAAAATTAAATTTTTAGGAAATTAGTCTTTGAAGAAAATTAAAAAATTCTAAACATTCTAGAAGATTTCGAAAAATCTGTACAAGCTTTAATCATTTTAGAAAATTTATATAAGTTTTCCTAAAATTTCCAAAATAATTTGAAATTTAAAAAAAAATTTACAAAAATTGAAAACAACATGTAAATTTTTGCAAAATTTTCACACAAAAAAGGCAAAAAGATTTCAATATAATAGTAAAATTTAATATGTTCCCAAGATTCTTTGTAGTTTTAAAATGATTTCTTATTCTGAGAAATTAATCTTTACAAAATAATTCAAAAGATTTCCAAAGATTGTCCAAAAAGAATTTCAAAGGTTTTGAAGAGATTAAAAATATATTTTTCACTGTGATCTGAAGTTTGTCAAAAATGTGGTAAAATCTGGTAAAATCAAAAAATACTTTATTAATATGTTTTCAAAATATTATGTATTTGAAATTTTCAAAAATATTTTTTAAATTTCTGAAGAAATGTCGGAAAATTATATTTATGTAGTCTTAAAAACAAATAAACCTTAAAAAAAAATTATTAGTCGAAATTTTTATTTTGCATTCAAATTAATGTATAGATTTCCTGAAAATAAAACCAAGAATTCAACGAACAAATTTGAACAACCACCATAAAATGTTCCTCTTTTAATTAAAAAAAGATCCTCTTTAAAAAAAAAATTCCCAAAAAGGAAAAAAAATTTGGATAAAAATAAAAAGAGGAAATAAAAATGAGAAAGCAACGAACCAAATCAAAGATTCTGTCCCTACCTGCTCAAATTTGTTATTTATGTCCAAACATTTTTATTTAAAAATTTTATTCTTTTTTAGGAATTTTTTTCATATTAGAACAGGAACATTTTATGCTAGACCGGGAAACCGGAAAATGACCGGGGATTTTCTGGGACCGGAATAACCGGAAAATGACAGTGAATTTATTTCTTGACCGGGAATTTTACGAATTTTCAGAAGAAAAATCTGCCCAAGTTCGATTTCAACAGTTTTTAAAAATAATTAAAGTGCATTCTTGAATATTTAAATAATTAGAAGCGTTTCAAGTTGAAATTTTTTGATAAAAAACAGTTTTATTTTATCAAATTTAAATATAAATAAATTATTTTAAAAATGGAACTGCAATTTAGGTATAAAAAACTGAACAATAATCGATTTGATAAACGATTTTGGATCCATTCAAAATTTGAGAATTTCTAGATTGGAACTGTTACAATTTGAAAGCCTTAATAACAATTGAAACTAATATAATATCATTTATACCGATAATTTTATTTTTCAAATACAAAATTAATTTTTTATACTAAATTTATTAAATAACTTTATTAACATATTATTTTGATTAATTTTTTCAGCCACTAAAAAATGTAAATATGCGGTTGAAACTTTATAAATTTTTTTCGATTTAAACATAACTCCATAAAACTATAGTCGTAATTAACAGCTTTTATTAAATTAAAAATATTGTTTAAGTCGAAATCATTCAATTTTTAACCCATTTAATCTGACATTTTTTTATTTAGAAAAAGAACAAGTATTTCATATTTAATGTGTACTTATATTTTTAGAACTCTATCTAAATCCTTGAATTTTATAATTTATAAAAGTTCGAAAGGCCACTTTTTTTAAACATTGTAAATTCTGTGTACGGCTATTCTTAGTGTTCAAAAATAAGAAAAATTTATCCTAATGAATTTTTTAGATAAAAAACAAATTTGAAGAGTTATATCATTCACAAAATTCTAATAAACAAACGAAAATGAAAATTTTAAACGAAAAAGCGCACGATGTGAAAAAAATCCAGAGAAAGAAAAAACGTTGCAAATTGAACAACCTGCAGAACTATCGTAACAACTTTTTGCATCTTTCTGGCGAACGCAAATTCAAATTTTGACTGCGCAAAAAATAATGAAATATAAAAAATTACATTTTGCGATCAAGCTATGCAAAATACGACAAAAGACGAATAGGCTTTTTTATAGAACACGTCTTCTTCCTTTATTCGTAAAAAATAACATTAAAATTGAAAAATTACATTTTTGGATAAACGAGACAAGGCACAAAAAAAAAGTAATAGACAAAAGTAGTTCACCCAAATAGAATCTATAAAATTGTTATTAAAACTTCTTGAATAGGAGGAATAGATTTTTTTTTCAATCCTAAAAAAAGATTAAAAATAAAAAAAGTAATTTTTGGAAAACGACACAAGAGACACAAAAAAATTAAAAGATAAAAGTTGTTTGACTAAAAAATATCTACAAAATTTGTTATAAACTCTTCTTATGAAGATAAATTAAAAATAAAAAAATAACTTTTTGGAACAGGACATGAGCTACAATAGCATTTTATTTAACATCGTATTTTTATTTTTTATAGTAAGTAATAAGATTGAAATCAAAGAAATTAAATTTATGAAAAAACGGCACTGCGCACTTTTTTTAATTATACACATAATACAATTAAAAGTCTTGTTTCAATACCGTTGAATATTATGAATTTGTCATTTATTTATTTATATCTGTCAAATGTAATAATTTATTAATTTATTGAAATTGATTCTAAATTTTTATATCGTCTTGTTATTAGAAAAATTATTATTCTTCAATTTTAAATTGTTTACGCTTCTAAAATTAGAAAATTAAAAATAAAGATAGTGAATGTGCTTTTTACCTGTTTTCTATATGCATATAAATGAATCAATTGGTGTGTTTAGCCTGTTTTTAAGTTTCAAGAAATTGCAGTCTCATTGTTTTGAAAAAAGTTAAATCTGTTTAGCAAGCTGGTTCTTTTTTTTTAACTTCCCGATTTCTCATGTTTTTTACTTTTATATCTTTTTTTTAAAATTAGTATTTACAGCCTTAAATAAATTGACAAAATAATTACAAAATTAGTATTTTTTTCAATATAAATGAAATAGATAAATAAGAATCTTTCTTAAAAAAAAGAAAGTTTTCATAGTAAGTTGTTCCATTTGTCTTGGTTTTTATGCTTTTTAAAACGTTTTTTTATTGTTTTTAAAAAAAATGTCAAGTTTTTGACTCGCTCTTAAAAAATTCATTTATGTTCCCTTGTTTTAAAGAAACGTCCTCTTTTTTCCCCTTTCTCGTTTTTTTCTTAAATATGGCTTTAATTAATAGAAACAAATAAAAAAATCTAAATATTTTTGATCAGAAGTTCATTCTTTTTAATCCAAATTTTACTATCATATTTTTGTTCCGGAATTTATCTTGTAAAAAAAGTTTGAAATTTAGTAAAAAATTCATGAATATATTTTGTTGAAAATTTTTCTTTTCTTTGCTGACAAATGATTTACAGAATTTCTGGTTAAAAATTCAAGTCTTTTTTTTGTTGTTGGAAATTCTTTGTTTTTGATTCAGCTTTCACCTGCACAGTTAAAATTTCAACAAAAATACTAATTTTCTGTAACTATGTGAATTTATTTAAGGCTATGAATATTAATTTTAAAAAAGGCAACAGAAATAGAAAACGTGAAAAATCGGCAAGTTAAAATAAAGAACCAGATTTCTTAACATATTTAACTTTGTTTAAAACAATGCGATTGCAATTTATTGAAACTTAAAAATAGGCTAAACACACAAATTGATTTGTTTCTGTGCATATAAGACAGGTAAAACGCACATTCACCTTCCTGGTTTTTTTATTTCCTAATTTTAGAAGCTTAAGCAATTTAAAATTTAACAATAAGAAATTATTAAATGACAAGAGCATATAACAATTTTGAAGCAAGTTGGATCAAATAATAAATTATTATATGTGACATATAAAAATCAAATAAATCGTATATTTCCTTTCTCAGCTTCAACCCTCTGGTATATTTGGAATCAACTCGAATTACAATTTAAAAGCATACTGATAGGCAAAGAATTTTTAATTATAAGGTTTTAATATTATAAACAAAATTTCAAATACATGGAATATTTTTATACTTTTTGCACGAAAAATAATTGAAGATAAAGAATATAAAATTTTCGTCCTCTTTTCTTGGGAAAATGTCTTATATTTTATATGCATTGAAATAGCTTACTAGTTTCACCTCACTATAGAATATGGTCAAAAATTAACATTTATATTTGTCATAATTAATTTAAGTAAAAAAAAAAATATTACTTTTTTTGCGGAAAAATTCGATTTTTATAATATGTACAGAATTCGCTTTGTAGACATAATAAACTAAAAATTGTTAAAAACTTAAAATGTATATTTCTTTATAAATAATGTAGATCAACAAATAAAAAAATTATCGTCCCTTTTTCTAAGAAAAAAGGTATTTTCATATTTTGTCTGCAAAATTATGAGAATTTTCTGTTTGATAAATTAGATTATTTATAAAAAATGACGTATTATTATTTATTTATAACAATAATGAAAAATACTTTCTAACAATATTTTTTATTTCAGTGAATTCCTTGAGAAACTTTGATACAAATCAGCCAGTAAAAGATTTTAATTCTCACAAACATATCTTATTTTGTTTATTTTAAATATAATTTTATAACAAGAGTTTTTACTAAATTTATAGAACATTTTTGGTTAAACAACTTTTTTCCTTTTATTTCTTTTGTCTGTTATTCCGTTTTTCCAAATTTTTTTTTTACATCTTATTTTTGAACATTAAAAGAAAATGTACTCGTCCTATCTAAATATGATTAGTAAAAAATCTGTAGATTTTTTTGGGTGAGTAACTTTTGTGTATTCATTTTTTCTCTTACCTTGTGTCGTTTTTCAACCAATTTAATTTTTCTATTTTTAATTTTCTTTCTTGCAATTAAAAGAAAAACTACAGGTCCTATTAAAAATCAATGATGACAAATCTAGATGAGTTTTCTCTCTGTTTTGGAAGAGCAACTCTTGTCTATTTATTTTTCTCGCCTCTTGTGTTGTTTGTTTAAAAGTTTAATTTTTTAGTTTGTAATTTTAGTTTTTACGATTAAATTTAAAACGTCCCATTAAAAAACAATTCATAAGAAACTTGTAGCCCTTTTTTGGGTGCGAGTTTTTTGTTGAATTATTTTTTTTTCTTAGTTTGTGTGGTTCGTCCAAAAATTGATTTTTTTCACTGTTAATATTAATTTTTTTAACGTAACTGTTTTGTTGCATATTTAAAAAATTATATTATTAACTAAAAACTTAACTATTCTATGTTTGGTTGAATATTTATTTTCTTTATTTGAAAATTAATTAATTTTATTAAATATTAATCCTTTCTGGTAGAAAATGAACCTATTCTACTGCTTGCTGTAACATTATTTTTTTAATTGAAACTTCACCTATTTTGTTGAAAACTTGTCTTTTTTTTGTAAAAAACATAATTTTTGTGGTGTAACATTAATTTATTTGATTGAAAATTAATCTTTTGAAGCGAAAATTAATTGTTTAAAAAAAAAATTCAACTAAATTTTTATTGAAACTTTTTGTTTCTAAATACAGTTTATCTCTTTGATAGAAAACTCATGTGTTTGACAATGTATTTTGTTTGTTTGAAAACTTATTTCTGTAACTGAAAATTACCTTATTCTATTTTTTGTTAAAAAATCATCTTTTTCAGTTAAAAATTTATCTATTTTTTTAAAATTATTCTTTTTTGGTGGAATATTAATCTTTCTGGTTGAAATCTAATTTCTTTGATTGAAAAAAATTTCAATTAAAATTAATTTTATTAACTTAAATTTTTATCATCTTATTTTTTTTGGATTTTTTTTTCACATGGACATTTAATCTTTTCGGTTGAAAATTCATCTTTTTGTTGGAAAATCTAACTATATATTTAAAAATTTAACATTAACTTATATATTAACTGATTAGAAATTTAACCAATTTTTGTTGAGAATTTTTTTTGTTTTTTGAAACACTTTTTTATGAAATAATTGTTTTTTTAGTTGAAGATTTATCTCTTTCATTGAAATTTGAACTATTTTATTGAAAATTAATACTTTTTAATTAAAAATTTAACTGCACGTGTGAGAGTTAAACTAATTCTTCAAAATTTTTTAATGAAGGCTTATCTATTTGATTCAGAATTTAACTATTTCGTTGAAAATTAATTTTATTTTGCTCAAGATTAATATTTTTTGGTTTAAAATTTAATTTTTCTAGAGAAAATTCGTTTTTTGGATTCAGAAATTGAATTTTCAACCGAAAATGTGAATTTTGAGCAAAAAAATTAATTTTCAACAAAATAATTAAATTTAAATTAAAGAGATAAGCAAAGAAGATTCATTCTTTTAATCAACAGTTGCATTTTTATTCAGAAATCTGAAATTTCTGCTAAAACAGATGAATTTTTAAATCAAAAAGACAAGGTGTTAGCAAGACAAATTTAATCTTCACCCAAAAAAGATTTCAGTTGACCTTTAAACATCAAAATATGAGTTTTAATCAAAAAGAAAATTTTCTACAATTCTCTAGCAAAAAATGGAATAGCTATATTTGTAGTAAAGAATTGATTAAAACAAAAACGAATTTTCAACAAAATTAGTTAAATTTTTAAAGAAATAAAATACATTTCCAAAAAATTTATGTATTTTTAATAATAAACATTCAAACAAACAGTAGGACTTTAAACGCAGAAGATGAATTTTCTAGCAAAAAAAGAAAAATTTACTACAAAATAGATGATTTTGAACTAAAAAAGATAAATTTTCAACAATAAACAGAATGAGATTTCCTTTCTTAAGTTACAAAAATATGTTTTTAGCCAAATAAAATGAGTTTTTAAAAAAATAGTTAAATTTTCAAACATATGAATTTCCAACAAAAAGATTAAATGTCTATGAAAAAATAGCAAAAAATGGAATTTTGAAGCTTTTAGTTAACAAAATAAATTTTCAATCTAAATATCTAATCTGCTACCAAAGAAATAAAATTTCTACCAAGAAGAGTAATATTCCACCAAAATAGAATAATTTAAACAAAATACATAATTTTCAACCACTACATATTTTAATTTTTAATGGGATTTTTAACCTAATATTCGAATTTTCAACCAAAAAGTTTAACTCTATACTAAAAAAGCACAAGTTTTCAAAATCAAGATGAATTTTGTAAATAAAAAAAATCAATTTTTAACAAAAAATAAGATTTTCCATCAAAAAGATTATGTCTACAAAAAATTCTACAATAATTTAATTAAATTTTTAGTTTAAAAAATTAATTTTCACTTTTAAAAAAGTAATTTTTAACCAAAGAAATGAATTTTAAATCACCGACATTAATTTTTTGTTTCCAAAAAAAGACAAGTGTTGAACTAAATCGATCAATTTTCAATTATAAAAGATATATTTACAGAAAAAAATAGAATAGCTTTATTTTCAGTTAAAAAAATAAGTTTTTAGGAAAATAAAAAAAATTTCCAACGAAATAGTAAACTTTTTAACTAAACAAATCAATTTTTGTCCAAAAAGATTTTAATTTTGATAGGCATTTATGCCTATAAAAAAATCGACAATGAATTTTTAGTTAAATAAATTCATTTTTCCAACTAAAGAAGATAAATGTACAAAAAAACATAGAAAAATTAATTTTTTTTAAAATATTATTTTTTCAAATATAAAATATTTTTTCTTAATTTAAGAAAATTAGTAAATTATGAAGAAGAAAAAATGTTTTTTAAATAAAATGATCATTTTGCAGTCAAAGTATGCAAAATACGAAAAAACACTAACCAAAAAAAAATTTTGCAGCGAAAAAATATTTACAATTTCGTTCTTAATTACATTTTTATAGGACAAGGTAAATGTCCCAGTAATCGTGAAACTTGGTTATAATTTGAATCAATTGTTAAAAAATATGTTCAATGTAACATTTTTGATCAATCCTACTTTTTAAAACATTTTATAATAGAAAATAAAAATTACATTCATTCAAATTAGCTAAACTGCAAGAAAATTGATTGGCATGTTTACCTTATGTAGTTTTAGTGTTATTTGTGAAAAACATCAAAATGTTATAAAATTAAATTTTTGGACAAACGATACAAGCTTTTGTTCTACTCGCAAAAATAACATTAAAAATTAAAAAATTAAATTTTTTGCAAAACCACACAAGGTAGCAAAAACAAAAAGCAAGAGACAAAAGTTGCTTACCCACACAGGATCTACAGATTTGTTACTAATAATTTTTATGTAGGAAAAGTACATTTTCCATTAATCGTAAAAATAAGGTTAAAAATAAGTTTAAAAATAAAATAATTAAATGTTTGGAAAAATGGCATTAGAGTAGAAAAAATTGCTTTCTCACCTCATTTGTATCGTAATAATGTATTACAGAAATTCTCAAATTTCTTGTTATCAGAATTTTGTGTTTTTTTTTGGGCTTTTTTTGGCTGTATCGCCGATTTTTGGGCTTCACTATATTTCATGAAAAATAAAAATTCGAGTGAAGCTGTTGGCTTGAATCAAGCCAGTGCTTCCACTATATAAAAATTGAATGAAAAAAAATCCAACAATTCAGAATTTTTGACTTTTTGGGCTCTTGAACCCGCCAAAACAGCAATTTTCAAAAACTACCCCTACTAAAAATAGAAAAATAGAACTACCGCCTATGTAAAAACTTAAGTTCGAAAAACCAAAAAACACCAAAATTTTAGGCTTATTTTGGGCTCGCGAATACATCACACAACAATTATAAAAATCACCCATATGAGCAAGCAAAAAAACTCAGAATAAAAACTCAAACCTGGAAAAAACAAAATTAAAAGTACTGTTGGCCCTTCTACTTTCTGTTTTGTTGCATCCAAGTTTAAGTTTCAACAAATGAGAGTAGTTTTTTTGTACATAGGGGTGGTTTTAAAAATTTTTGTTTTGTAGATTCGAAAGCTCAAAATAAACCTAAAATTCTGATTCATACAAAATTTAAGTTATCAAACAGAACTTATTATAATTAAGAATTTTCTGGATTCTTTTAAGTCTGATAAGCTACTTCTATACAGATAATATGGAAATGAGTTTTTTTCTGAGAAAAAGGGACAAAAATTTTTCTATTTGTTAATCTGCATTATTTATAATAAAACCTAAATTTTAAGCTTTTAAAATTTTATAAGTTTATTATGTATGAAATGCAAATTTTATACATATTAGACAACTCGAAATTTTTCTGTAAAGAAAGGTAATATTGTCCTTTTTTAACTTAAATTATTTATAACAAATATAAATGTTAATTATTGACCACTAGTGAGCTATTTTAATACATATAAAATGTAAGACAAATTTTCCCAAGAAAAGGGGATGAAAATTTTATATTTGTTATTTTAAATTATTCATAACAAAGCCAAATGTTAAAAAATTTCTGCAAGTTAGTAAGTTTGAGCAGCTATTTTGATACGTAGTAGATAGCACAGGATTTTATTTCCTGCAAAAAGCCTGGAAATAATGCAAGTCTTTAAAATTTATTTATAATAATAAAAGTGTATTAGTAACAAATTCTGTGCTTTATTTGTACGCTCAAATTGTAATTTGTGTTGATTTCAAATAGATCAGACGTTCAAAGCGGGAAAAGGAAAGTTGTTTCTAAAGACTGCACTTTTTTATATTTGTTAAAAAAAATAATATACTAAAAATTGCAAAAAATTTATGGAGAAAACAAATAACAGTGAAAATGATTAATTTTATTTATATCTGTCAGATATAATAATTTCTTTCTTTATTGAACTTGTTTTTAAATCGTGATATGCTGTTCTTATTAAAAAATTTGTTATTATCGAATTTTAAATTGTTTATGTTTATAATATTTGGAAATAAAATACAAAGAAGTTGAATGTGCATTTCACTTACATTGGTACACAAGCACATCCATTTTTGCTTTAGCCTATTTTTAAGTTTCAAGAAATTGCAATCTCATTGTTTTGAAGAAAGTTAATTCTTTCAAGCAATCTGGCTCTTTTTTTAACTTACCCATTTCTCATATTTTTTATTTCTATAGCCTTTTTAAAAATTAATATTTATAGCGTTATATAAATTGATAAATTTTTTTACAAAATTAGTTTTTATTCAATAGTCAATTACTAAATAATAATATTTAATAAAATAAAAAAAAAAATAAATAAGAATATTTTCTTTAAAAAAATGGAAAGTTTTCATGATAATTTGTACCGGTTTTCTTTATGCGTCTTTTTGATTGCTTTAAAACATTTTTTCCCTCTTTAAAAAAATTAGTCTTTTCTTTCCGTATTTTGAAAAAACTTCCCATTTTCTTGTTTTTGTATGCTTAAATATGAACTGAATTAATAGAACCCAATAAAAAATCTAAATATTTTTGGTTGGAAATTCATTTTTTTTTAATTGAAAATTTTACTATCATTATTTTGGTGTGCGATTCATACCGTAAAAAATTCTACTATTTGGTTGAAAATTTATGTATGTGTTTTGTTGGAAATTTGTTGTTTTTTGGTAAAAAATTAATCTTCTTTGTTAAAACTTTAACCACTTGTTTGAATGCAGAACACTTTCGTTAAAAATTTATTTTTGTCAAAAATCGATTTCTTTGTTTAAACTTGAACTATTTTGTTGAAAAATTGTTTCTTTTCTTTCTAAATTAATTTTTGTATCAGAAAAATGAATTACACAAGTTTTAGTTGAAAATTCAAGACTTTTTTTCTTGAAAATTGGTTGTTTTCGTTTGAATATAATTGTTTTTTATTTAAATTAATATCATTCTAGTTTAAAATATTAATAATTACATTTATCGTTGAGAATTAATTTTTACATTCCCATCCTAATGAGACCCCCTGAGTAAAAAAAAAACAATTTTTAGGATTTTCGATAAAAAAAATTATCAGAGTTATAGCATTTCCAAAATCCAAAAAAACAAACTAAAATGAACATTTTTAGGTCAACAAAAGCATGATATGAAAAAGTCAAAAAAATAAAAACGTTGATTTTCGAAAGCCCTGAAGGATTATCATGACAACTTTTTGAATATTGTCGAAAAGTTGAAAATTACATTTTGAGGGCAAACTGTGCAAGATACAAAAAAAAAAGAATGAACTAAAATTGCGTGTTAAAAAAATTTATAAATTTATTAATAATCATGTTTAGATAGGACGAGTAGACTTTCTTTCAAGTGTAAAAACTAAGATTAAAAATTAAAAGACAAAAGTTGTTTAATCAAAAAATATTTACAACTTTGTTATAAACACTGGTTATAAAAATATGTTAAAAGTAAAAAAGTAAACTTTTTGGAAAAAGGACACAAGATAATTTAACTTTTTATTTAACAAAATTTTTCTCCTGAATTACATCTACATTAAATATAAACAAATTAAATTAATGGAAAAACGGCACAATTCGCAATCAAATGTTTAATAATAATTTTTATTTAAATAGAATTCGCATTTTTTTAAGATAAAAATAAGACAATGAAAATACTTTTGTTTCCGTACTAATTTATATTATGAAAAGTAATAATATAAATTTATTGAAATTGTATACAATTTTCAGGGTGGCTAAGAATAAAATGCAATACAAAAGAAGAAACAAATATTAAAGTAATCATTAAAAATAAAATTTGTACTATATTTTGCAATATCGGAATATACAGCACTAGACCGAGGTACAGAAATAAATATTATATACATTTGATATAATAGAGTTGAACATAATGTAGAAAAGTTTGGCGCGCATAGCGCGTGACGAGAATGTACCCACGCAGTGGCCAAATTTTTTGTTTGATTGACCATTTAAGAGAAAATATTATCAAGAATTACTTCAACTTTTACCTATGAAGTTAAATTGTCAATTAAAAAAGATCAGTTTCCCACAAAGCAGTTAAAATCTCAAAAAAAGAGATGCAGTTTCAAGTAAAAATTGAATCTTCGACCGTACGTGGTGGTTCAACCAAAATTTTCAAAAAAAATGCTTAAATCCTCAAGCAAAGAACAAAAAACTTACAACAAAAAAGATTTATTTTCATCCGAAAAAGATTTCATTTTGACTTTTCAATATCAAAATATAAGTTTTAAACAAAAAGTATATTTTCTACGAAATAGTTGTATTTTCAACCAAAATGGATGGCGCTTTAACAAAAATTTTTAATTTTCGAAGAAACAATAAAATTTATAACTAAAACGATTGTTTTTACGTAAATTACGAATAAAAAATTTAAAAGTAGCCTCCAAAGTAGATATTTTCAAGCAAACATGTTCTAAACTATATTAATCCAGTCGCCAATATGTGACAATTTTTGTTTAAACAATTTTTTAAAAACAATTTCAT
This sequence comes from Belonocnema kinseyi, assembly GCF_010883055.1. Classification (NCBI taxonomy): domain Eukaryota; kingdom Metazoa; phylum Arthropoda; class Insecta; order Hymenoptera; family Cynipidae; genus Belonocnema; species Belonocnema kinseyi. The sequence continues at coordinate 125,270,766 of NC_046659.1, read as the reverse complement.
TATTCATAGACGAAAATAATTTATAAAATCATTTTTAACATGGCTGAGCAAAAATAAAACTTTTTTGCATCCTGCACTTTTTTCGTACGAGAGACCATTTGCAGTGTACAGCGTTATAAACAAATGATTTTTTGAACAAAATTGCCATGTTTGCACAGTGTTACCTCAGAATCTATAATTCAGAAAATTTTAAAAATTTTACACTGTCTATACCAAGGATAGATCTCTTAAAAGGAAAAAGGAATCTTCCAATCGAATAAAAACTTCTCTCCCTAAACTGTTGTTAAAAATTGTTATTTTTAAGGGGAAACCGTTTAGTATCTTCAAATATTAATGAACAATCATCCAGATCAACCAGTGTCATAATGTTGTTCCAAATATTTGTGAAAGCTTTATCTAGTATTATTAACATAATTTGTTGTTCATGATTACTTTTGCTAAATTGTTTATAACAATTGATATAAATAATGACCTTTAATTACCAGAATTGACATCAGTTTTTTTTCTTAAAATTTCTTAAATTGTTCATTTTAGTTGAAAAATCTTGTTTCTTCTTCAAAATTGAATTATTTTATTAAATTAAAAAAAATTTATTAACCTCGTGTGGAAAAAGCCCCACTGATACCTCTTAGGATGAGGGCCTCCAGTGGGGTCCCGCATGGATGTTGCACGCGTGGAAATTCTAGGAGGGCCCCCGTCGAGGGCCCAAATAAGAAATTTCTCGAGTCGAAATATAGGCCCTACTTTGACGCTGCAAGTGAAAGTATTGTCTCTACTTTGCGGCTGTTTATTCTACCAGCTCCTACGTAGCCACTCCCAAAGATATTTTCATTCTGTTTTACTTCTGAATAAGCTTCAGCCCCTAAATTGAAGCTCTTGTCTCTATATTCTTGAGTTTTACTTATGTCTCCTTTAAAGTTCCATATTCTCCGTAGAATTTTCAAATTCTCTTTTAACGCTCTTAAATTTTAAGATTAAAAATTTGTTAGATTAAAAATGTAGAAAATAGGGCAATTTCAAAACCTTACGAATTGAATATTTTAAGATTGTATCATTGAAAATTCCTTATAATTAAAAGCAATCTAAATTAAATAATAAAAAATTGCAAAATTTTGAATTTGAACAATTATAAATTCAAAGCGATCAAGATTTGACAATTTAATATTAAAAAATAATTGAATCTTTCAAAGTTGAAGCTTCTGAAATTCTAGAATTAAAAATTGTTATTACAGAACGAAATTACAATTTGAACTTCAAGCTTATTAGGCGAATTTGATAAAATCAATTAATAAATTGAATTGTACTAAACAAAGTTTCAAACTGAATAATAATTAAAAATGGGAAACATTAGAAATTAAAAAAATTCTACTCCAGAACTTTGAAACTTAAAGAATTCGAACTTAATTTTTGACTGACAAAATTTTTATTTACCAAAAATTGTGACATTAAAACTTTTTAAAATTAAAGCCTTTATAATTTAAATTATTTGTGTTACATTCAAATCACATAAAAATTAATAATTTTTAATTTCCCAATTAAGCTTTCTCTAATTTAACCAATTTTCGTCAAATTTTTAAGAAATAAAAAGGATAATTTCCTTTAAAAAACAACATACAAGGTCTGTTAAAAAATACGCGGATTGAGGTCATAAAAAAATACTTTATTTGGAAGTTACACGTCTGGGTCTCCTGCAAAATACTCTCCTCCCCAACGCACACACTTATCCCAACGGTGTTTCCACTTGTTGAAACAGTCCTGGTACGCTTCTTTTGTGATGGCTTTCAGCTCCTTCGTCGCATTTGCCTTAATCTCCGAAATCGTCTTAAATCTTCTTCCTTTGAGGGGTTTTTTTTAGTTTTGGGAAGTCACAAGGAGCAAGTTCAGGTGAGTATGGGGGGTGGGGAAGAACAGTAATCGAGTGTTTAGCCAAAAACTCACGAGTTCTAAGTGCTGAGTGAGCTGGAGCGTTGTCATGATAGAAAAACCAGTTGTCACTTCTCCACAGTTCTGGCCTTTTGCGTCGGACGGCGTCCCTCAGACGTTTCAGTACTTCAATGTAAGTTATCTGGTTGACTGTGGAGCCTTGAGGGAGATACTCGTGGTTAACAACACCCTTAGCATAAAAAAATTGTCAGCATAACCTTGATATTTGACCGAACTTGGCGAGCTTTTTTGGGTCTTTGGGACGTTTGACCCACCCATTGGGATGATTGGACCTTCGTTTCAATGTCATAACCGTGAACCCATGATTCATGATGGGTTATAATTCGTGACAAAAAGTTCTCATCTCCATCTGAACGATCAAGCAGTTCCTGACAAACCCGGACGCGATTGGCTTTTTGGTTGTCGGTCATCAGGCGTGGCACAAATTTCGCAGTGACGCGGTGCATCTTCAATTTTTCGGTCAAAATCTCGTAACAAGATCCAACTGATATCCCACACTCTTCGGCAAGCTCCCTAATAGTCAGACGTCGATTTTCGCGGACCAGGGTGTTGATTTTGTCAACGTGTGTGTCGTCAGTTGACGTTGAAGGACGCCCAGGACGCTCATCATCGTCAATAGACTGTCGGCCACCCTTGAAACGTTCATGCCACTTGAAAAATGTAGTACGCTTCATGGAAACATCACCGTAGGCCGTATTGAGTATGGAAAATATTTCAGTTGCAGATTTCCCGAGTTTCACACAAAATTCCACAGCAATTCGTTGCTCTTTCAGGCTGTCCATTTTACAACCCGACAAACAAAAAAAAACACTCTTCACTTAAAACCGTGTAGCTCATCAACAAATGAAAATATCTGCGACCGTGTTTGAAACAGCTGATCTGTACGAACTTAGCGACACCAAGCGGATTCTCCTGAAACCAACTCGAGCCGCGAAATTCAAACAGTCCGCGTATTTTTTGAACAGACCTCGTATTTCGCTCTCGAGAAATTCTACGATTTCAAGTGTAGGTCCCTGCTGATTTCAAATAGATTCGATCAGCGATGATTGTTATTCGTACGTTCTTCTCCAAAAAACCGACGTTGATTACAGTTTACTTGTAACCACTATTAATAGGATGGTCGGCGGTTATAAATATATACCAAAGATTTGGATGTAACATGTACTTAAAATAAAAAATTGCTTTTTCGAAATGTCATATTTTTAAACCAATTTATGTCTATATGCCGAGAGGTCGATCATTCCAATATACCATAATAATTTGTAATATTTATAACATCTAAAATCTTAGTACATATATCATGATAAGCGTAGTAATGTTTTTGACAGAATGGGTCACACAAAATTTGCAGACGGCCTTGCACAGATGTAGGTTACATTTCAGATTCTTTTCTTTATACTTCAAGCTAGGCTAGTCGAGAGGCTTTAGGCGTTAGGAATGCGAAACTTACTGGGTTCGAACCCCCGCGGCGAATAAAAATTTTCATAGTGTGTGATTATAAATTGTGTAGTGATTGTGTAATATTAAATAATTGTGTGCTTAAGCACGTGAACAAATATTAGAGTATAATAGTAATAATATAAATAATACAAAAGATTAATTTTTTTGTGGGGAAAAATCGATTATAATTTTATAGAACTATTCTCTATGGTTTCAGGACCAGTTCAACGCAATGTAAAAGAAAGACAGTTTTAACTTTTATTAAACTACCCTGCGTATCTTCTACTATAGGACTAGTTCTATAAAATTTATTGGATATTTTTTTTCCGCGTGCAAAATAACTTGAAACATTATGCAAATGTCACTATGCCATCTTCTAGCTCTACTTTCGTTAATTTTCCGTCAAATAATTTTATTCTGCACAGGAATGTTGAGTGTGGAGCATTAGATTAGAAACAAAAACTAAGCCTGTATTTTGACGCCCCAAATGGAAGATTTGGAAATTTGTGTCCATAAGAGCGCTAAAGTAGGGGTAAAAAATCGTATGGAAATAGCCTTTACTTTACAACTTTAGCTCGAGGATTCAACAACTTTTTTTGACAATTTTGTTTAACTAATCTTTTTTTGAAAGATTTTAAGGAAATTTTAGGAATAATTCAAGTAAAAAATATTAGAAAATTTTTAAAGGTTTCTGAAAATTCATCAAATATTTCTAAATTTCTTTAAAAATTGTACAAGTTCTGAATATCTTTGACGCTGCACTGAACTTTTCGAACAAAAAGTTTAACAGCTTGTAAAATAAGAATACTTTATGAGAAATTTTCTTGGTATGTTTTCGACATATTTGAAATTTTCAACAAAATTTCAAATTTTCTCAAGAAAATGTTGTGCGTTTCAACTTGAGAAACAAGATTTTAAAGTCAAAGCAATCTGTTTTTTAAATTTTATATGAGATAAGACTTTATGCGAGTGATTTGTATTCTTTTTACGCTAAAAGTATTTGCTGAGTAAATCAACGTGTGAGCGAGCAAACCGAAGACAAATGAATGTCTTCTTCTCCTTCTTTGCTAGTAACCTCTTAGATTTAATAAGTCATGTATCCAATTAATAGTACTAATGTTCCAATTAGGATTAATCCAAGAAGCTGTAGCAATCTTAAAAGTAGAACGTTCATTTCCAGATAAGCAGACCGTAAGTCACTTTGACATTCGTAGATCACAAAGCCAGACTGTAGCCTTCCACAGTGGACGTCCACGCTCACTCCAAACCCGAGTGGGATAAGAAAGGAAGCAGGGGCCCCCATGTGGGACCCAGCTCGTGTCAACAGGGAAAATTAAATGATTAAATTATTAAGCTGGAACATCCCCTGATAAAACGCCCCAGATCGGTCACAGAACCGACGGTTGGGCTAAATATAATGTCATTAATATTAAATTCTTCTTTAGACAACAAATCCGAAAAAATCCGCTTAATATAGCGGTAAAATCCAGCCCTAATCGCCGCCAACCGCGGAGACCGATGGAGGAGATACGTCTAATTTCTGACTTCGGCGCCACATTCGCAGCCTATCGTTAGGCTTCATCCCATCTGCGCAAAATGGTCCTCTATGCATATGTGCGCAGATCGCAAACTCGTCATCAAATTGATGAGGCACGCAGATCGCAACCTCGTGATCAAATTTATGAGGCACCACGGAAAACCGCAACCCCGGAACCACGGCCTAGGAGTCTGAAAATTTACATGCGAAAAGTAATCCGCCCTAGAACCCCTCGTTCCCCTATAGGGCAAGCACAGCAGAGATCAATCCTGGAAGTTTCGTTGACAAACCAAACGAAGATCGCCCATCAGGATTCCTCTCTGGGCAATGAATGGAAGTTCAGAGGTTGAGCTCGCAACTTTATCCGCCCTTTCGTTCCCTAAGATACACACGTGTGAAGGAACCTACATAAGACTGATAGTGACATCTAAACGTCCAGCCGAGCCTATCCGGTCCTCTATAAGCCGTGCAAGAGGATGCTCTGCGTGATCAATAAGTCTGTTCCTTATATTAAGAAGAGCTGAACGGGAATCAGAAAAAACAACAGCATCCCGATGCTCCGTTTCCATAATGTGCTTGAGGGCATAGAATATGTCGTATAGTTGGGTCGTTAGTGGGTGTGCGAAATCCCTTCACCGCACACCAAGTCTCAGCTCAGACTCCGGAATCGTGAAACCACATCCCGCCAACCCTAGCCCAGGATTCAACAAACAAACTGGAAAAAATCTGAGCACATTCGCATATCTGTCGCCCGGAAAAACGTTAAATAAACAGCTGGGAGAAGATCGGGTCCCTGAACGCAGCATCGGATTCAAGATCCACTTCAATCGTCTTCGACAGCTCCTTCCACTCCTAATTAAAATAGGAGGGGTTTTGCGAAGTATATAAAGAAGCAAACCCACTCATCGAATAGTAACCTTTAATAAGTCCACCCCCACCCCCCCGTTACAATGTCAAATTGCAAACCAGGGGGTTATCGTATCAACTGAAATGTCGACGAATGTGTCTGTTAGCTAGAGGAGATCTTCTCTGTGAAAGAAGAGCCTCCCTCGCCTCCGAAAAAAGGATAGGGATGGGCGTTGGCTCATGCAACCTAGAACCACCCGAAGGGATATATATTGAACCCCGTCGAGCCTGTCAAGCTCTTAACAGCCGTAAGGACGTTGCCGAATTTTGTGCCCGCTGGGTGGTATTTCACATCACGGATAAAATGTTCAACTCATTGTAAACAGCTTTATATTCCGCCTTCAGCTCCTACCTAAGAATCTCTTTTGTGTTGCTCTTTTTCTAGCTCACAATCCTTATTCCACCATAGTGTCTGCCTCTTCCTATCAGTCATCTTGGAAAAGGCACGAAAAGTACCATTAGCTTCTAAGGCCTCAAAGACCAGGTTAATAAACCTTTCATAGATCAAGCACGGACTTTCGTTTCCGAGCAGAGCCTCCAACATGACTGGCACGAGCTCCTCCAAATGTTTGTTAAAGAGGGACCAATCCAGGGACTGCAAGGGAGGGAGTGGCATTGAATCTACAAAAGACCTGGTCATGATTGGATGTGTATGAGTTACATTCCACCCTGCACGAGTATTACGGGACCAAGCCTCGCTCACAGAAAGTGACTCACAGGTTATCAGAAAGCGAACCATAAGAAGACAGGAACGTAGGCTCCGAATCGTTGAATATATTATATTATAATTTTATTATAATCGTCGATTATACACAGTATAATCTTTCCATGTTCACTAATTTTCGTGATCAAACTAAACCAAATATCATAAAGGGTCCGGAGTTATAAACTAAACCTGTACCACGATTAAAACTAAGAAACTTCTGAGAGAATATTAACGATAGCGAAGGACGGCCATCCAGTAATAATAAATATGACAACCCCTTACGAGTACAGTTTCGGCCCTAACTGCACTTGAAATTAAACCCATTCTAAATGATCGTAATAATTATATTGTCACATTAAAGTTTACAAATAAAATAACCGAAAGCTTGTTAAAAAATATAGATACATTAATAAAATTTAAATTCACTCTCAATTACGTTAATAATTCTATTGTACAGTTAAAGTTGGAAGATGTAATAATCGCAAGCTTATTAACAAAAGATAAATATACTTTAGATACCTGACTTTAGTAGATTCAACTACCCTTCAAAATAATTCAATATACCTGTTCAGGATAGATTCATAATTTCATTGTACAATAAAATTTAATTTAAGCCCATTCTAAATTACCTAATTAATTCTATTGTTTCTTGAATTTTGTACTCATAGCTTCTATGTGAACCTAACAAAATAAAAAAATTATCATTTTTGACAAAATTGCGTCCGTTTAAAAAAAAGTTTCATTTTTACCCAAATATTTGCATATGCAGTTTTGAAAAATATCAAACTGAGAAAAACGCGTTTAAACATTTACATGCTGAAAAAAGGCAGCATCGGCAGGCTAGCGCCAGGCGCGCAGGGCCCCTTTTAGGGTTTAAAGAATGCAGCTGCGAGTCTGAAAGTTTCACAGCATGTTTTTGGGACGACGAGCTTCCATTGAAACAAAAAAAATAGATATTTTGAATCCGTTACATGGGTCGCCCCCTTAAGGTACCTTGGTTAAGTGGCAGAGACAAATAATAAACTATATACCAAGTGTATACATATGAAACCGGTATTACCATCTAGCGGCCAGTAGGCACACTTGTAGGCACTGTCGGAACTTACCATTTGTGCTAATTGGCGTATTGTCATCTG
>NC_046659.1:125258089-125262997 GCF_010883055.1 Belonocnema kinseyi | reverse complement strand
TAATCAAATTCCAAAAGGGCATACGTGGTACTATGATCACAAAATGAAGAATTTCGAAACACTTTTAAGGGTGTATGCCCACCCTTATGCCCCGCGGAAACCGTATGCCGATTGTTTTGCGCTGGATTTATTTTTTATGAAACGTCGATCGGTAACCTTGGCATACGCGGTACTATCATCACAAAACGCACCTTTCTTTTGCAATAAACAATTAAGTTAGCCACCAGGTGTTCCGCGGGGACCGGTTGATTTTGCTTGTTCGTTGATAAGCATATTTTTAATGACCGAAAAGCAAAAGAGCATACGTGGTCAAATCATCGCACTTTTTGGCAGGCGGGCCGACGGCCTATTATTTCATAGAACTTTAAATTCACAACGTAAAAACGAATAGCTTAAAGGAGCACGCAATAGAAAAATGTATGAGTAAAAAGCTAATTTCGTTACACAAAAATATTTATTTTATTTTAAAACATTATTAAAAACATTGTTAATCAATTCTAACATATAAATTTGCGCAGCTTTTTAACAACTTTTAGGATACAGTCACACAGGTTTCAAAAATATACACAAAATAAGATTCTTTTTTGTTTTCCCTACTTCTTTGGTTTAGTATTCATTACACTTAAATAGTCATTAAAAAAAGACTTTTCTTCCTCACTCAGAAAATGCAATAAATTTTGCAAATCTTTTTTATTTTTCTGGGTGATACCAAAAGTTTCGGGCATCGAGATTTTCTCCAAATCCTCGAAAGTCACACATTTTTCCATAAAAAAAGTTTCAGGATTTGAGTGGAATTTTGAGACTCCATTTTATTTTATTTTAAGTGGATAAAACAACAATCAAATTAAAGAAATCGCGCTTTAGATCAAGATTAACTTTTCAAAAACCAAAGGATACTTTAGAATGATTCAAAAATGCTATTATCCTCTGCCATGGTCAAAAACGACTGACTTACTATGTATTTTTGAGGACAGTGTTGATTTGTTTACATTTGAACTTTCACGCGTTTGTTTACACTTTGTTCTAGGAAAGACAAGATTCGCAAATTTATTCTAGTGCATTACCTTAGTAAAGAAGGAAATTCTTTTTCAATGGTTATTTCAGTGTAATGAATACAAATGTATGTGTTAGGATTAATAATAATAATCTGTAATAAGAAAGAGAATATTAAATATATTTCAAAATAAAATAAAAATTTTTGCGTAACTAAATTTGCTTTTTACACATACATTTTTCTATTAAATGTTCCTTTAAGCTATTCGTTTTTACGTTGTGAATTTAAAATTCTATAAAATAAGAAAGCTTTTAACTGCAAATTGATAGCGACAATATCAACCTTTTTCTGAATTTTTAATATAATACTCCCAAATGTATACAGAATAAGCCGACATCGATCATTTTAGTCCGTTTTTAAATTAAAATGATAATTTTCTAGCGTTAGTTCATTCATTGTTAATTATAATTTAAATTAACAAATTTTACTAAGTAGCTGTATCTGTGAGAAGCGCACAAACTTAGGGAATATTTCTACGCAAAAATCAACTCGATTCCTCAATTATTAACAAAGAACCGACAAGTTGATTATTGCGATGTGAATTGATTTTTCCCTCGATCAACGCGTTTAGTGAACATCCCCTCTCCTGCGCCTACTGGGCTGAGACGGTCCGAGCGTAGAGGCAGTTCTGCAATCCGGTGCCTTAATTTCGACCTGTAGACTATTTTGAATTGTAAATTCTCGAGCCATCCTACTGTGCAACGGGAAAAGTAAACCCCGTAGGTTTTCTTTTTACTCCGGACTTTGCCTGAGCCTGTCGGGCACTTCGCAATTTGACTAGGCAGAGTCCGAAGTGAAAGTGCTACTTCGAACTTTGGCTGACACCGCTCAGTCAATTCGCGGAGGGACTGGGCAGACTGCGGTGTGACGGCACATCGGACTTTGCCTCTAACATATACATTCAATTCAAATGTCTAACTCTGTTTCATTTCTCATTATTCTAATTTATGATTGTTCAATACAGAAATGAGAAGCACAGAGTTGAAAACTAACCAGAATTAAGCTTTTGGATTGAACAAGTATTTCTGCTTTTACATATACAATGATATTTATGATTAACAACAAACATATTATCGATTTATTTGAACAAAACAAATAAGGACAAACAAAAAATTTATTTGAATCAAACAAACTTTTGTTTGACTCTATATTAATGAAATAATTTGTTTGATTTAAACCAAATTTGTATGATTCAAACAAACATTTTTCTGAGTGCAAAGTACCCGTAAAGACCCCATTCGGTTCCATTTTAAAAAACTCAAAAAAACAGCAAAATCAACTTTTACACTGTTGAAGTTCGGATTCTACGTTAAATCTTCTATTATAAACTCACGGAGTAATCGCAATACTTTTCTTTTGCAGCGGTAAAAAGTTTTAAAAATATATGAGATCGATAACGCCTGTTGACTGCTACTTACAGATGGTGCGTTTGAAGTGTATCAGTCAACAGGCGTTGCAAAAAAAACTGTCGCGATTATTTCATGACCTTCTATTGGGAATTTTCACGTAGAATCCAAATTTCAACAATTTAAATGTTGATCTTGCTGTTTTTTTTTAGTTTTTTAAAAAAGAACCGAATAAGGACCCAATGGGGTCTTTACGGGTACTTTGTAGAGGCTCCATTCGCTTCCTTCGGTCCGCCAGGGTTTATATTTTTATTAGAAAATTCATTTATTTGGTTGAAAGCTGATTGATAAGAGTTAAGCTAATTAATTGAAAAAATAATTTTTTGCTCAAAATTCATATTTTTTGTTTTAAAATTCAATTTCTGTAAAAAATATTGGTTTATGGCTTGTAAGTTTAACAATTTAGGTGATAATTTTTTACCGTTCCGTAATTTAAGTACAGCCTCTTTCAACATTCATTTGCTGTGTCAGTAATTCCAAAAATATTGTCTTTTGATGATTTACACAGGATGTTATTATTTTTAACAAATAATAATTGTTTAAATAGCTTTTAATTTATTAAAGAATACTTGCCAACTTTTCACCATTCAAATGCAAAAAATTCCTGTTAAAATTTTCTTAAAAAGCCCTTCTCTGACATAAATTTTACATAAAAATGCTATTTTAGATTTTCGCGGCATTTTTCGGGCACAGTGCAAAGTAGATGAGGCCTTCAAGTTAAACATTTATAGATTAAAATAGTTACTTGAATATTTCTTAAGAAGTGACTAAAATTAAATTTACGGAAAGCTAATAATAAATATCTTTTTTCATTTTTCCGAAAATTGAGCTTCCTCCTTTTAAAATCCCATGTTAATTCTAAAAGCCCGGGTCTTCTGACAAAAGAAGTTGTTTTGTACCACCTTTAGGCACATTCCTAAAGTTTCAATTATTTCTTAAAATACAATTATTTTAAAGGTTTTCTTTTATTATTACTTAGCAAGTTTTGTTTCGAAATCTAATGCAGCAAATAGTTTTTACGGTCTCACGTGTTTACAGAAATATTTTACGGCCTACCTTATTACCAGCGTGAAAAAACTTCATAAATATCACAAATTTTTCTTTCAGAATTAGATGCTGCAACCTTTATTCAATGCGAGATGAAAGGTGGCTCTGTTTACTATGGTGTGTTCGACCCGACGAGCACCCTGCCTCCTTGGGCAACTTGGGGAGAAAACCAACTTAAAATTTATGAGGAATATGGAGTTTTGATAGTGCTTGAAAATAAACATGTAGTGACACATGAGCACCTGGTAACTTTACCAGAAGACGTCGTTTCCGGTGGTTTACATGACCACGAGAATACTGTTGTTCAAACGCATCCGAAGGAAAAAAAAGGTCTTGTTCCGAATATAGTTAAGATACCTATGGACATTTATTACATAGCAACCGATTTCAAGTACTACATTGGTTTACCTGAATTAACACACGAAAATCGCATATATATAACAATAAAAGGAACTAATACAATGGTAGTGGCGGACCTGAAACACGGATTCTATCCTGCCGCAAGCATACATCAAGCGATTTGGAATAGATATCTGAATCAAGATTTCCATAAAACTCAAGCACGTCCACATCGAAGATATTAAACTAGATTGGATTAGATTAGAGTATATGACATTAGATTAGATTGATTAGATTGATTAGATTGGAATGTATCAGATTAGATTAGATTAGCTGAGATTAGGTTAGATTTGGTCAGATTAGGTTAAATTAGATTAAATTATTTTTAAAAAATTAATAAAAGTTTAATGTACAATTTGTGCAAAGTGGTAATAAAGTGATACAGAATTATCAAGAGACGTTTTTCTATCAATCTTTGTAGAAAAACCACTCTGTTTTTTCAACTTTTTTTCTTATCTCGAGGTGTGATTAAAAAAAAAGCCTTGACAAAAGTAAGTAAGATAACAGAGAAAACTAGCTAAAATTGTCTATTCGCGACCGGTTGGGTGAACGAAATTAAAACTTTTATTTCTAGTTTATACCGGGTGAACACACTGGGGCTCACATATATGGCAAACTTAAATGCTACGCGAATTGCACAGCAGCAGGGGAGAAGCCATTGTACAAGGGCATTTTCAAATTTCGCACCTTTAAGTTGAATTCGGAGCGGCCATTTGGTCCAGTCCGTATATCTGTGGATCAATTTTATCACAGTTTCGATGGTTGGAATCTTTTGGAAAACAACAATCAAACTTTTGATCCGACTAAAACGGCTCTGTCGGGTTTGGAGAATGTGAGGCGCTTTACCCCCATTAACAGCTTACTGCTTACTTTCTTTATGAATCTTAAGGTTTTATTTGGGTGGTACCAGGTGTATACATATGAAACCGGTATTTTTTCAAGAAAAAAACACATTTATTTCAAGAGAATGATAACAAATATTTTATTCAAAGTATGCGCCCT
>NC_046659.1:125255603-125257989 GCF_010883055.1 Belonocnema kinseyi | reverse complement strand
CAATTTATCACGTTTATTGTCCACTTACGCCGACTAGGAGTTGTTTTTTGAAAAAAATCGTGTTTTTTGAAAAAATGTCATTTTAATCAAATTTGAAGCAAAATTTTCACTTTTTGCGATTTTCTGCATTTTCATCGCCGTATGGTGGGTTGAAATTTTTGTAAAAAAAAATCAAAACATGGTTTTCGATGTATTTTTTCCCGTAGAATTCGATTTTGAAGTCAAAAAAATCAAATTTTTCCTTATTTTTTTTTTTATTTAAAAAAAACCATGAAAAAACCGTAAAAAATGAGGTTTTTCGAGCAAAACCCCATAAAAAAGTAGCTGGACCCTACTTTTTTATTGCAAATTCGGATTCAGCGTCGAAAAATACATAAGAATATATAGGTCTGGTCAATTGCACAGACACTTTTGTTTTTTTTGTGGGCCTGTGTTATTTAATGCGAATTCATTGATATATATGCCATACAAGGCACCAGTATATTATTTGTAATAAATAGATTATTAATAACAACAATGGTTTATTGTTGATTTATTTGATGAGAAATGATTCAATATAAGTGTAAAATACTTTTTATTATAAAAGATAAAGTGTAAAATTTTATAGATAAAAAAACGACAATATTTATTGTAAGAACAAACTTTCCAGTAAGAAAGAGCCAGTAATAGGTGTTTCGGTTTTAAAACTTGTTATTTTAATTTAAAATATTAATTTATTGAAATCGAAGATCACTGTTTAGACAACGCTACTAAGATTTAGTATAGCAAATAAAAAATCTGTCTTTAATTAAAATAGATAAATTGAATATCTGGTTTAAAAATGGTTTAGCAATAACACTTCAAAACAAAACTTCCTTTTAATTTCATATTAGTTTCGTAACTAATAAAGAATGTTATTTCCCCACTCCTCCCTACCACCGCCCTTTTATTTAGGGACTGATGCGCCTACTTACTTATCCTCAAAACAACAATAGTTTAATCTAGTTACTAACGTGGTCGTCTAAGTTTGGAAGATTTTTGAATAGAAGTTCTTGTATTAATGTTGGAAGTATTATAAAAGTTAATTTTTTATCTTATGGTTTGAGTTTCAGTGTACATTTCTGAATAAGTTGTTTTTATCGCTTCGGAATAATATTTATCAATCCACAGTGTTTTTGAAAATTCCTAACGATGGCTGTCGAAGCAGAAAATCAACTGATGAAAATTAAATTCGAAGAAAAATTCAGTGCCCTCAAAATTGCAGAAAACTTGTCGAGTATTTCGAATTGAGAAAGATTCTACGTTACTTATAATACATATAGAGTTTATTTTTCTATTGTTTTAGAAAATAACTTGCGTTAAATAAATAATTATATTCGAAAAAAAAATTAATAAATATAATCAATAAGTTTTCTTACAAATTTAATACTGATTATTTCTAAAAAAAAAATTTCATATCCGTTTACAATTGAGGCACCGGATTGCAGAACTGCCTCTACGCTCGGCCCGTCTCAGCCCAGTAAGCGCAGGAGAGGGGATGCTCACTAAACGCGTTGATCGAGGGAAAGATACAGTTAGATACAGTAACTTAGTGAAATTGTCAATTTAAATTATAATTAACAATGAATGAACTAACGCTAGAAAATTATCATTTTAATTTAAAAACGGACTAAAATGATCAATGTCGGCTTATTCTTTATACATTTGGGAGTACCATATTAAAAATTCAGATAAATAGGTTGATATTTGCGCTATAAATTTGTAATGAAAAGCTTTCTTATAGGCCGTCGGCCCGCCTGCCAAAAAGTGCGATGATTTGACCACGTATGCTCTTTTGCGTTTCGGTCATTAAAAATATGCTTATCAACGAACAAGCAAAATCAACCGGTCCCCGCGGAACACCCGGTGGCTAACTTAATTGTTTATTGCAAAAGAAAGGTGCGTTTTGTGATGATAGTACCGCGTATACCAAAGTTGCCGATCGACGTTTCATAAAAAATAAATCCAGCGCAAAACAATCGGCATAAGGTTTCCGCGGGGCATAAGGGTGGGCATACACCCTTAAAAGTGTTTCGAAATTCTTCATTTTGTGATCATAGTACCACGTATGCCCTTTTGGAATTTGATTACTTTTTACTTGAAATGAACAATTTCAGAATGGCATACAGTTATCGCGGTTCTCGCTATTTTCATACCTGTACACACCTGCAAATGGTCTTGTGATGATAGTACCACATTCATTCGAATGTGCAAAATGATTATTATATTGCAAAGTGTTCGTTTTTAAAATGGCATACGGTTATCACGGAACATAGTCTTTGAAAATCGATTGAAAGTGAGTAAATTTTTTGGTTATAATGCTACGATAGTACCACGTATGCCATCATGATTTTCGTCCATATTACAT
>NC_046659.1:125241872-125255503 GCF_010883055.1 Belonocnema kinseyi | reverse complement strand
GTATTAGCGAAAATTCTACAAACTCAATTGATTAACCCATTAAAACTCTAAGGTACTTCTTAAAAGAAGCTAAAAATATTATAATGGAGTTCATGAATATCGATATACATAGGTTCTAAGTCTTACTTTATGATCAAGGGTCGAAAAAAGTTCTGGTTTTGTGATTCATGCAGTGGAAAACCTCTAGAACAGTATCCAAAACATCGATTTTTTGAAAAAAATATCAATTTATCACGTTTATTGTCCACTTACGCCGACTAGGAGTTGTTTTTTTTAAAAAATGACTTAAAATTCGTGATCAGCGACCTCAAAAACCCCCAGTAAAGTATTTTCAATGTTTATAAATCGGTTTAAAATCGTAAAACTTGATTTTAATGTGATTTTAATCAAATTTAAAGCAAATTTTCACTTTTTGCGATTTTCTGCCTTTTCATCGCCGTATGGTGGGTTGAAATTTGTGTAAAAAAAATCAAAACATGGTTTTCGATGTATTTTTTCCCGTAGAATTCGATTCTGAAGTCAAAAAAATAAAATTTTTCTTTATTTTTTTTTTAATTAAAAAAAAACCATGAAAAAACCGTAAAAAATTAGGTTTTTCGATCAAAACCCCATAAAAAAGTAGCTGGACCCTACTTTTTTATTGCAAATTCGGATTCAGCGTCGAAAAATACATAAGAATATATAGGTCTGGTCAATTGCACAGACACTTTTGTTTTTTTTGTGGGCCTGTGTAATCGGCTTTTTCTGAAAAGGCTTGAAATCGGAAACTATTCACACTTTATAACAATAAAAATATTAAAAATGAATTATTTATGTTTGCTAAGTCTATCTACGTTAAATATGATACATATTGAGTATTTTCTTTTTCTTTTTAGAAAATAACTTGCGTTAAATGTATATATTAAAACAAAAGTGGATAAATGTACTCAATAAGTTATCTTAAAAATTTCAGGCTGATCATTTCTAAAATAATAACTTTCAAATCTGTTCACAATTGCGATCTGTAGACTATTTGGAATTGTAAATTCTCGAGCCAGTCTACTCTGCAGTGGGAAAAGCAAACCCCGCAGGTTTTCTTTTTACTCCGAATTTTGCCTGAGCCTGTCGGGCACTTCGCGATTTGATTAGGTAGAGTCCGAAGTGAAAGTCCTACTTCGGACTTTGCTTGATACCGCTCAGTCAATTCGCGGAGGGACTGGGCACGCCTAGCGGCTCTTTGTAGTACTGCTTTGTACTGTATTTTTTGTTCGAATCAAATAAATATTTTTATGAATTCGAATAAACAGATTTTAAACAAATGCATTGTTTAATAAAAGTCAATTTTTGATTTAAATCAAACAAATTGTACTAAACAAATTATGTGTTTCAATTAATAAGCCAAATAGTTTGCCTGGGAATTTTTAAGAAAAATATGATTTCTCAAAAAAGTGGTTGAACAAAATTGTCAATCAGATACTTTTGAAGCCTAAAGCAAAGGGGATTCATTTTTTTAATAAAAGAGTTGCATTGTTATTTAGAAATTTTAAATTTCTACTATAAAATTTGAATTTTTAAATCAAAAAGACAAACTTTCAATAAACAAAAATGAATGTTTATTAAAAAAAGATTTCAGTTGACCTTCCAAAACCAAAATATGAATTTTAATTAAAAAAAAAATTTCTACAATTCTCTAGCAAAAATGGAATAGGTATATTTTTAGTAAAAGAATTAATTTGCAAACAAAAAAAAAACAAAAAAACGAATTTTCAACAAAAGGGTATAGCCAAATAATCGTGTAAAAACTGCCTCTGACTCAAATTCAGTGTAAGGTTTACCAGATGGTAGCGTGACCAGAAATTAGGCTATGCCAAATTACAAGCTCCTAAATCTCATTTTAAAGACGAGGTAAAAAATAGCAATTTTTTTCTTTCTGCAATTACTTTTTCTAAACTCTACAAAAATTTCTTAAGAAATTCATGGCACCTTACGGAATGCCGCCGCTCTATCGAATACGATTAGATTTCGATATTTTGGCGCAAAATTTAATTTTTGAAGTCTAAAAAAATTTTGATTTTATGTTTGTATCGAAGAAATTGCAGTACTGCCCTGATTTTCTTACATTCTCATAATTTATGATTGAGAAATTATCAGAATTCTCCGAAATTTGACACCACAGTTTTCAACGGATCTCCACGTTTTGAGACTCCCTGAATCCGAAAATCAAGTTTTTTCGATCGCGTCTGTCTGTCTGTCCGTATGTCCGTCAATCCGGCCGTCCGTCCGTAAACACGATAACTCTCGAAAAAATGAACGAAACAGAGCGATCTTTGGCGCACTTTTTTTAGGTCCTAGAAGAAGGGACAAGTTTGTTAACCGGAAATTTTGTTTAAATATTCAAAAAGTGAGTGCTTTTTGAAAATTGTGGAGATCACTTTTTTTTAAATTCAAAAACGATATGTCCGGATATTTATAGTATTGAAAAGCACGAACAATTTATATTCATGACTTTTTTACACAGAAAGAAAATTCTGAGAATTATAGCATTTTCAAAATCAATCGAAAATTATAATTTTCAGATCCATAAATTCTTTAATAATCACTTCTTGATAGGACGCGTACTTTTTCATTTATTCGTGAAAAATAATATTTAAATTGAAAAATGAATAAAAAATGTGTGGAAAAATAACAAAAGGTAGGACAAAAATTTATTCAACAAAAAATGTTTATTTGAAAAAGAGCTACAAATTTTTCATGAATCATTTTTTGATAGGACACGCAGTTTTGGTTTTAATCATAAAACCAACAGTACAAATAAAAATGACAAATTTGTACATAAACACCACAACATTTAAATTTTGAACCAAATGACGCATAAATTTTCTACGAAAAATAGGATAGGCTAATTTTCAGTTAAATGGAAAAGTTTTTAAGCAAGAAAAATACATTTTCAATCAAATACATAAATTTTTTACAAAAGAGATTGACCGTAAAAAAATCCACAAAGATTCAGTTCAATTTTTAGTTTCAAAATTTTATTTTGACTGTTAAAAAAACTAATTTTCTAATTAAATAAATAAATTTTAAACCAAAAAAATGTCTTTTTGTCAGAAAAGACATGTTTTGAACAAAATAAGTTTTTAAACAAATAAACTCAATTTTCAACGAAATAGTGAAACTCTTAATTCAAGAAGATAAATGTTCAGCCAAAAATAGTATAGTTAAATTTTCTGTTAAGAAATTATTTAAATAAAAAAACAAAGTAGTTCAATTTTGGAGAAAAAAATTTTTTTAACTAAAATTATCATTTTTCTGTCAAACTATGCAAAATAGGAAAAAATACGAATCAACTAAGATTTTACAGCAGAAAAATATCTGCAATTTTGTTCTCAATCACTTTTTATACGATACGTAGTTTTTGATTTAATCGTAAACAATAACATTAAAAATAAAAAAATTAAATTTGTTGAAAAACAACATAAGGTACGAAAAAAAATGTAAAGGATTCTCAGATTTGTAATTAATAGTTTTCAGATAGAACGAGTACATTTTCTTCGATCTTAAAAAATAAGACTAAAATTACAAAAAAATTAATATTATTTTGCGAGCGAAAATATTTTGCTGTTTGATTTGTGTCAAAGTATCTGAACGGATTTATTAAAATAAAAAATATTTTCAACAACTATTATTAATCATTGTTATAAATAAATTATAACATGTAGCTTTGTCATAAATAACCTGCTTTAACAAAGAGAAAATTCTAATTTTTTTTGATAGAAAAAATATTTTTTTTACACCTGTTAGGAATCTAATGCTCTTTACTTTAGTTTTGAAAATGTATCCATAAGGCGGTTAAGAGTAATGAGTCAAATTCATGTTAGTCCACCGAAAAAATAAATAAAAGTAGATATGATTTATTTAATTTATATTTGTCAAATATAATAATTTATCAATTTATTGAACCCGATTCTAAATTTGTATATGGCTTTGTTTTACCTGTCTTATATGCACAGAAAATTCTCGAATTTCAAATTGTTTACGCTTTTAATATTAAGAAAAAAAAACAAGGATAGTGAATGTGGGTTTTACCTGTCTTAAATGCACAGAAACAAATCAATTTGTGTGTTTCGCCTTCTCGTTTTTAAAAAATTAGTTTTTCTCGAATTTTTGATTGTTTAAGCTTTTATTATTAGCAAATTAAAAACAAGAAGGTAAAGCTGTGTTTTGCCTGTCTTATGTGCACAGAAACCTATTGATTTGTGTGCTTAGCCTCTTTTAATGTTTCCAGAAATTACAATCTCATTGTTTTGAACAAAGATAAATCTGTTAAGCAATCTGATTATTTTTTTTGATCTTCCCGATTTTTCAATTTATGATTTCTATAGCCTTTTTTAAAATTAATATTCACAGTCTTAAATAAATTCATGTATGTTCCTAAAATTACTATAGTATTTATTCAATAGGCAATTACTAAATAATAATATTTAATGAAATAAATAAATAAGAATATTTTCTATACAAAACTAGAAAGTTTTCATAATAAGCTGTACCGTTTGTCTTGGTGTTCATGTATTTTTTAAATGAGTTTTCATTGTTTTTAAACAATTTTTTAAAATTTAGTCCATCTTATAAAGAATTCATCTTTATTCCCTTGTTTTTAAAAAACTCCCTTTTTTTCTCGTTTTTGCCTAAATATGAATTTAATGAATAAAACCCAATATAAAAATCGAAATATTTTTGATTAGAAGTTCATTCTTTTTATTCGAAAATTTTACTATCATATTTCTGATACGGAATTTATCTCGTGAAAAACTTTATAATTTGGTTGAAGTTCATGTATATCTTTCGTTGAAAATTGGTCTTTTTAGGCAGAAAACTAATCTGCGTGGTCAAAAATTATACTTTTGTTAAAAATTGATTTACCGCAAAAAATTGAATTCTTTTGTTAAAACTTGAACTGTCTTGTAAAAAAATTGTTTCTTATCCTTCTGAATTTTTAAATAAAGAAAGAAATTTCGACAAAAACGTGGTTTAACCAACATTTTAACATTTTCAAACAAAATAGTTGAATGATCAAGCAAAGAAGATTCATTTTTAAGCAAATAGTTCCGTTTTTATCCAATAAATATTACATTTCTATTAAAACAGATGAATTTTTGAGTAGAAAAGACAAATTAAAAAAAGGTTAATTTGTCTTTTCTGACCAAAAAATATTTCAATTTGATCTTTCAGTATCGAAATAATTCCAAGTTTGAAGACAAAATAGTGAATTTTTAAACAAAAAGGATTGCATTTCAACAAAATTGTTGAATTAGCAAAAAAAAATGATATAATTTAAAACTAAAAAGATTGCTTTTACTTACATTCACAATAAAAAATTTAAAAGTAAAGTCTCCAAGTATTTCTAATCCTGAAGCAGCATTGTGTTCCTCAATTTTTAAATATAAAAATAAATAAATTTTTTTAAGGTGCTGAATATTATTTCCAGACTTTTTTTACCAACTGTATGATATTTTACATAAATTTAAGGAGTTGAAAGATGGGATGATTTAATACAAAAATTAAAATTAAATAAAAATTTTTTCTAGTTTTACTTTTACTTTTCTTTAACAGTATTTATTTATTCATTTGTAATCTTGTTGCCTCTCTTATTGTTATTTTATTTTTATTTTGATCACGAGGCGGATAAAAATGATCCTTCGTCGGATATGTGTAGTTTTCAATTTTCTGCAGCGTTTATAGCAAACTTTAGACAAATAATATCTCGGAGATTTAATATTTCTTTAAAATAACATAATTAAATATCTCCACTTTGGAAATTTGAAAATATTTCTGAAATTCTCTTTATTGCTTAATTAAGAGAGCTTGAATGTTTGGAAACTCCAGGAATGTAGAATTCAAACTAGATACTTTCGAGTAAACATGTTCGAAAACATACGTAGTATTTGTTATAAATAATAATAATTATATTATAATACATTCTACTCACTATTAAAATAGAGAAAAATCACGATCGTCAGGAGTAGCGTAGCAACAGGAATCGTCATTTTTTCGTGTGGTCACAATGACAGGAAATGGAAGAGAAAACTGATTTTCAAAAAACTGCGTATGAAAAGGGACTTGATACCTGGCTCCTTTATATTTAACGTTAATAATCTACGCATTAAAAAGCTTTATTTATTTTTCAGAAAAAAAAAAATAGAGTGGAATCTGGAAGATTGTTGATACAAAATCTCCAAATTTTTATTTGTCTTTATTGAAAAACATGTCTGTGTAAAAACAGATATAAAAGTAGTGTTTCAGATATTTTTCTGTATCGCGTATAAAAATTCAACAAATTATTTCTTGAAAATGGAAAAACAAGATTTATTTACGGAATCACTTTATTTCCGTAAACAAAAGTAAAACTTTATTGCTACACAATAATGTTGCACGTTTTTGTTTATTGTAAACGTTCTCAATGGTTAATTGTTTAATTAAAAAGAATACCAATTTTTTAATATTTTAAATACAAATTCCAATTAGTTCATTTAAAATGTATTTCTTAAATTCGAAAATTATTCGAGAAAATGGGCTGAACATTCTGAGATAAAATTTGAGAAAATCTCATTTTTGATATCTAATTGTGAGGAAATTTCTCCAGTTTGAATAATTACAAAACTGTTATATGTGAAATGATTAAATGAGTATTTAGTGCCAGTAAAAAAAAACGATTTTCTAAAAATTTTAGTTTACTTTAAAAGATGTTTTGATGTCTTGCAATATTTGAAAAGATTATACAATAAATTATGTCTTAACAATATTTTTAGAAAATTAAGAAAATATTCATTTTTGAAGATAAGGAACAAAACATTTAGAAAAAATACATAAGTTTTGCCAAAATTTTAAAAATAATTTGTAATCAATTTTAAGGGAATGTTTCGCAAGATTTTTAAACTTTTCAAAATATTTTCAAAGAATGTGAAAGATTTTGAAAATAAAAATTTGAAAAATAAAAATACTTTTTTTTTTAGAAATTTTCTAGTTTTGTTTTTGACATATTTCAAATTTTTAAGAAAATTTCCGAATGTTGTCAAGAATTCTAGAAAATTTGTATTTATATAATCTTAAAAACAAATCAACCAGAACATATATGCAATCCAAATTTTTTGGCTGGAATTTCTTCATTTTTGGCAAATTGTTAATGTAATGCAAAATAATTTAGGGGAAGTTCACCTCCATAAAACTTTTTTGAGAAAATTTAAAGGTTAAATTTTTGATTTCTGATTGTCTCATTTTGAAAGTTAAATCATTTTAATTTTACCCAAGTATCTTATTGACGATATGGAAAAAAATCTTAAAATATCATCATCGGTACCGTTAACCAAAAGATTACTTTCAGAAAAACTCTGAACGCTTTTAAAAGATAATTTAAAGTTTAATATATTTTAAAAAGATTATAAAATAATTTATATCTAAACTATATTAAAAAAAAAGAAAATGTACATTTTTTAAGATTACAAAAAAATGTAGGAGTTTTTTGAGCATTAAATTTGCAGCATATTAATTTTTGAAGAGAATTAAACAAAAAATTCTAAACATTTTAAAAGATTCAACAAATTAAATTATTTTACAAAATATATAGAAGTTTTGCAAAAATTTCAAAAATAATTTGAAATTTGAACAGATTTACAAAAATTGAAAACAACTATTAAATGTTTTCAAAATATCCGCACAAGAAGTGCAAAAATTGTTAGGATGATAATGCACATCATATGTTCCTAAGATTCTTGGTAAATTTGAAGTGATTTTTTATTTTAAAAAAATTAATTTTAACAGAATATTTCGAAGGATTTTAAATCATTAAAAATGATTACCAAAAATTGTCAAACAAGAATTTAAAAGATTTCAAATAATTTGAGGAATAATTCGAGTTAATTTGAAAGATATTGATGAATTTTAAGAGGTTTGAAGAGATTAAAAATATTTAAAAACTTTAAGAGATTTCCGAATATTCATTAAAGTTTTCCATAAACTTAGTAGAATCAATTTTCAAATATATTTAAAAATGTTCTCAAGAAACTTAAGCAAATTGTGTTTAAATAATCTTAAACAGAATTAAAATAATAAACCTGAAAAAGAAATTATTATTCTAAATTTTCATTTTGCTTTAAAACACACAATGTTTATGATGTAAATTTAATTAATTTAATTTAATTTTATAAGTATTATCAAGTTTAATATTATTATATTACTCCAGCTTCCTGTGGTTTAAAAATAAATGTATTAAAAAAATAGTCATTCCTAGCTTTTAAGAAATTCGATTTTCTTGCGCGATTTTTTAGTTTAAGAAGAGTTTTCGAGTTTTACAAAAAATACTGTTTGAAAAATTAGAAAATTAAGTTACAAAATTTAAATGGTTTAAAAATGTTAAACAATAGTTTGTCAAGAGTTCTGATTAAAAAATTGTAAATCTTAAGTCTATAATCAAAAAATTAGTTCAAGTGTATGACATTGGAATCAGAAAAAACAGGCGTCAACAGAGACGTGCGATATCTTATCTTGTGTTTCCTTGATATAGTTTTCTTATTTTACCAATAATAACTTTAAATTGAATAAAATCATTTTAAATAATAGAAATATTTTGTTTTAGAATAAAATACTATTCTTAAAAAAAAAAATTTCTTTGAACTAATCCCATGTAGTTTTTCCGTATGATCAATCGTTTGCAACTTACAGCGTCACAAAAAAATTATTTTATACAAAACTGACATATTTGCTCAATTGTGCCATATAGAAGATGTTGTTAAAAAAATTAATAAATATATTTGTTATCTATATCGAGGGTAGATGTCTTGAAAGCATGAAGAAATATTTCAAAGGAATTATTTTTTATTTCATTTTCATGTGTTAATAAAAAATCTCCCGACTTAATCAAACGGTTACGAATGGTCTTTTTGTGTAAGTGTAACCAGAAAAGTCGGATGGATAAAAAAGTCAAATTAAAAAAAAAATCTCATTAAGTTTTGATAATAAAAATTTAATACATACATGATTATATTACCTCAATAAACGCAATAAACTTTTTTTGTTTCATGTCAAAGTTTTGCTTGTTAATAAAAATGCCAGCGCGAAAATTTTGCCTCCCTGGCAGACCGAAGGAACCGAAAGGAGCCTCTACAAAATACCCGCAAAGACCCCATTGGGTCCCCATTCGGTTACATTTTAAAAATGAAAAAAAAAACAGCAAGATCAACTTTTAAATTGTTGAAATTCGGATTCTACGTTAAATTTCCTATTAGAAACTCACGGAGTAATCGCAATACTTTTTTTGTAGCATTGAAAATAAAAAAAATGTCATTAACTTCTCTGAAGGTGACTTCAAGTGCATTCATAATAGCTCAAGTAGTATGTTGCGCGCGAAGTTTAAAAATAAAATTCTCTCAATTGCATCGCAGCGTTGTTGTCTGAGGTTTCCACTGCGTGGCGCTAGCATCCAGACAAAATTTTTAAAGTTACCGACGGAAAGCTTATTAACCGCTATTTAAAAAAAAATGCACTTGAATGCGCCTTCGACCCATGTAAATGACAGGTATTTTATTTTTTGAAGTTTTAAACGTTGTTAACGTTCCTTCGGTCCACCAGGGCTTGTTCAAGCATAAGTTAAAAATAAGTCAAAAATATTTCAAGATTGTTCAGAAGTTGCATCAATATTTAAATTTTCTTTCAACTTGTTTTAAAACAACATTAAAGGCCTTTTTATTTTATTTTATTGTTAATATTATAAATAAATTCAATTAACCGACATTTTCCAATTTTCAAACGGCAGGTGACGTTTTGTCATAAACAAAAATCACAATATGACTACTACCAATAAATGGATATTGCTTTCTAAGAATAACCACTGGTAATGATTTAGAAACTTATTCATTAGAAGACTTTGTCAGGTGGCAACATTTTTTATTTTTTAAAATAAATGTTATAAAAAAAACAAGTAAAAAGTACAGAATGAAGGAATTCTACATCAAGAAGCACAAACACTACAGTTAAAGCTACCAGAGATAGTAAAATTAAAATTGTTAAAAGAAACAAATTCCAAAATAATAAATCGCGGCTTTTTAGAGTAAAATTGCGTATAAAAAACAATTGTTGATCATGGATAAAATAAAATAAGAATATTACTTACAGTTCATTTCGTTCGAAAGACGATTTCTACTGGTTAAATATGAATGAAAATCTGTATTTACTTATAACATTTATTTAAATAAATAATGACTGATGTTACGTGATGTTACTGATGTTACGTGAAAACCTATTTTTGAACATTTTTGCATCGGACTTTTAAAATTAAGGGTCAAATAACTCACAAATGAATTTAAGTAAATGTGAATTCTCTTCTGTTAAAGCTCTTCCGGCCTTATAGAGTATATACTTATAACGCGTCTCGTGAGAAAAGAAGGTCAAAGGCAAATTCTTAGATTTAATTTGGGCAAATAATTTTGTTATTAAATATTTTATTGTACCTTATGTCTCTTTGATAAAAATCAAATTTGTTTATTTGTAATATTAACTCTTACGATTAAAATGAAAACTACAAGTCTTAACAAAAACTAATTGATGAAAAATTTGTCGATCTTTTTTTGGTAATTATTGTTTACCAATTCATTTTTTTCGTATTTTGTGCCGTTTTCCAGAAATAAATTGTCCTTATTTTGAATGTATTCTTTTCGGTTTAAAAAAAACTACGTTCCCATTCAAAAATGATTGAAAACAAATTTATAGGTCTCTTCCGATTGAACAACTTTTGTTGCTTCATTTTTTTGCGTTTTGTGTAGCTTTTCCAAAAATTTAATTTTTTAAACTTTGCTTGTTTTTTTACGATTAAAACAAAAACTACGCATCCTATAAAAAAATAATTGTATTTTTTTTTCATATTTTGTATGGTTTTCCTGGAAAATGGTATTTTTCATTTCTGAAATAGCATTTTCAATGGATCATATCAGTCTTTCGAAAATTACCTCTGTAAAAATAATTTTTTCTGACTAAGAGATTCTCAGAACGTGTAGATTTGATCAAAACAACCATGTCAAATTTTGTATCATACCAATATCTTCTTATTAGGATGAGAATTTAAAAATTTGATTTTTTCTTTATTTTGTGTATTCATTTTTCACGATTAACACGAGAACCACGCATCCTATTAACGAAATGATTAACAACGAATTTGTAGATCTTTTTTAAGTGCACAATTTCTGTTGATTTATCTTTTTTCGTACTTGCGTAGTTCGACCGCAAAATGATTTTTTATCTTTGGTTTTTTGTAATATCAAAATTTGAATTTTTTAGTTATCAGAAAATTCAAAAAGCATTTGAGGCACTCAAACACAAAAAATGGGCTTTTTTTATCAGAACGAATTTTTGGTTGCAAAGCATATAATATTTTTTCTGTAAAGAATTTAGGAACTAATTCCGCCGATTGCAAAAATTATTATGGTATTTCAAGAGATTTTAATAAATTTGTAATTTACAAAAAAAGTCACGGAGTTTCAATTCAACAGATATCAAAGTATTTTTACGTATTTTGAAGGAAGGCAGGGGTTTTAATAGAATTCTAAAGATATTTTGAAAAATTCATAAAATTCAAATTTTTTTTTGAAAATTTTGAAAAATGTATAAAATGAAATAAGACATGAGGAATATAAAGAGACAATATTTCGTTGAAAATTGTTTGAAAATTATAAAAATTATTGTTAAAATGTAAAATGTGACATGTTTTCGTTATTGTTTCAATATTGAATTTTGCATGTCCATTGATTAGAAGCATGAAAAAATTTGATCTTTAAAAATAAAGGACACATATATACTTTAACCTAAATTTTAAAATTATTAAATGACTAAAATTTTCGATAATTAATGATATTATAATAAATGCTAATAAGTTATTAATATTGATTAATCATTAATAATAATAATTCATTCATTTATGTTAAATAATTAAAATCAATATAAATTATTATTAATTATTATTAATTTTATTAATTTGATGAATTTTTTACAATAAAATAAAAGAACTGGATTTTATAACATGTTCAGCTTTATTCAAATAGTAAAAAGGCAATATTGTGAAACTTTTTATTAGACTGAAACATATGTGAGTAGATTATACTATGTCACCTTCATAAACACCAAAAAAATAGAAAACATGAATTATTTACATACCTAATTTAATCTAACAAAGTATTAGGCACTTGACAAATGCGATATACATAAGTTCACATCGAAAATAATCGAAAGAAAGTTCACTAATTAATTAGTAACTGAAATCAGTAAAAAATTAGTACATTTTTTTAAAACTTGACTTCAGCAAAATAAAGTTATGATTTTTTTACTTCTGTTAGTGAAATCCTAAAATATTAAGCATTTGTTGTTGAGACAATTATTGTTAAGTGATCAACTTTTTTCCAGAGCTGCAAAATTTTTCATTAAACCTTTTTTTAGAAACATATTATTTCAATAATCAGTATGTTGTTAAAAAATTGGTTTATTTAATGGTACGTAGTTGAAATCATCAAACTTGCAAATCAGGATTCTATTACACAATTCCAATTTTTTGTCAAGAACCTTTAGAAATTTTAAGCATAAAAAAATTGGGGAACCGAATTGAAACAACTCAAAAAGAGAATCCAATTATTTACAATTGTTTTTAAGATTCCTGAAATAATTTCAGATGATTGTTTATTCTCTAAAAATAAAATTTCAAAAAAAATTTCAAAAGGTTCTGAAACATTTTAAAAGATTTATATTAATATCCGAAAAAAATCTTAAGTATTTTAAGGCAATGTTTTTAATATTGAAATATTTCTCATAATTTTTAGAAAAATTTAGAATCACTTTTTATTTTTGCAGATTTTCAATAAATAATGTAGAAGCTTTTTGAGAATTTTACTAGATTTCACGAAAATAATTATTTTAAAGATCCCTATAAAAATTAGAATGATTTTCTCTGTGTTAAGAATAAGTTAAAGAAAATATTTAAACAGACATTAAATCATTTTAAAAGATTGATAGATGTTTTCAAGAATTTAAAAAATAATACAAAATTTGAGAAGATATTCATTAATGCTTGGAAAACTGCTAAGTGATTTTTTATTTTCAAAGATTAATGTTAACAGAATAATGTAAAAGATTTTAATACAATTTCAAAGATTGCCAAAATTGGTCAGTTGAAAATATATTTAGGAATTCTAGAAGTATTTAAGAGTTAAAAAATATTTGAAAACTATGAAAAAAGTTTGAAAAATCATAAAATATTTTTAAATTTTCTTATAAATTAAACAACTTCTAAATATCTTTTAAGATGAAATAAAGTTTTCTTATTGTAAAATTTTGTAAATTCTATGAAAAAAAAAACTTTATTATAAATTTGCTACATTTTTTTGACATATCTAAAATGTTCAAAAATCTTTTTAAATTTTTTGAAGAAACCTGGGAAATATGAAAAAATGAGAATTTTTGATAATTTAATTCGCAGTTTCAAGCCTTTCTAGCCTATTTGTTCACGAGATCATTATCTTTTTAAACATACATTTGAAAGGGATTATTTTTAACGTGAAATAATTAAGTTTAAATAGATGAAGTCATTAAATAATTGTTGATTTTCCATTTAGAGGTAGTGG
>NC_046659.1:125240160-125241772 GCF_010883055.1 Belonocnema kinseyi | reverse complement strand
TATAAGTGAAATTTAATTAACTCATAAAGAAGTATTATCAATATTATATTAATACTTGTATTATTCACAATTCGTATAATAAGAAAAATCAATATTGATTTTCTTATATGTAACAGAAAAGAAAGAAACAATTACACATCTGTGATATGATTTTAATATAAATTTAATTATATGTGTGAAACATCAAAAATTAAAAATATTCATATTATAACAGATTTGTACTGTTATTTACTATCGTTCTTTGGGTTATTATACTTATTTAAGTTTAAATTAATAATAAGAATTTCGTTAGCATAAATTATTATACTGAATTCCAATAAATTCAATTTACGTGAAATTATTTTATAATCATGAAAATTAAAAAAATTACAGTTAATTAAATTTATTATAATGCAATGATTTAATGTTTTAAATAGTAGAAAATTATTTTTTGCATCTCTGAGTCAAAGAATCTATTGCGTTTCCTTAATATAAAATCTGTAAACGATATTGTCGATTTCGATTGTCACACTACTCGATTTTCATTGCTATATGCGTGAGACGCGAGGTGTCAGTGGGTTATAGATAGCGTTCGAAACTATTGAAAAAATTGTCACGATTGCTCGTTCTTTGATAGCGCTTGCTTGGATTTGAGTGATGTTCATTGGCTACGGTGCGCGCACTCTAGGTACAGTCTTAAGGCTAAAATGTAAACGAGTTTTAGTGATTTCTATCTCCCCTAGGTGGCGTCTATGTTGATGCTTGTGTGGTAGAAGGGGAAGATCAGGAATATAGGAACATGGCGGACATGTAAATAACGAGTGAGTGATTGTAATAATTACGTCTCCAAATTATTTACATTTTCTATTTGAAACAATTATTACACCATTAAGCCATTTCCTTTTCGGGGTAGGCTTGACTCACTCGGCAGGGGAAAGGAGTAGAGTGTGGAAGGGATAGAGATTTTTCAGATTGATCCAGAATTCTTGTGCTATTTAAGTACATGACACGTTCGTTCCGCAACACTGCTCCGACCCAGGTTGCTGATAAATCTTTCTAGCAATCACCCCAAGCGAAGAACCTCACAAAGTCGTTATGTAAGGTTCCCCACTTGGGTCCATTAGTAGCCAAGGTCTTTTGTTTCAGGCGTCATTCACTCTACTGACACTCTTTTTATTAACTATTTGCCGCCATACTTTCCTGTTCTGGCATACTTCTCTAGCTTCTTTTATGTCCATGCATTTTTTCATGCAGGCTCTCGTGTTTCTGTGACTTCTTATGTCTCTTCTAACTAGGGTCTCATTCACAAATTCTAACCATTCTTTCCGCAGTCTACCTCTGGGCACGCTGCCATTTACTTTACCTTGATACACTTGTTTCGTTAGTCGTTCATTTGGCATTCTCTCAACATGTTCGAACCATCTTAACCTATTTCTTTCCCATGTGTCTACTAGCGTCTTTTCTGCACCACATTCTTTTAGAATTATCTCGTTATTTGCTTTACCTATCAGAGTTTTCCTGCATATTATGAGCATGAATCTCATTTCAATTGCGTTAATTTTACTCTTATCTTTTTCTTGATAAGTCCATGTCTCGCTACCGTATAGTACAGTCGGTACAAATATAGAATTAT
>NC_046659.1:125238710-125240060 GCF_010883055.1 Belonocnema kinseyi | reverse complement strand
AGGGTCATGAGGGGTCCTGAATGCAATACTGATCATTACCTTCTGATCTCAAAAATTAACTTAAGTCGGGGTTGGAGAAAAAAGAGACCCAAGAAAGCAAAATAAACGCGAATCAAAATTGAGGACCTACAGAAACCAGATGTACGAATAGATTTCCAAAATAAGATAATCGAAAGCATAGATAGGGCAACATGGGAGAACCGTATAAAAAACAAAGATTTAGAGGGCGCCTGGGCAATGTTACGGGATATCCTTGTTAGATGCACGATCGAAGTGTGTGGTACCGCTGTTGTGGGAAGAATGTCTGGTGATGCGTGGTGGAATGATGAAATCCAGGCTGCCCAAAAAGCAAAAAGAGAAGCGTACAAGAGAACTTTGAACATCGCAAGTCTTAGCAAAGAGGAAATAAGTAGACGTAGAAATGATTATAGACGCGAAAACAGGATACTTAAACGATTAGTTAAAGAAAGTAAAGATACAATTAGAGCAGAAGTAGAGATAAAAATACAAAACGACTTTGAAGGAAGCAGGAAACTACTTTATAAAAAAATGAAAGAAAACAAAAGTACAGAAATTGTCAACATGAGAAATAGTAGGGGGGAAATGGTATATGATGCAGACGGAATACTAGAGGCTTTCAGAGACTATTTTAGGAAACAATTTGAAGATGAAGCTATAGGACACCACAACTGCGATGTTGAACAAGATGCGATGGAAAACACAATTTAAAAAGTCTGTGTCACTGAGGTTAGGGATATAATTAAGAACTTGAAAAACGGTAAGGCTGCAGAGGTAGACGGTATTAACGCTGAAATGCTTAAACACGGTGGCGAGTACATACCACATTGAGTTTGCGAATTTATAAATTTATGTTTCGAGATTGGAGATGTCCCAGACGATTGGAAAGAAGCCATTATAGTACCAATACACAAGAGAAAGGGAGATAAAAGCGAGTGCAATAATTACAGAGGGATTAGCTTATTAAGCACCGAAAGTAAAATATATTCAAAAATACTTATTAGTAGGGTAATGAAAATAACGGAAACAAAGATTTCGGAAGTCCAAAGTGGGTTTATGCCAGGATGGTCATGTACGGATCAAATATTTAGCTTAAGGCAAATAACAGAAAAAAGTTTGAGAGTAGTAAAAAAAGTTTTCTGTGCATTTGTTGACCTAGAAAAAGCTTTTGGCAAGGTAGATAGAAGTAAACTTTGGGAAGTCCTGAAAGAGTATGGAGTCAATGGATGAATCCTACAAGCTATAAAAACAATATATACAGATAGCAAAGCGAGTGTAAGAGTGAATGGGAAACTGAGTGACTGTTTCGATATTATTCAAGGAGTTAGACAA
>NC_046659.1:125237241-125238610 GCF_010883055.1 Belonocnema kinseyi | reverse complement strand
GTGTAATGCATTTGAAGGTCAAGTTTGTTGTTTTTATCGCGTTTCTTGATATTTCAATATAGTTATCGCCTACAATCGAAACAAATGTAAATTATTATTACTACTTCATAAACTCCATTTAATATTAACAATCGTGCACATTTTAAGTGGTAAAAAGCGTTTAATTGTCCAAAGTAAATATCAACTGTCACTGCTCCCGATTAGACAGTCGCCATTTTATTTCGCTGCTCCCATAATGCACCGGCGCTCTTCCGACAATTGCTTCAGACACCTATTCTTAATATCCCTGTTATAGCTATACTTATTAGGGGTTTGACTATACGATATCCCTGGTATATGGAAAATGGTCAAGGATATTCATTTTCGCTGATCCAGGGATCTTTCTAAATTCCTTCGTTCGTTTTCAGCCTAATGTTTGGCTATAATAAGGAATAATATCCCTGTCACAGCTCAATTTTTTTTACCGTGTATGAAAAATTTCAATAGTTTTCAATGTATTTCAAACACGGAGTATTTTTTTCGTTTTACGAAAAATGAGTTAAAGCTTAACTTTTTGAAAGTTTTTGTAGTACATTTTCGTAACTTTTCACAGCAAGAAATAATATTTTATAGAGGTTTGTAGATATACGAATGATTTACATTAAATTGGCAAAAATGATCTAATTCTGTGACCAGCAGTTTGCTCTTATGTTCTAAAACTAATTCCTAACCTCAGAATCTGAAAAAGTTGTTATCGCATTTTACACCACCAATGGACTTTGAGAACAAAAATCATAACCAATTCCATGCTTCATAGGAATATTACTTAATCTTAATGTTTATATTAATAACAAATAATAGCTTAAACATTAACTTGTAATTTAAAATATACTAACCCTGCCGATAGAAATCTCATAGTATATGCTAAAACTTCTCAAGACTCTGAGAAGCTCTGAGAAATTCTCCGCAGGCACTCAGGTAGATACATTGAATGGTCCAGATAGCTCGTTTAAATGCTTTGAAGGCTTAAAAATGTCCTTTTCGAAATTGAAATAAAAATACGATCATAAATAACAAGCAGAGAGGCTTAAATTGAAATAAGAATTCGATCAATAATAATTCGTATTATCGACCTTGAATTTCGATTTGATTATTATTTCCAACAGTGGTGCAAAAATACTTGCGCATGCTTGAACTGTGTGGCGCTTATTGGCTCTAGTTCGCGTACGTATTTAAAAATCAAGTACAGAAGCGCACCCACACTGGGTACAGTCAAAGATATTATAAGCGTAGATGCGGTGCGAGCTTAGTTACCCACCATAAATATAGACGGCGCGTCCGGCGAAAAAAGTCACTTCCCCTCTACCCACCGCTCCCCGTAAATAGCACC
>NC_046659.1:125233964-125237141 GCF_010883055.1 Belonocnema kinseyi | reverse complement strand
CAAACTCGAGCATTTTGTGGACAGGTGGATATTCCAATAATTTGCATCCATTGTTTTCTCTGTTCAACGTCTTTTGGAAAACTGTAAAATAATGAAAAAAAAAATGTACGAAACTATGTTTGAATACTAACTTAACCTCAATACAATTACAATAGAACGATGATATCATGAGTTACTAATTACGCCGTAAATAATACTTCTCCATAATCGCGAGTACATTTTCAATTTTTATAAAATAAGTATTGTTAATGTCATTTTCCTTACCAGTGAAAACTGCTGCTGCGATCACCTGGGATGTACAGTTTCTTACACGCTATACAATACTTCGACATCTCACTTTCACTATTTGCTTAACTACACAAATGAATATATCTATGCAATTAGATCATTGCAGAAATAATTATATTTATATCACAATTAAATTCCTAACGAACAAGTCTAGACTCTGACAGTTACGTCTGTCTGTTTACGCCTGATACATTTGAAGCACGACCGTTACTTGCGCATGCGTGGTACGCGTAGACAAGGACAGAAAAACCCTGCGATCGTCTCTCTCTTTCGCTCCAACTGAGTTTCGAGACTGACGTCGCCACTTACAGAGCAGCCTATGGCTTGTCGCCTCTATCTGTAATATCTCTATGCTTTTTATAGGGGAGCGAAGCAGTAGGGGAAATTATGCCGCTTCTGTCACCCTCGCCAGAACCTCTTTTCCTCTTCTTTTGCTGGTAGCGAGGGAGGGAAGATGGAGAGGCTAGGCGCGTAGGTAATATTGGAGCGAAAAAGACAGCAGCAGTCTCAAACTCTTGCCTCCCTACAATAAGTTATAATTTCTATCGGCAAAACAAGTGTCTGAGAGAGGAAATCAATGTATTGGGTTAAGATAACTTTAGTTTATAATATTACATTGATTTGCTCAAAATGTTTGCCGCTTAGGCGCGTATAACACCCTTATAGTTTAAAAATCAAGTAATTGGTTGAAAATTCGTCTTTTTTGTAAAACGTGAATCTTATTGGTTAAAAATTAATCTTTTGAACATAGAATTTTTTTTATAACGAAAAAATAGTTCTCTTAAAATGAAATCTAAAAACAAAATAATTCCCTTCCTGGTCGATTCACCGATTTGAAGTGCAGAACCTGCCTAATGTTAAATTAACTCGATCTCCTTCGAAATAATTTTTACGACACTGTTTTTTTTGTTAAAAATTAATTTTTTTTAACAGAAAATTGAACTATGACATTTTTTGTAGAACATTAATTTTTTTAATTACAGTGTGATCTTTCTAATTTAAAAATCTAACTAATTGTTTAAAAATGTATGGATTTTTTTTTAAATCGTCTCATTTAGTTGAAAATTAATCTCCTTGTTTAAACATTCATCTTGCTGATCAAGGATTCAACCATTTTCATGAAAATTCTTTTTTTTCAAAATTAATTTAGTGAAGTGAAAATTTAACTTTCTATTTTTGGTTAAAAATGTATTGATACTTTTAATTACAATCTGTTTTGGTAAAAAACTCAGCTATTTTTTTTAATTGTACTTCTTTAAGTTAAAAAGTACTTTTTCAACAAAATACTAAACTATTTTCTTCAAATTTCTATTTTTTTAAATTAACTTCTATAATGTTGAAATCGACTTGTATTACTTTTGTTTAGATAATGATGTTCTTTAGATAAACATCATATATTTGCTTGAATCTTTCTAGATTTTGTACAAAATTCGTAATTTTTGTAGAAAAGTTATATTCTTGGTTGAAAGTAATATTTTTCATTAAGGATCCAGTAATTTAGAAAAAATCCTTTTTAGTTTGTCAAAAACCAATTTCATTAAAAGAAATTTTAGTTCTACTATTTTTGGTTGAAAATTTCTATTTTAAAATGAAAATGGACCGTTTTTCCGAAATTTTTTTATTTTTTTGTTTTGGCAGAAAATTAATCCTTTTGGTTTAAAATCGATCTTTTTCCATTAATAATTGAACTATTTGGAAACGAATTTATCTGTTTTGATACAGTATTTATAAATCCACAATTTTGTTGAAAATTCGTCATTTTTTGAAGAAAAATAAACTCCCTAATTAAAATTTCATATTTTTTTCGAGTATTCTATTACTTTGTTAAAAATTCCTTTTTTGGTGGAAAATTAATTTATTTAAGAGAAACGTCGATTATATCATTTTTAATAGAAAAATTATATTTAAGAAAAAAGGATATTTTTTTGTTAAAAATTAAATTTTTTTAAACCGTCTTTTTAAAGTAAGAAATTAATCTTTGTGGTTGAAAATTTATCTTTGTGAATAAGAACAAAATTATTAAGTTGCACATTCCTTTTTTTTTTTTTTTTGTTAAAAATTACATTCTTTAACTAAAAATTTAACTATCCCACTTTCGGTAAAAAACTCAAATTTGGGATTAAAAATTGTTATTTTTGAGTTGTAAATTCTATTATTTGTTTTAAACATTGTCTTTTTTTATATAAACTTACTCTTCTTGGTTGAAAATACATCTGTTTGCTTGAAAGTTCAACTATGTATCATAAAATGCATCTATTTTAGTTAAATTTCAATTAATTTGTTAGTAATTGAAAACTAATTTTTGTAGTTGAAAATTCGTCTTCTTGGCAGAAAATTAATTTTCTTTGTGAAAACCTTATCTTGTTTATTGAAGATTCAACTATTTTCTTGATTTTTTTATGTTTATTAAAAATTAATGTCTTTATCAAAAATTTTCATTATATCATTGTTGGTCTAAAATTAATCGTTTTTTGCAGAGAATTAATTTTATGGGTAAAAAATTAATATGTTTTTTTATTTTTAACATAGATGTCCAAATTCGATTTTTTATTGGCTAAGAGATTCTGCTAAACATTTTGCAATTCAAGAGCGAACTGCTTGCTGTTGAAAAATTTATCAAAAAACGTAAGATGAAATCATAAAAAGCAATTTTTTATTTTAATCCTCATTAAAATAGTTTCTGTTTGTTCACCAAAAATTTTATAAATTTGAATGAAATTTTTGTGAAATTTGCACACAGAAAAAAAATTCTTGAGGCGAACGAGTGAATAGAGAATATAAACTCAGAGAAAGTGTACGCTTGAATTAGGTAAAACGTTTAGTTAGAAGAGTTACACATTTAGTTACTTTATGTAAATTGTTCTCGTAAATCAGGAATTTGGGCAAAAT
>NC_046659.1:125228898-125233864 GCF_010883055.1 Belonocnema kinseyi | reverse complement strand
GACTTGAAGGAATTTGAACGCAGATTTCAAGGACGATGGAGTATAAATATGTTGGCAGATTACTGCTGGATGATGAAGAGAGAAACATCTTCAGAAAGAGGTGAAAAGCGTGTCAGAAATCCTTTACGCCGGTCATTTGTCGAGAAACGTGTGCGTAAGCGTAAAACACTTTAAAACTTTATTTAAAATATTTTTTGGAAGTTTTGTGATTCATGTAGTGGAAAACCTCCAGAACAGTATCCAAAACATCGATTTTTTGAAAAAAATATCAATTTATCACGTTTATTGTCCACTTACGCCGACTAGGAGTTGTTTTTTGAAAAAAATGACTTAAAATTCGTGATCAGCGACCTCAAAAACCCCCAGTAAAGTATTTTCAATGTCTATAAATCGGTTTAAAATCGTAAAACTTGATTTTAATGTCATTTTAATCAAATTTGAAGCAAATTTTCACTTTTCGCGATTTTCTACCTTTTCATCGCCGTATGGTGGGTTGAAATTTTTATTAAAAAAAAAATAAAAATATGGTTTTCGATATATCTTTTCCCGTAGAATTCGATTCTGAAGTCAAAAAAATAAAATTTTTCTTTATTTTTTTTTTTTATTTAAAAGAAAACCATGAAAAACCCGTAAAAATGAGGTTTTTCGATCAAAACCCCATAAAAAAGTAGCTGGACCCTACTTTTTTATTGCAAATTCGGATTCAGCGTCGAAAAATACATAAGAATATATAGGTCTGGTCAATTGCACAGACACTTTTGTTTTTTTTGTGGGCCTGTGACATCATTAATAGTATAGAGACCGGACACTGTTAGTACAATTTTTTTGTAGAAATTACACATTTGTTAAAAATTGTGACATTATTAAAGGCGTAATTATGGATGCTTGATAAATTATTATCTGAAAAGTATGATTTAAAGATTTATTACCTCATTTAAACAGAAATGGACTTTTCTAAATTCTTAAAAAAATTTTTTGGAGTGTTTTAACTTATTAAATAAAACTTTTATCGATTCTGCTATGTTTAACACCAGAAACGTTACAGTTTTTATAGTATTCCCTATTTTCAGACAATGTTAAGTGTTTACACTTTCAAATTTACCGCCATTCTGCGTCTGGCGCCTACCTAGACACTCACAGCAATTTTTATTTTCGTACCTCGAATAAGGATACACAATTGCACATTGCACTCAAGTCGTGCCATTTCTGCGACGTTCGTAAATAAAATTTAGATCCGTAATTAAAATTAAGCTTATGTTAGTAAACAGTTTGAAAACCTCACTTAGTGCGTGAATAATTATTATTTTCAATTTAATTATTCTGTTCTGTGTACATTTTTCATTTTCTTCCTCGCCAAAATTATTTAACTTGGTTTGACAATTAAAGTTTACCGTATTCTTTACGATGAGAATCAAGAGACAAAACAAGTTACCAGTTTCTCGCCTAAATCAACATGTTTTAACAGATTTGTGACTGGATTACCCGGGCGGTATTGAGCCGAAATCCGAACAGTTTACCGTGACGTTTTTAGCCGAAATTTTTAATAAATTTTAAAATTTTAACTTTTAGGAATTGAAAAGTTTAAAGATTTCTATTTTAAAGATATAAATCCGGAATATAATCCCATAATGCTCTAAAGGAAAAATAATCCCTCTTCACATTCAGCATAGAATTTAAAAAAAAATTCACCTTTAATCTAAGACTTAAAAATTCTGAATTTTCTCTCGTCCACTCAATGGAAATGTCAAAAGGAAAAAATCAGCTCTCTCAATTTAAAAAAAAAACTTGAAAATCATCATTTCTTTCGTAACAACTCCATTAAAATTATAAGAAAAAGGGCCTGTGTCAATTCCGAAAAAAATTGAAAGTAAAAAATTCTTTCCTCAATCTGAATAAATTTTTTTTAAAATAAGCATGATCCTACTTTCAATCTATAAAATATTGAAAAACAAAATTCACTAGTTTTAAAAACAATAAAAATGTTGAAAATGCCAAAATTTTTCGATGTCAGCTCAATACAAATGTAAAATAAAGTTCCACTTCCAATCAGGAAAATTCAGTACTAAAATGTCTTTCCTCGCTATAAAAATTAAAATGATGAAATTCAAAGCTTGTTTGTACGTTAATCTCGTTAAGTCCAATTAAATTACTTTGAAGTCGTTTTAAATTTATAATCGCCCGATTTTTATTTGTACATGAAACTTTAACATTTTCAATTACAAGCTGAAAATTTAAAAAAAAAATATTACAATTGTTAGGTTAAAAACATTAGAACGTTAAAAATTGAGTTTTAGATTGTATGTTTTTTAATATATGATTAATCATTTTTTCTTTTTAATTGAAATATTTCATATATTAAAAATGGAATATTTTAGACTACTCGTAAAAAAACGTTTAATAGAATTTCAAATTGAATAAATTAAGGCGTCTAATTATGAATCTAATAATTGGAAATCAATTTAAGATTGAAACTAATTTATAAAATTTTAATCGGCCGTTTAAATTTGTTTAACTACTCATGGGCTTTTGAATTGCAAAAGTTGAATTTTTATAGTTCAAGTCTGTAAGTGGTTTAATTTTTAATTAAATTATAAATTTAAAGGAATAATTTAATTTAAATAAATTATAAACTAATTCAAATTTAAAAATTTAAACACCAGTACTTTTAAAATTTTGTACTACAAGTAAGATTTAAAAATCTTTAATTTATTCATTTTTACATGTACGGCAGTAAACTTACGGGATAACTTAAAATTAAAAAATACATTATTAAACAATCTCAAGGATAAAATCTTATAATATCTAAACACAAATTGTTAAAACTTTAATCATTTTAAATACGAGGCATTACAAATCTTGGCACTTCATATCAGAAAGCTTTACTTTAGTTAAACAGTTATATATTTACCAACAAAAAAACATATAAAATGGAATGACGTCTGATCAAAGACTCGTGAGGTAATATAAGATATTCAAGAATTTCGGATAAATTCAAAACACGCATAATTGTTAATTTCAATTGTTTAATACATATTTTAAAAAATATTATTTGCAAAACTAAAATGATATCTTTATTTTTATTTCAATTCTTATATATTTTCAACAGTAAGATGTTTTCTTTCACTTTCTGTTTTACAAGCCTGTTAATTAATAAGATTTTATAGTAAAAGAATTTCCGATTAAACTTTTTTTTCGAGCTTTTGAAATTTCCCAATCGGCTTTATGGAAATATCAAGCCGAATTTGTTAGAAGACAGTTCAACAAAAGGATACGAATCCAAAAGGAATAATCATCTATTCAACAAGACGAATATTTAACAACAACAAAAATCAAATAACAGTACTATTTCATTTTTAGTTAATAAAAAAGTTAAATTTCAACAATTCTTTATTTCGATGCTTTGCTTAGTAAAATAACATTCTTAGGTTCATTTTTTTAAGCATGGCAAAAAATTGTTGTTCACATTTATATTCTCCGTGTGTGATGCAATCTTTTAAGTTAACCCTTTCCTCTGCATCACAAAAATTTTTCAAAGAAAATTTTGTAACTGTGTTGTTAATAATAATAGTAATTAATTTATTAATAATAAGGACCTACCAAGAAAATGATTAGTATCAAAAAACCTAGACAATTCGCTCTTAAAATCTCAATTTTTCAACAACAATTTACGAAGAACAGTTTTCATTCGAGCGGAAGATTTATTTCTGCTTTTAAGATATCTAACCTCGATATAGATAATGTACGTGTTTTATATTTTTACTAGGGACTAGATCTGTATCTAAAATTGTAATTATTCTTTTAAAATAGGATTTCAACCAATTTAATACTTTTTTGTAGAAAATGAAATTAAACTATTTTATTCCAAAGGAGCCTTTTTTGTTCAAACTTAATTTACACCTCATATTAATACATAGCATTTCCTACAATTTTGTAACGCACATTGATAATAATCATATTCTTTAAATAATGAACTTTGCATTTTTAAACCACAATTTTTATAAATCAATACAAATTTTAGTAATAACTGTTTCATTATTCAGATTTATTCAAAATCATTCCACTATATTGTAAGAAATAACGCGATATATGATTACTGTACGAATTTTTATTACAAGAGTAGATAAATCCTTACAAAGTTGAAAAAAAATTACATTATTGGACGCAAATTTTGCCAATTGTTGAATCTCGGGCTTAGTTCAGTCTCCCACTTTCCCCTAAACTTTTCATATTGAAGTTTTTGAAAAGCATGAATATTTTCTTCAAAATTAAACTTTTAATTATTAAATTTCAAATTACATTAAAATTAATCAAATTTTGTATTAAAAATGACACTTTTAACAAATAAATACTTTGAAAACTTATCATGTGGGGCGAAGGTGTTATAACTGCTTAACAGAAAAATAGTATTTTGACTTAAAAGTTTAAGAATTAGGAAAAAAAATTTTATTTCCTAACTGACAATTCTTATATAAAATTAATCTTTATGGTGGAAAATTCGTTTCCTTATTTTCAGAATGCATCTTTTGCCAGCATCTGTATTCGTTGAAATATCAAATATTACACTTTCTCTCGAAAATCCATATTTGCAGGTTAAAAATTCAACTACTTTGTTGAAATTTTACATACTTGTTCGAAAATTCATTTATGGTTAAAAATTTAAATAGTTTTTTGTTTTTTGTTTAAAAATTTGGCCATTTAGTTTAAAATTTATATTTGGAGGTTGAAAATTTAACTATTTGGTTAAAAGTTAAACTATTCGGTTATAAATGCAAATCTTTCATTAAAAATCCAAATTTTCAACAAAACTGTTTAAACTGAAAATGAAAAAGTTTAATTTTCAGATTGAAAAAATTGATGAATTTGCAACCAAATACGAGGGTAGTTCAATAAGTCCTTAGAATGACCAACAAATGGCGCGCGAATCGCTCCAAATCATCTGTTTTCAGTCAGCACCACTCCCGACTAG
>NC_046659.1:125227407-125228798 GCF_010883055.1 Belonocnema kinseyi | reverse complement strand
CACAAAACTAGAACTTTTTTCGACCCTTGATCATAAAGTAAGACTTAGAACCTATGTATAGCGATATTCATCAACTCCATTATAATATTTTTAGCTTCTTTTGAGAAGTGCCTTAGAGTTTTAATGGGTTAATCAATTGAGTTTGTAGAATTTTCGCTAATACTTCGCAACTTCGATAGTGAGATGTTGGATACTAGCTATTTGCTAGCGTGATGAACTTAAACTTTGCAATCATTAGATACTCTCTGCATTTTGGATAGTTGAATTAAACTATCTAAAGTTTATAACTTATATTGCTACTCAATAGCAGTACTATCAAAAACCTGCTGCTACGAAGACGTTGGCCACGATGACAACTGCCCTGAAAATGGAATGTGTAGAATGATTCGTCGGTCCAACTCTTCGTAGTAACGAAACCAGCGAAGGCGCGCTGCCTTGCAGGGGAGCGCTAAGATGTGAGAATGATGCCGTAGTGTGTCTGACGACGAGTTGACAATGTCCTCGTCAAAGTCAGAAAGCTCTCATACGGACTGGATTCTTAGCGTGTGGGTTTTAGATATAATTTATGGCACATCACAATTCCTCATCTTCTAACAGATGCAATCATGAATGCACTGGTAATCCTGATAACTTTTGTTATGTATGTGCAAAATTTGTTGGGTCGGAAAACAAAAGAAAAATAACAGAAACAATAAATGATTTGTATAAAGTATGTTTTGACATTGAGATTTCACAGCAAGACAAAAGTTGGGTACCACACTTTGTATGTAACTCGTGTCATATAATGATAAGTCGAGTTACTAAAAATTAGGACAAGACGTCCCTGAAATTCATTGCACCAACAAAATGGAAAGAACCAGAAAATGAAAACGATTGCTACTTTTGTACAACAAAAGTAGGGGGTATAGCTTATATTAAGAAAAAAGAAGTACATTATTCTAGTCCTAAAACTGTGGAGTTTCCAGAAAAAATCCTTATAGAAGGTTTAGAAAATGAAGAATCACGAGATAGTTTTACAACACATTTAGATTCTATGCATGTGGACGATCATTCGACAAATCAGATTAATGTGAAAGAAACTAAACCAAGCGATAACACATCATCCGAAGATCTAAGCGAATCCGACGAAAGTGAATAAAATCTCGCTTCAGATGATGATGAAGAATATGTACCTAAAAGTGTGGAGAAATCTATGACAAAATATGATCAAAAGAGTCTGAATGATTTATTTAGAAAGGCTGGCCTATCTAAAGAGCAATGTGAATTGATGGCTTCAGACTTTAAAAATTGACATATGCTGACAAAGGGAACTGAAGTAAGTGAATATCGTGACCGAGAGAAAACCTTTCGAAAATATTTTAAAGAAGATTCAGGGCTAGTTTACTGCATTG
>NC_046659.1:125220126-125227307 GCF_010883055.1 Belonocnema kinseyi | reverse complement strand
AGTATTTTCAATGTTTATAAATCGGTTTAAAATCGTAAAACTTGATTTTAATGTCATTTTAATCAAATTTGAAGCAAATTTTCACTTTTCGCGATCTTCTGCATTTTCATCGCCGTATGGTGGGTTGAAAATTTTGTAAAAAAAAATCGAAACATGGTTTTGGATGTATTTTTTCCCGTGGAATTCGATTCTGAAGTCAAAAAAATAAAAATTTTCTTTATTTTTTTTTATTAAAAAAAAACCATGAAAAACCCGTAAAAATGAGGTTTTTCGATCAAACCCCCATAAAAAAGTAGCTGGACCCTACTTTTTTATTGCAAATTCGGATTCAGCGTCGACAAATATATAAGAATATATAGGTCTGGTCAATTGCACAGACACTTTTGTTTTTTTTGTGGGCCTGTGTATGCAGACATATATTTCGTATTTATGTTGGTCAAAGGTGAATTCATTTGAAATCAAACAGGCTGTGCATGTTCAACTCACTGAATCAATGGTTTTACTTTAAGAAATTCCATTATCAATTTTATACCTTTAAAGAATATTAAAAAAAAATGTATTGACGAAGGAATCCGAGATTTCATATTAAATTTGTAATTCAACATTTTGCATTTATTTTCAGTTTCTCACCTTTTTATAATGCGAAATGGCATGCTATGTAAATTAATGTTCACCTCTTTTTAATCAAAAGATAATATATTGTTATATATGTTGTACGTAATAGCGTGATAATTCGCAAGTGTTTTTTATGTACAGCCTATTATTAATATACTGATAAAGTACGAATAATTAAGAAGGACAAATAAGATAGTGGTTAATGTTATACGAACCATCAGTAAACCGTGCATTGCTCTAAAAAAAGTAGCGGCATTTACTTCAACAAAATGAGAGCTGTAATTGCTGTCTTCTGTTTCATGGTAGTAGCATTCCCTATTTCTATTGGTGAGTATAATAATATTTACAATTTGAAATGCATGATTAATTGCACTATATCTATTTCTTTTTCCAAATTTGTCCTAATCGTGTTCTTTACACCTGTGAATTTGTGAAATGTCAATCCTTTACGTTTATACTGATTTTTGTGTGTTTATAGCGAGTCAACTCTCTAAATCGGAATCAGTAAAATGTCGCTGATTGTCAGTGAGATTTTACTGATTGAAATAGCTAAAAATCTGTCACTGATAATCAGTGAAAATCTACTAATTGATTTAGTGAAGTAAGCACTTTTGAGAGTTGGCAGCACTGCACCATGTCAATTTGGCAGTCATAATAAAATATACTCGGACTCTGAACTTACAAGAGGTTCGGGAATCGTGATATCCAAACACACGACCGTCAAAGGGGCTCCTACTTTTGCGATGCTTAGATTTCGGGGGTAATGCGTGAGAACGCACGCAGGCCTACTTCGCGCACGCGCCTTAATGCAATTCGAAATCGATGATTGTTTGAGCGTAAACATAACGAACTGACTCGCTCAAAAGGTTAAAATGCGCAGTACGTGTTTCTTTGTTTTTTCATTATGTTCCAA
Source organism: Belonocnema kinseyi (assembly GCF_010883055.1). NCBI lineage: Eukaryota > Metazoa > Arthropoda > Insecta > Hymenoptera > Cynipidae > Belonocnema > Belonocnema kinseyi. The sequence goes on along the minus strand of NC_046659.1, from coordinate 125,225,779 downwards.
GCATAGTTTCAATCTCATGGATTTGCCTAGTTCCGTACTGAATATTCTAATTTTTGTGAATTTAAAAGAATAATACTTTAATATTTGGACAGTTCACAGCTTAAGCCTGTTTCGCAGACCTATGCTGCATATACCAAAACGTGATTTTCGCAAATCCATTTAAAAAAATAATAAAAGGAATTGTGATGAAAATGACAAGCATTAGTCGTGTTACTAATCTTTCAATATCAACATCACAAAACGTCAAAATTCATTATTAATTGCAATGCAGTGAATACGTTTGAAATTCAAAATTGCGCGTACTTGCGCGCGACTCTCGGAAAGGGCGGGGGTATAGGAGAGAAACTTCCACACGCTTCTGTGGAGTTGGGACGCTCGTGTCTGTGGAACGCTAGTAACTTTAATCTTCATACGTTCGGAGTCCGAAGGTAATATTTAAGTATATTCAATCAAATAATCATAGTAGAAACTTAAAACCCATGAATATTATCCCGAAAGTAAAAAAATTGTTTGTTCACTAAGAAATTATTTTTCCTACTAAAGTAAAAGAGTAAGAACAATCAATGATTAATCAATAAATGTCTAACTCCTATTTAAATCAGTAAATTTGTCACTGATTCGTATTTAAAAAGAAGCTGCGGATATGCCTATATTGTCTACGTAACCCTGTGGTGAATTTTAAACTTCGGTAATTAATCAAAAATTAATTTAAAAAAGTGATTTTCAAAATAATTGTTACAATGTGTCTAATTGAATTTTATGTGACACTTTCAATCAGGTGTTATTTAATTTTTGAACTAAGAAAGATAAATTTTTAACCAAAAATGGGACCGCTAAACTTTTAATTAAAAAATTTAATGTTAAATGATAGAAAAAAAATAATTTTGTTCTAAATAGTTGATTTCTTTTTTAATTATTGAACTTTTAAGACAAAATAACGAATTTTCTATACAATAAATTTAAGTGATAAAATTTGGATAAAAAAGTTAATTTTATCTTAAAAAGAAAGAATTTTTAATAAAATACAAGAAGTCTTAACTCAAAGTTGAATTTAAAAAAACGCATTTTTAACAAAATAGTTCAATTTTAACAAAAAGTTGAAATTTTACTTAAAAAATTACCATTTTCGATTAAAAATGAAATAGGTAAATTTACAATTACCAAAGTAATTTTTCAGCAAAAATTTTTCAACAACCTAGTTGTTAAATTGTTGACCAAGAAGAATTTGAAGCAAAAATATTAATAAAACAAAAACGATTTTTCAACAAAATTCAAGAATTTGAGATCAAAAAGTTGAATTTTCAACTAAAAAATATGATTTAAAAAAATAGATTGATTTGTAAATGAAATATAAAATATTTTCTGTATGAGAAAAAAACTAGAAGGATAAAATGTATTGATTCTATAAAATCTGTTTTATTGGTAAAAAACGCAGGATTTTAATCACAATTAATTTTTGAATATTCGGCGATTAGATGAAAGAGTAATTAATTAAGAGATTTCTTTAAAATACTATTGGGTCGTAGAGTCAGACATCCTAACGTTTTTTTTCAAAAGAAACACAACTCTTTTTTCAACTTTATTTTCTTTGATATAATTGCAAATAATATTAACATTAAAAATGCAGAGAAGCGTGTTTGGTACGCTAAACAAAATTGTTTGGTACAATTCACATAAAGATTAAAAAGTGCTTAACAATTTTTTTGTTTGAGCCAAATGAATTGTTTTGTAACTCCAACTACTTTTTTATTTACATAAAAATGATCCACTGTTTACTTAAAGAGTGTTTACTGACACCTTCTTCGAGATATTTGGAATTCCTGTTTTTATTATAATAATAAAAATTCTTTGTAAACTAAAAATTTTGATTCGGTACATTATTTCATTGGTTAATAAAATATTTAATTTCCTACTTGTATTTTTTTGCAGAATCAATGCTTGGCTTTTCAAAGAAACGCCTCCCAACGCCTGAACAGCAAATAACACCCTACATGTTCGTAAGGCCCCCTCAACTTTCTGCTCGTTTTTACCTCAGTGCTAAACATAGAAATGATCATGCAATTCGAAGTATAAAGCACGGTATTGTAAGAGTAGGAATACAGGTGGAAATGGGTACCGAGTACGTAATAGGTTTTATGGAAGAAATGGAACTTGGAAGATGGAATTTATGTCCATTCGTTCACACTATACCAGAGCTTGGATCGGATACTAGAAGAATTAAAATACGCGTAGACGGCAACTATGCCTACAAGTATATTCCACTGCCCGAGACGGATGCTGTGGATGCTCTTTTCTACAAGCCATACGATCCAGAACATATCCGTATTTTTGATATAGAATACCAAACTCTATCTAGACCCCTTGAACCGGCCTTTCCAGTACCAGTCATGAAGGCAATCGTCGTGGGTCAGGTTTCGTCAAGTCAGGCATCGAAGGGGGTCGGACCGGGCCCCGCCCAAGGTCGCCGCGAAGGTCCGTAGGTAAATATTAGGGGTACCAAATGAGTCACTTCCAGATTGGGACGCACTTTCAACAAGGAATTCAATGGTGACCTTTATTTTGATCTTGACGATGACCGTCACATTTTTTCAAGATCAACTATTTAAAAAGAAACCTTTTTTTACATCGGCCTACAGGGCATGAATAACTTTGGTTCAAGATCAAACTGAACCAGCGACCTAAGCACATACTCCAATGTAAAATGTACAGCTCTATTGTCGATGTACATAAGGGGGCTCCAATGACAAAAATGACCTCGAAATGATTTTGAAATGACCTTGAAGGTAATCATCAAGGTCATGCCTAATATAACAACTGAATACACCTTGGTAAAGTTAGTAACTTTGATCGTTACGAAAAAATTTGAGAAGCTTCTATTCCCAAAGGTATTAGATATTAGGTATTATCGCGGGATCTTATTCCCAAACTTTGTTTAAGTTTAAATGACTTTATATTGATCTTCAATGTTTTTCTAAGGTCAAATCCCTGTTTCAATTGGAAATCTCTTTTTTACGTAGGCAAACGATAGAGCTGTAAATTTTACGTTCGAATATGTAATCAGGTAATAGGTTCAATTTGACTTTGGGCCAGCGGTAGACAGACCTTGTTCAAGTTGCAATTACGTTAGAGTGACCTTCAAGATTTTTTTAAGGTTAAATCTTTTTCTTAGAATAGGAAACGCCCTTTTTTACATAAGAAATCGATAGAGATTTATATTTGACCGCAAACTATCCAGCTCTATCTAGTGTTGATGTAAATAAGGGGGCTTTCAACGCAAAAACTTGTTACTGACCTTGAAGGCCATTATCCTCGTCATTATTACTGTCATTACTTAATATGCCTTGATTAAGTTATCAAATTTGTTCGTTATGGAAACTTTGAAAAGCTTCTATTCCCAGAGGTATGCAAACCCTGTTGATGTTTAAATGACCACAGAGTAACCTTCAAGGTTTTCTGAAGGTGAAATTTTATTTTTGAATGGAAATCCCCTTTTTACATAGGCTATCGATAAAGATGTAAATTTGACGTTCAAATATGTACTTAGGTCATAAGGTCCAATTTTACCTTGACCCAGAGGTATGCAGACCTTGTTTAAGTTTAAATTACGTTAGAGTGACCTTCATGATTACAATATACCTATGACCTAAGTACATATTTGACCTTAAAATTTCTCGCTCTATCGATTGCCAATGTGAAAATAGGGGTTTTCATTGAAGACAAATTTACTTTGAACAATTATTGAAGTTCATCCTCAATATTAAAATAAAGGTAACTATTGAATTTCTCGTTGAAAGCTACTTCAAGAATGACTTTAGCCTTTCTAAAAAATTTCTTATCTGAGGAAATATTTAACCGTCCCGGGACTGTTGTCATACCCTGCATATCATGTATCTGCAATTTTATGGATTTTCATCACTTTCATTTCTGAATCTATAACTGTATTTGAATTAAAACTTCTTTCTGCGCTCGCGCAGGATAAGATAAAAGATCTCGGGATATAAGTGAACAATTTCAGGAATGCGTTTCATTGGTACAAAATAATGTAAAAGATTATCGACCGGTTCGACTTTCAAGTGGGTAAAAATGATTATTTGGTATTTTTTGTGAAGTGATTACTTCTTTTTGTGTTTTCTTTTCACGATTAAGTAAGAATAAGTAATTGGTCGAAAGTTCTATCTCGATTTTTATTGATTAAAAAAAAGGATGTCAATAGGAGGTTGTTGCTTCTTTTAGGATGTTCTTTTCGTGGTTTGTTAGAGTTCGAAAGTTTTGTAATACTACAAAAAAAATTGAATGTGACAAAATTATAGACAGTGTTTTGGACCCCCTAAAGAAATTAGTTTTCACACTTTTGCCCATGGAACCTTTAAATGTAAAACAAATGTCTAGGCTTAAGTTAATTTGGTAACTTGTTAATTTGTCGAAATTTGCCGTAACTTTCACTGCCAAATATAATTATAAAAAGTAGATCGAGGTTTTACTTCGAAAAATTGTATAATTAATTCTTTAACTTTAACAAATATTAAAAAAATTATTGTCTTGTGCAGTAAATATGTGATTTGGAATGGCAGCTTCTAATGCGTCCCTCAAGGTTTTACATTTTTTTGCACCACCAACCATATTCCTTTACCCCCACCCTCCCACTTACGTGTGGAGTTCAAAGCCTACGCTTTAGCTCCCACGACCATTGTCACACTCAAAATGTGATTTCATATTGCAATTAATTCATTGTTTTGTATTTCTTATTAGTTTCCCAACTTTTTTCCAATGAAAAATGACACACTAATTCAATTAATGTTCATCTTCTTTTTTATCGAAAGATAACATGATATCGTGCTATTTGCGCAATATGTAAGTTTCCCCTTCTTAATTATATTTAATAGCGTCACAATTCGCAAGGTTTTTTCAGATACAATCTAGGATAAATACAGTGATGAAATACAAATAATTCAGAAGTACATATAAGGTAGTGCCTGATATGATATAAACCATGTGTATGATATAACTTATTCTGTATCGTTTTCTTTATTAGCAAGATTAATTTGGTAAACTCAGTGACATTAAACAATTTATATTGAAAATTATTTCAAGCAACTTAAATAAACTTAAAATTAGATAAAAATAAAAACATTTATTGTACATAGCCCTACAAAAGTAGCAAGTAGAGTGACGACCGCAGCTTTTATTTCACAAAAATGAGGACTCTAATTGCTGTACTCTGTTTTATAGTGGTTGCCTTTCCTAACCCTATTCGTAAGTATAATAATATTTATCATTTTAAATACATCTTTATTTTCACTATATTAGCGAAACTCTATTAATTTATTTCGAAAAAAATGTACCACCAATTGTATTTTTTTAAAAATATTTGTGACCGTCCACGAAGAAAGGAACTTTAGGGGTAGCAGGCCAATTTTGTCAGTAGAAGCGATTGAAGAGGCGGTCGAAGTCAAGCACTCGGAGAGTGGGGGACAAGCTCCGGAATCCAGCCCCTCCACTTACGATAAAACTTCTCGCTCCGCGTGCAGCGAGTAAGACAAGCTCTTGAGTCACACGGACACAGAACATAAAAATGTGTAGAAAGTGGTGGGGCTGGATTTCTCGGGGTGACCGCAGACTTCAAAATAAGCGATTTACGCCTTACTTTGTAGCT
>NC_046659.1:125216062-125220026 GCF_010883055.1 Belonocnema kinseyi | reverse complement strand
CACGGACACAGAACATAAAAATGTGTAGAAAGTGGTGGGGCTGGATTTCTCGGGGTGACCGCAGACTTCAAAATAAGCGATTTACGCCTTACTTTGTAGCTTCAAAACAATTCCAATTTTCCAGATAGAATTTTAATTCTTTTTTAATATGAAAGAGCGATTCAAAAACAGTCGACCCTAAGGTTCCTTTCTTCGCAGATGGTCAGATTTTATTATTGTTCAGTGGAAAACAACTAATTTCTTATAAAGTTTTTGAAAATTCTGCACTTATTAAAGCTCGCATTTTTGTCAGGAGTAGCTGTAGAATACAATTAAATAGTAATTTTTAAATGTCATCCCCACAAGTATGTTGTATAGGGTCGAAAAAAAACCATATGTGAAAAATTGGGTTTTGTAAATTTGAGGGCTCATTATGATTTTTTTTCGGGAATTGTACCTGATTCGTTAATCGTGTGTCGTTTTAGACCCAAGGCATTTTTCCTTTCTTTTATTACCTAAAATCCAAAATGTACTCCGGAAATATCTTTCCCCACCCTAAAAAACTTCAGGACTAGAGGACCCTCTGTGCTGAATCGCGTTTCTCCAGCAGCAGCCTGGCCTTCGCTGTGAGCAGATCAAGTGCGTGTTGGGTCTGAAACGACCCATGACAACTTTAACGTTGGTGCAAACTCGTTTTGAGCGTCAAGGTAAGTTCTTAAATTTTTTTGAGTTTAAGAGTATTTTTGAAAGATTTTTCTTTTTAGTCATGTATTGATTTTTCATCTCTGATAGCATGGCGCAGCAAACATCAACTGAAGTCAACGTTACGCATTTTGCAGCGACTGTTTGTAATCATAAGATGATAGAATTTATGATGTGAATATATTGTTCTTTTTTCTTTGTTAATGTGTATAGTTTTCCACAAAAATAAAATTGGTCCAAATAGAAACATATCGAGTTATTTCTTGAAACTTCAAATATCCTGTTTTGAAAAAAGGCGCTCATTGACACCAAATACTTAAGAATTTCTTTTGTACCCATCGAGTTCGTGATATTTTGCGTAAAAATACGCTTCTTGAACTTTACTATGCTATTTGAAAAATTCAAATACCTCTATTTTTTAAAAAGTTATGAATTTTGTTGTAAATGTCTGCATTTTTCCGAGGTAGGCGTGTTTATCTTTAAAAATAAAATATTTGTTTAAATTTTCGTACAATCTTTATTGAACTCCCTTATAGAGGAAGTGTTCAACAGTGTAAAGGATTTTTTTTCAGATTTTTTTATTGATAATTATGCGTTTTAACGGGGTTAACGGGTTAAAAAGCCATCTTTTTGTCCACTTTTTAATTAATGTGACGTTACAATTAAAGTACGCTAACAAGAAAAAGTCTTTTCTCTGAAATTTTTCATTTATTGTCAAGTTTTCGCTAAGTGAGGTATTAAATAAAAATGGACGGAAAGTTGATTTATTGTGATTTCCAGCGCAAGCTCATTTCGTACAAAAATCTCTACTCTAGAAAAGTTGTAGTTAATAAAAAAATGAATTCCTTCTAGAAATCAGTTTTCAACATAACCTAAAATTTTCCTAGAAAACACGGAAAATCGTTCTTTCTTAGTTTTTGTTCTCAATTTTTCATTTCCGTAAAAATTATTTTCTTTTGACAAAACGTAATGAAAATATACCTTTTATGTCTTGAATCATCAACACATTTTTCTAATAAAAAAATTCAAAATTCATTGATTTGTTCATATTTTTCGGTGCGTAGAAAGTTTAATAAAATATTTTGTTGCTAAACCATCATTGTCGTTTTGACTGTAACTATATACTTTACAATAATGCTATTAAGCACATGATTCTAGTAATGAAGATTTACATAAATATGACTCTATTAAAGATTTTTTTATTTTTTTCCATACAATCGAGTTTGTAATACATATTATATGACACTTGATAATCCAATGAGTGTACCAACAAAATAAAAATGCATACTCTCATTTACTAACATTTGTTAAATAATATAGGTCCGTTATTTTGAAAAATTAAAAATCAATATACGACATAAGAAACTAGAAGAGATAAAGAAAGTTTGGAGCCTAATAGCGTTAATTTATCTTAAAAATTGAAGTGCGCATGGGGGGGGGGGCTGATTCGACAGAGAATACCCTATATATATATATATAAATTACTTAGGAATGTATATAATAATTTACAAAACGTTATAAATTTGGACAATATGAGAGTAGACATGTTTAATTAAGCGAAGAAATGGTGTTACGTTTTCGCTCTGTAGAAACAATAAGAAGGCCTCATGGACTTCTTTTCAACAGAATTCTGTTTTCGTTTTTCAAACTTTATCTTAGTTGCATATTTTTCTATTGTTCGAAGAAATTTTCAATTATTAAGAGAATCGTGAATTTATAAACAATATATTGTTCTAAAGGCTGTAAATAAATAACGGCTCTTCGCGCGAGACAATGTTACGAAGTAAAAACTTTTGTTAAGTGTCAAAGTTTAATATTAACTTTTAAAAAATATTGGTAATCAAGGGGTTTTATTTATAACGATTGTTATGAACAATGCAGTGAAACAGTTTATTGACCATTAGGACTGTAATTAGTAGTACATAATAGTAAATAATATGTTTATTGCAAATAAAAAAATAACATGATTTCATATAACATAAATTATTCTTTCTCGTCCTCGAGATACCTTTAATTTAGAAAATCAAATTTATTTTTTAATAATCCTATTCAGTTTTTGCTGAAACATTTTTTTAACATTCTCATTGTACAAAAATTTTGGTCATTTCTCTACGTAAATTGTTGCTAAAAAACTGCTATTCTTAAGAGAAAACTAGCTGAACTTTTAATTTGTTACTAAAAAATCATCTAGACCAAACGGTGTCAACATTTTCCATAGAAATATTGCAAGAACCTATACATACTGTTAGTAACGTTGATTATGCGACGTGGAGCCTCTTCAGGTTAAATTATATTCTCCTTGGTTATCAGAAGAATATAGAACGGAGTTTATTATATAACTAAATTACTTTTAAAGATAATGTTAGATATTTACAAATATGGAATATAACCTACAAACTAACCGACGTGACATTCATATTAGGAAGCGAGTATGGAGTACAACTTTCATGTTTAAAAATAAGATCTTTAAAATTTTCATGTTTTTAGTGGAAACATGCTTGTGTTCTCCTGTCTTAGCGTCAACATAGTAAAAGAAAAATTATTATTGTGGGCGAACGCACAGTGTTGTTCGCTATTTCAGGAGAATGACATTGTACATCACATACGACTCTGTATTCTCGCCTCTAAGTATGAGCAAAGATGGCCGCTGGCGTCTGTTTTTAAATCTTAGGAGGTATTTTTATATTTTTAATTTTTGAATTAAGAATTGTTTGTCGATAAATTAAGACTATGGCAGATTTTACTTGAACATTCAACATCGGAAGATTTGAAGATAATTTAAGGGGTAACTGAAGTCAGTTTAAAAGATATTTACGAATTTTTAAATTTTAATTGTGTACTCTCTTCTTAAATAAACAAATATCTCAAAAATGAGGCATTCAACCAGTCTTTGTCGAGAAACAGAAATCAAAGTATAAGAAACATTTTGATATTAGTGAAGAATTTTTGAAAATCAATGCCTTTAATCACACTTTAATGTGTCGAAGGTGTAATTAGACACTATCAATACATAGTTTACAGAGAAATTACAGATTCGAACATTGCATGTTACAGTATAGCAATTTGCAAAAGGAGGTTCAGCAAATTAAAAATGATACGGAATAAAATGCATCAAAGTCGATTCTTAAATCTATCTTTACTGGCAATCGAACTTGATGCAAAATAATGGAATATTGAAATTGTTATTTTTAAGTTAGAACTATGTATAAATTATGATATAAATTGTCTAAAATAAAATGTAATTTGTAATATATTGTAAAAAGAATTATGTGATATATATTTC
>NC_046659.1:125214105-125215962 GCF_010883055.1 Belonocnema kinseyi | reverse complement strand
TTATTTTTAAGTTAGAACTATGTATAAATTATGATATAAATTGTCTAAAATAAAATGTAATTTGTAATATATTGTAAAAAGAATTATGTGATATATATTTCCCTTTTAAATGTATTTCAGCTACACTCATTCGCTGTTTGCTTTTTAATTTTATAAGAGGGGCCTTCTAAACATTTCTGCGGTGAGCCTACACGGTTGTAGTTACGCCACTGGTAAAATGACCACTTTATTGTAATCGAACGTTTGTAAGTTATAAACTTAAGACTGTATATTTATATTGTTGATCTTTTCTATTCTTCTATTAATGTATTTGTTTATGAATTTAGCTAGGCAATAGTTATCTTTTAGAATTTCTTTAACTTATAAAATATTGTCGTTTCTAAATTTTGGATCTGATACTTTAATAGCCTTATCTGTAAGACCATAAATTACAGATATTTTGTCTTTAATCGCAATATTAGAATTTATATTTACCTATCTACCTGAATTTGTGTCTTTACGGTATCAGTTTGTAATAACCCAGATATGCAAGGTACGAAAGCTTGCAGTGCAAGGTTTAGGCAAGCTTCCTGCAAATAAGACAATGTCCGCCATTCGGGAATATTGCGAGGCAATATTGAGAGACCATTGCCATGGGAATCTTTCTGCAAGCTTGCCTGAAATATTGAGGAAATATTGGAGAAAGATTCGTGGACAAGTTTTATTACACATTTTTTTAAGTACCATACATCATACGTTTTTGTAGGCATGTAATGCCGTCTAACAAGCCCGCAGGTTTTTAAGATAAGATAAAAGATGCTTGAGATTATATCCAGATGATTTCTAGATGATTTAATTTAAAAACTTATAAATTGAAAAACTAATAGAAGAAACAAGTAGAAATACATAAAGAATTGGTTAGTTAATTATTTATGTATTTCTGTTTGCTTTTTCTATTGTTTTTTGCATTAGAAAAATTGTTTTGAAGAAATAAGAAGATGATTCATGTATGGTTGAAGGCAGTTTTTATTTGAAACTTGTAATTATTTTCACAAACATTGGATCCTAAATTACTTTTATAAATGTTGTAGACTTAGTTGTTGCATTGTTTAATTGATAAACGCCGAATTCGTTAAATTTATGAAATAAAATATGGAGGTTTTGCTCCAAAAAATATTTTTTCTCATCTGATTTGTTTCAAAAGTAAGGAAAAGTTTCCGTCAAAAAAGAATTTCAATGCGGAAAAATATGGTTTTCAATTTTGACCACGGATACTTTTCCCGACGAGTTGATGGACAGCTTAAAACTGAACACTTCTGTTTATCACTTAAAAAGCTGATTTTTAGTATTTTTCTGACAGCACTGGGCACCACAAACAAACACAAAAACTCAAAACATTCGACAGCTGTGATTTGGTAAACAGTAAAGGAGTGAGAGAGATAGATTGAAGTATGGCCCCTGAGTGACGTGAAGGGGGGAACGACCGACAGAGCCATCTAACCAGCCCGCAAAACAGTATCAGAAATATAAGTGAAATATAAGTTATAAAGAGCCTGGCCTGAACCTTGCGATGCAAGCTTCCGAAACGTGCATGGCAAAATTTAGGCAAGCTTCCATGAAACTCTTGTGCTATCTGGGAATTTTGTTGTTTTCTCGGATGATGGTACCGCCCAAGAAATTGAATCTATTAAGATTTTTTATTTCGATGGTAAACTGGATTCTGGGATGGTATGCATTAAAAGCCTCTAACAGCTATTTAATATTATCTTTATGTACGCATGTGACGATATCATCCACATACCGAAAGAAAAAAATATAATCAAAAAGGCAGGCTACAATGCAGTTGCTCTAAGATTCTACTAATTACCTGAGATTCAT
>NC_046659.1:125210402-125214005 GCF_010883055.1 Belonocnema kinseyi | reverse complement strand
AGCTACAAAGTAAGGCGTAAATCGCTTATTTTGAAGTCTGCGGTCACCCCGAGAAATCCAGCCCCACCACTTTCTACACATTTTTATGTTCTGTGTCCGTGTATATCAAGAGCTAGGCTTATTCGCTGCACGCGGAGCGAGAAGTTTTATCGTAAGTGGAGGGGCTGGATTCCGGAGCTTGTCCCCCACTCTCCGAGTGCTTGACTTCGACCTCCTCTTCAATCGCTTCTACTGAAAAATTTGCCTGCTACCCCTAAAGTTCCTTTCTTCGTGGACGATCACAAATATTTTTAAAAAAATACAATTGGTGGTACATTTTTTTTCGAAATAAATTAATAGAGTTTCGCTAATATAATGAAAATAAAGATGTATTTAAAATGATAAATATTATTATACTTACGAATAGGGTTAGGAAATGCAACTAGGATAAAACAGAGTACAGCAATTAGAGTCCTCATTTTTGTGAAATAAAAGCAGCGGTCGTCACTACTCGCTCCTTTTGTAGGGCTATGTACAATAAATATTTTTATTTTTATCTAATTATAACTTTATTTAAGTTGCTTGAAATAATTTTCAATATAAATTGTTTGATGTCACTGAGTTTACCAAATTAATCTTGCTAATAAAGAAAACGATACAAAATAAGTTGTATCATACACATGGTTTATATCATATTGGGCACTACCTTATATTTACTTCTTAATTATTTGTATTTCATCACTGTATTTATCCTAGATTGTATCTGAAAAAACCTTCCGAATTGTGATGCTATTAAATATAATTAAGAAGGGGAAACTTACATATTGCGCAAATAACACGATATCATGTTATCTTTCGATAAAAAAGAAGATGAACATTAATTGAATTAGTGTGTCATTTTTCATTGGAAAAAGTTGGGAAACTAATAAGAAATACAAAACGATGAATTAATTGCAATATGAAATCACATACTGAGTGGGACAATGGTCAATGGGAGCTAAAGCGTAGGCTTTAAACTCCACAAGTAAGTGGGAGGGGCGGGGGTAAAGGAATATGGTTGGTGGTGCAAGAAAAATGTAAAACCTTGAGGGACGCATTAGAAGCTGCCATTCCAAATCACATATTTACTGCACAAGACAATAATTTTAAAAATATTTGTTAAAGTTAAAGAATTAATTGTACAATTTTTCGAAGTAAAACCTCGATCTACTTTTTATAATTGTATTTGGCAGTGATAAGTTACGACAAATTTCGACAAATTAACAAGTTAACCAAATTAACTTAAGTCGAGACATTTTCTTTTAAATTTAAAGGTTCCATGGGCATAAGTGCGAAAACTCTAATTTCTTAAGGGGTCCAAAACACGTCTATAGATTTGTCGTATTCAATTTTTTTTGTAATATGGTGGACGAAAATTCAAACATTGCTGAATTTTTGTAAAAATGGTCACTAAAGAGTTTTTGGATCGCTGATCACAACTGTGATTTCAGATTCTAAAAATTTCAAAATAACTGAGGAAAATTAAAATATAGCTGCATTTTGCTGGAAATGTTCTATAGAATTTGTCCATGGTCGCTGATTACGAATAAACCACTTCAAAAATACAAAATCGGATTTCAGATTCGTGATCAGCAAACCCAAAAACCTCTAATGATTACTACCATCAAATCACACGAAATGATTTAGGAAAGGGCTGCAAAGGGTTAATAAGTCAAATTGCGCAAAAAAGTTACTTTTGAACAAAAAGGCTAAAATAAATGAGAAATCCAAAAATTTCTTTAAGGGCATGTGACACAGATAAATTCCTATATTACCGACCTCACTTTTTCAGTTCACTGAATTTTTTTTTAAACCGAAGAACTTTTTTTATAAATAAAATATCGAGCTGAAACTTTGAAAAATGTATTAGAGTACAATAAAGTACGTTTAGGTACTGCATTTCGGTGGGAACTTCACTGAAAATTATTTTATCTTTTTTCTGAACCTCGACATTCTTTGAACGTTCCAACTTTTTTTATACATAAAATATCGGTCTCAAACTTTGAGAAATGCAAGAGCCGAAAGAAAACTACGTTTAAGTACAAATCTTAATAATAAAAGATGTAAAAAAAAACTTTCAACTATCAATTCCATCGGCATCAGCCGGTATCGTTGTACACGTAAATACGAACCCTCTAAAGCCTCGTCTAGTGGCCGCCAGGGTTCGTATTTTCGTGTACAACGTTACCGGCTGATTCCGATGGAATTGATTGTAGAAATATTTTTTTTACATCTTTTATTATTAAGATTTATACTTAAACGTAGTTTTCTTTCGGCCCTTGCATTTCTCAAAGTTTGAGACCGATATTTTATGTATAAAAAAAGTTGGAACGTTCAAAAAATGTCGAGGTTCAGAAAAAAGATAAAATAATTTTCAGTGAAGTTCCCACCGAAATGCAGTACCTAAACGTACTTTATTGTGCTCTAATACATTTTTCAAAGTTTCAGCTCGATATTTTATTTATAAAAAAAGTTCTTAGGTTTAAAAAAAAATTCAGTAAACTGAAAAAGTGAGGTCGGTAATATAGGTATTTAGCTGTGTCTCATGCCCTTTAAAAAAACATACAAAAAGTTCAATTTATGTATAGGCTTCAATGTATAGAAACAAGTAAATATATTGCAGGTGTTGATTTTTCGATCTGCTGATCTGCAAGTTTATTTTAAACTAGCTTTCGCTCCACGACGTGGAGCCTCTTCAGCTTACATTATATTCTCCTTTCTTATCTAAAAATATATAGAACGGAGTTTTTTGTATGTAACTCAACTATTTTTATAGATAATGTTATATATGTACAAATATGGAACATAACCTATAAACTTGCCGACGTGACATTAACGACATTTCTACGTCACATACGACTGCGTATCTCGCCATTAAGTCTGCGCAAAGATGGCCGCTGGCGCCTATTTTTAAATCTTAGAAGGTGTTTGTATATTTTTAAATTTCGAATTAACAATTGTTTGTCGATAAAATAAGACTATGGTAGATTTTGCTTGAAAATTCAACATCGGATCTTTTCTTAAAAGAGTTTGTGCTCTTGACTATATAAAACATTTCCTTAAAATTTGTATTTTTGTAGTGTGTTTCATGACTTAAAATTTTATTCTTTAAAAATAAAAACTGATGATCATGAAGATGTAACTGTGTTCTTCGATCGTAGTTTCTATGTATCTTTTGGTCTGTCCTATGTAAATTGAACCACATTCACAGGGAATGCTGTATGGGACGTGTGTTTTAAGATTAAGAGGAATAGTATCTTTGTTATTGGAAAAACTTCTGTACAAATCTTTCTGGTATGTAAATACTACTTTAATGTTGAATTTTTTTTAATTTTTAAAAAATATTGAGGGTTCATTAGCAAAGGGTGTAATGACAACTTTAATGTAGTCGAACGTTTGTTAGTCATGAACTTGAAACTGTATATTTATATTGTTGAACATTTCTATTCGTATATTAATTTATTTGTTTGTGAATTTGATTGAGAAATCATTATCTTTTGAAATTTCTTTAACTTTTAAAATATTGCCGTTTGTAAATTGTAGATCTGATCATATAATAGCCCTATCAGTAAGATCATAAATTAC
>NC_046659.1:125209067-125210302 GCF_010883055.1 Belonocnema kinseyi | reverse complement strand
TTATTTTTAAGTTAGAACTATGTATAAATTATGATATAAATTGTCTAAAATAAAATGTAATTTGTAATATATTGTAAAAAGAATTATGTGATATATATTTCCTTTTTAAATGTATTTCAGCTACACTCATTCGCTGTTTGCTTTTTAATTTTATAAAAGGGGCCTTCTAAACATTTCTGATGTGAGCCTACACGGTTGTAGTTACGCCACTGGTAAAATGACAACTTTATTGTAATCGAGCGTTTGTGAGTTATAAACTTGAGACTGTATATTTATATTGTTGATCTTTTCTATTCTTCTATTTATGAATTTGTTTATGAATTTAGCTAGGCAATAGTTATCTTTTAGAATTCCTTTAACTTATAAAATATTGTCGTTTCTAAATTTTGGATCTGATAATTTAATAGCCTTATCTGTAAGACCATAAATTACAGATATTTTGTCTATAATCGCAATATTAGAATTTAAATTTACCTATCTACCTGAATTTGTGTCTTTACGGTATCAGTTTGTAATAACCCAGATATGCAAGTTACGAAAGCTTGCAGTGCAAGGTTTAGGCAAGCTTCCTGCAAATAAGACAATGTCCGCCATTCGGGAATATTGCGAGGCAATTTTGAGAGACCATTGCCATGGGAACCTTCCTGCAAGCTTGCCTAAAATATTGAGGAAATATTGGAGAAAGATTCGTGGACAAGTTTTATTACACATTTTTTTAAGTACCATACATCATACGTTTTTGTAGGCATGTAATGCCGCATTCTGGGAGATCATTAAAAAACTACTGTGCAGCCCTAGGTGCCATGCAAAACTAATGCGTAATGGATCAAGTTCAAGATTGACAAGCAACGTTTCTTCAATCACCTTCGCAATATTGTCATATAACGGACATTTTCTTATTTGCAGGAAGCTAGCCTGAACCTTGCGATGCAAGCTTCCGAAACGTGCATGGCAAAATTTAGGCAAGCTTCCATGAAACTCTTGTGCTATCTGGGAAGTTTGTTGTTTTCTCGGATGATGGTACCGTCCAAGAAATTGAATCTATCAAGATTTTTTATTTCGATGGTAAACTGGATTCTAGGATGGTATGCATTAAAAGCCTCTAACAGCTATTTAATATTATTTTTATGTAAGCATGTGACGATATCATCCACATACCGAAAGAAAAAAATATAATCAAAAAGGCAGGCTACAATGCAGTTGCTCTAAGATTCTACTAATTACCTGAGATTCAT
>NC_046659.1:125168249-125208967 GCF_010883055.1 Belonocnema kinseyi | reverse complement strand
AAAACACGTAAACTCAGAAGATGTGGACTGTGACTGCACCATATATCTAGTTGGGAGTGGTGCTGACTGAAAACAGATGATTTGGAGCGATTCGCGTGCCATCTGTTGGTCATTCTAAGGACTTATTGAACTACCCTCGCACCTTCTAAGATTTAAAAATAGGCGCCGGCGGCCATCTTTGCACAGACTTAATGGCGAGATACGCAGTCGTATGTGACGTAGAAATGT
Organism: Belonocnema kinseyi; assembly: GCF_010883055.1. NCBI lineage: Eukaryota > Metazoa > Arthropoda > Insecta > Hymenoptera > Cynipidae > Belonocnema > Belonocnema kinseyi. The sequence goes on along the minus strand of NC_046659.1, from coordinate 125,208,739 downwards.
CGTTAATGTCACGTCGGTAAGTTTATAGGTTATGTTCCATATTTGTACATATATAACATTATCTATAAAAATAGTTGAGTTACATACAAAACTCCGTTCTATATATTTTTAGATAAGAAAGGAGAATATAATGTAAGCTGAAGAGGCTCCACGTCGTGGAGCGAAAGCTAGTTTAAAATAAAGTTGAAGATCAGCAGATCGAAAAATCAACACCTGCAATATATTTACTTGTTTCTATACATTGAAGTCTATGCATAAATTGAACTTTTTGTATGTTTTTTTTTAAACAAATTTTTGGATTTCTCATTTATTTTAGCCTTTTTGTTCAAAAGTAACTTTTTTGCGCAATTTGACTTATTAACCCTTTGCAGCCCTTTCCTAAATCATTTCGTGTGATTTGATGGTAGTAATCATCAGAGGTTTTTGGGTTTGCTGATCACGAATCTGAAATCCGATTTTGTATTTTTGAAGTGGTTTATTCGCAATCAGCGAACATGGACAAATTCTAAGAACATTTCCAGCAAACTGCAGCTATATTTTAATTTTCGTCAGTTATTTTGAAATTTTCAGAATCTGAAATCAAGGTTGTGATCAGCGATCCAAAAACTCTTTAGTGACCATTTTTATAAAAATTCAGCAATGTTTGAATTTTCGTCCACCATATTGGATCCGCCATTTTTAAATGTTCGAAATCTGAGATCAAATTCGTTATCAGTCACCTCGAAATCCCCTTTCTACAAATTTTCATAAAAAATCGTTCATATTAAAAATGTATGACGGAAAGAGTTAATACTGTTGTATTGTCAAAGAAGACGGATACCATCATTTTATAAATCCCAAATGACTTTTGGTAAAAGATTTCAAACTTGTAAAAAATTAATGTAAACGAGTCCTGTAGTTCTCGAGAATAGCCTGGAACAAAACATTTTTGTATTTAGTATAAAAAGTTAAGTTATCAAACCAAATTCAGTCCAAAACGAATTGCAGAAAAGTTTGAAATATTTTTCAATTCTCTTCCTGAATGTTATTTTTAATTTTATATCACTAAAGCTTCCAATTAGTACCTACTTCCAACGTGAAAAAGCTAACAGAAATTTTCTTGGATCCATTTTACTGTTAAACTCAATTTTCAATAGGATTTACTAGAGACCATTCAAATAAGGATACGAAATTTTTATTAAATATTATGTTTGGCGCTTCCAATTTAATATTTACGTTCTGAGGTTATCACAGAAAAAACGAAAGATAAAGTTTAGATCGATTCTAGATGAAAGATTCACCGCAAAAAAAATTAACCTTGCCAAATCAACTTTACATGAATCGAAGATAATTTCCGATTTTTAAGCATTCTTGGATTCCTGGATAACAACAAATTTTGGTTCGTTTTTTCTGTTGCTGATTGTAAATGTTTTCCCGAAATTCTCTTACTTCAGCGTGAGGCAGTAGACAAGATCAGAATTATTTTCCTAACCTCGGGGAAACATTCGCCGAAATACGTTTAATTTTTAACCCTTGCAAGTTTTACCTCCAACAAATTAAACTTTTTTATGATTGTTTTAAATCTGGTGTCCCGATTTATAGCTTGAATTCATTCATACTTTGCCGCTTTCCCATTGTTGCTAAGGCAGCCGTAGCAGACGACAGCTTTTATTCCATCATAGGATAAAATTTAGCCAAATAGCATGCAAACTTTAACAGCAGGGAATTTCACATGCAGCAAAATTTAACTTTAGTTTTTTATGTGATATCAAACCCTAAGTTAGGTGAAAATAGTCCACTATTCAAAGTGTTAACCGAAATCTTCTTGAACCAATTTTTATTTTATTTCTTCAATGTAATAAACACATTTGTTTGTAAAATAAGACATTATTTCATTAGTTAATAAAAATTTTGTATTTCCTACTTATATTTATGTTTGCAGAATCAATGATTGGTTTTAACAAGAAAGGAACTCAATACCAAATAACAAGCGCCATGCACGTTAGGCCTCCCAAACTTTCTGCTCGTTTTTACTACAGTACTTCTTATGGATCAAAACTTTCAATCCGAACTATAAAACACGGTTTCGTGAAGGTAGGAATACTGAAGGAAAATGGAGCCGAGTACGTAATTGGATATATCGAAGAACTAAAACTTGGGAAACAAAAATTGTGTCCATTCATTCATGCTTTGGAAGAGTTTGGATTCAATACAAAAAGAATTAAAATACGCGTAGATGGCGACAGTGCCTACAAATATATTCCACTATCTAATAAGGATGGCCTGGATGATGTTTTCTACAAGCCATACAATCCAGAACTGATTCGTATTTTTGATATAGAATACCCCGCTCTATCTAAGCCCCTTGAACCGGCCTTCCCAACCCCGGTCACGGAGCTGGCTGCCCACAGTCAAGCGTCGACCATAAAACGGAAGTCGAACTCAGATCTGGATTTGATCCTAGGTCATGCTTCGCCAAGTCGAGCTTCACCCTCAGGTGATGCTATGACCACACGCCGGGCTCCCGCCGCAGACCAGACGTCCTCCTCAGGTCATGCTTCGCCAAGTCAAGAATCGTCATCAAGCCATGCTTCGCCAAGTCACGCTTCGACTTCAGGTCATGCTTCGCCAAGTCAAGCTTTGATCTTAGCTCAGGGTTCGTCAAGTCGAGCTTCGACCTCAGAGGGCCAAGACACGCCCTGGCAAAGAACGCTGTGAAGGTTCGTGCGCAAGTAAGGCCGGCACTTTGCCGCCCATAATTGATTCAGCAATATTGTGCAACTCTGCGGCCTATCCTGTTTGATTTTTAAACAAAATCTAAACAATAACTTTTAATATGTGAATGTTCGGAAACCATAAGGGGCTAACCCTTATTTGGAATATTTTTCAGAAGAACGCAAAACTTGTTCACTGAGTGTGTCTTGGGATAATCCTTTAAGAAACTTTGTTATCTTATGAAATTTAGTAAGTTTCAATTTTTGCACTTTCTAAAAAAGCACGACACGTGGGATAGATTAGATATTACACTGAGAAAAAATACTTTTCAATCAATAAAAATTGGTATTGTTTCTTATTTTCTTAATTCATAGTAAAATATTATACAGTTAACTTCACGTGAAATTTGAAGCAAAGGATATCTTCTACAAATTGATAGCATTATGCTTCCAATTCTGAAGTGCGATGCTATCGTTGCAGCAGTAACAGGGTGGTCGCTGGACTGAAACAATTAGAAATTAAAAGCGTTTGAAGTTGAAAATTACTGATAAAAATCAGTTTTATCTTATCAACTGTAAATACAAATAAATAAATTATTTTAAAAATGGATCTGTACTCTAAGCATAAAAAACTAAATAATAATTTATTTGAAAAAACAATTCCTAATCCTTTAAAAATTTTAGAATTTCCATATTAAAAAAGGCTTTTATTAAATTAAAAATATTGTTTAAGTCTAATTCATTCAATTTTTGATCAATTTCATTTGAACTTTTTTTAATTTAGAAAAATAATAAGTATTTAATTTTTATCAATATCTTCCTGTTAATTTAAGACGAGTTAAATGAAACAAAATATATAAAAGTAAACAATTTGAAACTAAATTGTTTTACATAGAAAGCTTTAAATCTCTAGAATTTGGAACACCTTTTAAAGTTGTAAAGTTACAATTTGAATTGTTATATTTGAAAAAATGTTTAATTTGTAAGTGAAATTGTTAAATTGCGACGTATAAATAACACTTGAACACTTATTATTCGTAGAAAGAGTTCAAGTAATTTAAAGAGATATTTAGAAATTTTGAAAAGATTCAAAATTAATTAAAAAATTGAAATGAGTTCAAGTAATTTAAACGATGTTTGATAACATTTTTTTCAGAACTTCTAGTTATATTTTAAATTTGATCCCATTTTTTCCACAATTTTCGGAAAATCTTGAAAATTAACAAAAAATCTTTAAAACCTTCCGTGTTCTTTTTTGATAATTTTTGAAATCTATACAAACTTTTTAAATTTTCTGTTACACTAATTTTCCAAAATGCAAAATCATTTTTAATTTTCCTGAAAATCTTAAGAAAATGTTTTTATTATTTTAAACCCTTTCACAATTGCTAAAGAAATTCCAAATTTTTTATTTGAAATCTGCAAAAATCTACATTTTTTTAAAATTCGGCTGCGGGTATTTGCACATAAATTTTGGTATGAATGGCCGCATTTTCTCGGTATACACACTTCGTATAAAAAATTTAAAATCATTTAAAAGTTGTAGGAAAATTTCAGTTTATTCTAAAATATATTAAAAAGTTCCGAAAATATTTCTAAATGAAAGAATTTAATTTAAATTTAAAATGAAACAAATTTAACTTTTAATTTTAGAACTGTTAAGTTAAAAATAAAATTATTTTTTAATTTTTAATGTGTCTAGCTTAAAATTACTTAAAATAATAAAATGTTTAAAAATGTTGGAAGTTCATTGCTTGATTACTAATTTAGAATATTGAAAACGTTAACGTGAATTTATATTTTTGGAACTTAATCTGAATCTCTGTACTTTATAATTTATACAAGTTCTAAATTTTGTAAATGAACGAATTCAAGAGTTCCTCTTCAAATGCTTTAATTTTTGGTTTATTGTTAATTGTTTGAAATGGAAAAATATTTAGATTGTACTTTGATTTTTTTAATTACATTGACCAAAATATATTCAATTATAGTTATAATTTGTAGATATAAATAATCCATCCTTGGAATGAGAGTTAAATAGTGCATTAATATATTTCAGTGAATTTTTTAAAATCAATAATTGCAAAAAGTAATTACTTATTAAAAAAAGGCAATGTTAAATAATTTAAAAAGAAAATTTGCTAAGTTTCCATTTTGCATCGTTTCAAGCTAAATAGTATAATATACTCCATTTATTTTAATCCTTTTTGTCTTAAGTTTTGATTTAAATATTTACACTGATTATTTATTCAATAATTACTTGTATAGAATGTAAATTTACTTGTATAAATAAATTTACTAAATAAATTTACGTGTTTAAATTTCCTTTCAAATTAATCCTTTTTATTAGTATTTTTTATTCCTGCCTATTAATTTATATTAACATTCAGTTCAATACCATTAAATAATACTGCCATAATTATTATGTTTTATTTATGACAAGCTGTGATTTTGATCAAATTAACTACCATAAATTTACAGAAATATATATTTCTTTAAAGTTTAAAAAATTGTGTATTCTGATTTACTACTTCAATTGTTCATAAAAACGAGAAATTTAAAGATACATTATTTCTCGAAAAAAATTTCTGACACTACAAAATTCTCGAATAATACAGCCCCGTAAAAAAAATTTCCAAATTATGCAGTTCCTAAATAATAAAAAAATGGTTGTTTTTAAAAAATGAATATTATTTATTTATTAAAAACACAATGATCAAATATCTTTAAGAAAGAAAGTTTTGATTAATGTTTAAAGCATATGAAAATTATTTCTTCAACTAGAAATAACAATAATTGTATAAAAATTGTATGAAAAATAAATTTAAAGACACAACTGGAAATTTCATTGAAATAAATTTAAATTTATTTTTCTTAGCTTCATATGCTTTAGCTTCATATATTCGCCAATCTTTTAATCTATAGTACTGAATTTTTTATTCAAAGACTCGAATTATTTCACTTAAATTAAAATTTATTGAAATATTGACACAAACTTTTCGAATAATTATACTGAATTCAGAAGCACCGGCACTTTTGATTGGAAAGTACTTTTTTCTCAGTATACAAAAAGAATAAATAGTGAATTTTGAAAATATAGTGTTCAAATATAGGTGGGGAACCAGCCAGTGAGTTAAAATTTACAATAATGCAATTTTATTCGTCCAAAATATTGTGAAAGATTATGGTCCGGCTTGAATAATAATACAGAGTACAAAACAATAATGACTATAAAATACAACATAGAATTAAGTTAATATGGTTTATATTATATTTTTAAGATATATTATGTAGAAAAATAAAAATACTGCAGAAAAAATGTTTTTAGAAAATATTTCTTAAGTTTAAGTAAACCACCTGACTTACCTTAACTTTATTTTCTTTTTACTGGAAAACAATTAATATTTGAAAGATTTCAAAGATAAAATAAAAATTTTTTCTTGAAAAACAGAAAACAGAACTTCTGATTTCTGGTCAGGGGCTTTCCCACTTTAATTCAAGAAAATAACACTTATTTTAGCAAAGTGTAAATGGTACTATCTAGAAATTTTAAGGTACTCAGATATTCCTACGAATATTTTCAAATACCCTCAAAATTAAAAAATCCCATAAAAAACTGAAATTTTTTTAATTATATTCAAAATGCTGGAAAATCTTTTGAAAGTTGTAAAATCATTGGAAATTTCGTGAAATTATATGAAATCTGATATTGTTTCTGGAATTATCTTTAAATATTTAAAGCACTATGTATATCTCTTGAGATCCTTTTAAATTAATTGAAAAACCTTATTGAGAAAAAAAAATTCCTTAAAAAATCCTTCGAAATATTTGTTATTCTTGAAAATCCCCTGTAAGCCTTTACATAACAAGAAACTTTTGGCAACAGAAGTATTTGAAATTTTCTTTTAAACTTTGAAATTCTATCAATTCCCTTCATTATTGTAAAATGCTTTGTAGATTATAGAAATATTTGCTTGGGAAATTTCCTAAAATAATTGCATTCCTTTCGAAATTTTGTACATTTCCTTGAAATCTGTTGAAATTAGGAATAAATAATATTCATAATTTTATTTTTCCAATCTGGAGATTATTGAAGGAAAGAAACTAGTGTTTTTGAAATAATAAAGAAAAACCCTAAGTTCGAAACAATGTTGATAACACTTTTTGTTTAATAGATGAATTAGAGAAAAATTAATTTTAATTAATTTAAACCGGAAGAATTCTATTGATTTAATTTTTTTATTCTGTATTTATTTTAGTATTAATTATTTAAATTGCAAATTTTTGTCAGATATGACATTTTTAAATTTTCAATCTGTATGCCTTGGGAAATATTTTGTAATATTTATAATGAGATTTTGACTAAACATAATAATAATAATAATAATAATAATAATAATAATAGCATAAAAGTATAAAATTGGTTAGCAATTGGTAAATTAATTTATTTATAGCTCTCAGTGCAATTTAATAGAAATAATTGTGTAAATAAATTATTATTGTTATCGCTATCTTCTTCTACAGTCGTTCTTGAAGAATATTTTTCTTTAATTTAAAAACACTATCTTCAATAAAAAGTCATTTTTAGTTAAATAAGAAAACTAATTTAGCAGATAACGCATATAGAAGAATAACTTTTTTGTTTCTTTGAAAAATGAATTATGTTATTTTTTTTATTTGAAATTCATCTTGTTTCTATTTGGTTAGAAATTGATTAATTTTGGTTCAAAATTAAAATTCATATTTTTTTTAGAAAATAATCTTTTTTTGGAAGAAAATTTAACAATCCTGTTTTTTGCAAATTATATCCTTAAATATAATTTTATTTATTCTAGAAAATTTATATTTTTTTATTTTAAAATTCACTTACTTGCTTAAAAATTGATCTTTTATGGAATACAAATTTATATCTTTGGGTTAGAAACTTTTCAGTTTTTTAAAGAAAATCGTCTTTTTGGCTTAAAAATTAAAAAAAGAAATTATTCTGATTATTGGCTGAACAGTTTTTTTGATAAAAAATCCAACTCTTTTGTTGAAATTCTTCTTTTTCGTTTTGGACTGTCTTGAGTAAGAATTATAGTAATTCATTGAAAACACGTATTTTAAATTTTATTTCTACTGTTTCTTATTTAAAAATCAGAATGTTTTTGGTGGACATATTAACTATTATACTTTTTGTTGATAATTATGTTCTTTTATCGATAATTAATCGCTGTAGAAAAAAATTAGCTGTTTAAATTGAAAATGTAATTGTTGTACTTTTAGTTCAAAATTTTTTTTTAATTGAAAAATTACATTTTTGGTACAAAATTAATGTATCTAAAATACCTCTTACGTAGCTTGTGGATGAACCATTATAAAATTTTGTATGACTGTTGTCATTAAAAAATTGTCACGTATAAACTTGTGATGTTTTTACTATTCCACTAGTTAAATGCTAAAACTCTACCATCTTATTAATCAAATACTCAATTAATAATTCAAGTAGTAAAATTTGCTTTAAGACCATGTGATGAGTGGGTCACGTGACCAGATTCCTACCTTACCGCTAATTTTTTAATTTTCCAACTTATATTCACACAAACCGCCAGGTCAATATCAAAATTTAGGATATTAATCAAGAAGCACTAAGAATGGTGGGTCTGATTCTAAATTTGTATAATTATGAAAGAAATTTTGTTGTAAATAATTTTTTTTTCTTTTTTATGATTATTCAAGTTTAGGACCAGTCCTACCTTCCTAGTGCTTCTTATTTATTATCACAAATTTTGAACTTGATATAGAGTTTCGTGTGAAAATAAGTTGGAAAATAAGAAAGGTGGCGGTAAGGTAGGAATCTGTTCACGTGACCCACTCGTCACATGGTCTTAATTTAGATTTACTGGATTTCCCAAAGGTTTCTTTGTATTTATTAGAAAACTATTATTTAAATTTATAGATAAATTCTTGAAACTATTAAGATTATAATCTTAGTAGTTTCAAGCATTATCATTTTATTTATTTATTTTAACAGTTTTCCTAATATTTTAATTGGTCTTATCACACATTTTTTTTATTACTAGATATTAACATAAGCTTAATTGAAATATCTTGAAATCTAGAAAAACAGTTGAGTAAAGACGAATATAATGTATTGCTAGATTACATGATAGAAAATTGAGCCAAAACTAAGAAGTATTTTGTCATTATTTGCAATGCTTCAGGGAGGTGAAAATAAAAAAAAAGGCCTCTGTTCAGGGTTGAAAAAAACTAAATAGTTTGTATACAATCTTGATTCTCTTATTTGTAAAATTCATTTTTTCGCACAACAAAAGGAATTATTTTGACATTAGGAATTATTTAAAAAGAAATTTGAATCCTTAAAAAAAAAGTTTGTTTTGAAGAATTTTGACGCTAGTTGTCCAGTCTTTCAGGGTGAATTAAATTTTTTTCTTCGAATATACTTATTGAATATAAAAAATTATTAGCAGATACAATAAAAACAAAACAAAAATACAAAGAAATTATTACATCGTCATCCGGAACAGTTTTTCGAATAATTATTTTTTTTTAAATTCCCAGCTATTTGTAATATTGAATTTTGAAGTTGTAATGGAGTCTTCAAGAATAAAATTAAAGTTTTCCTCTAAAAATTTAGTGATAGTAATAATAGTTGAAATCACTATTCTTAAAGGATAGCTTGATGAATTTCATGTTTATATCAAATATATATATCCTTAAATTAATTACAGATTTTCTTCAAGTGAAGTAAAGCTTTTATTTACATTTAATCTCAAAATTTCGCATGCTTTATAAAAATAATGTATAAGCTCGATAATATGTTTATTGTTAATCATAACTATCGTTGTATATGTAAAAGCAGAACCACGTCTTTAATGTGAATGCTTTATTCTGGTTAATTTTTAAGTCTGTGCTTTTGATTTCTGAATTAAACAATCCTAAATTAGAATAATGAGAAATGAACCAGGGATAGACATTTGATTTTAATATATACAAGAATTCCTACTTATATAAGTATAACGGGATAATTATCATAGAGAAAAACATAATCGATTTTATAAATCATCTTTATCAAGAAAGGAGGTTAGTATTGAAAAAGATTTATTCCGATCCGAGATCTTCAATTATATTCGAGGTAAAAGCCCCAAAATGTAAGTAGTTCTTAAACCAGAGATATTGCATCCATATTTCAATTTATTTATGATTTTACAGTAAATCAGAATCTTTAGAATAATAAGCCACTGAAAAAGGCCCATGCCATCAAATCAATGCCAGAATCAATTAATTTATATTTTAGGTTAGTTACTTTGAAACCGCTGCGCTTTAGGATACCTAGCGGAGCTTTGTAGTACTGCTTTGTGATGTATTTGTTGTTTGAATAGAATAAATATTTTTATGAATGAGATTAAACAGATTTTAAACAAACGAATTGTTTAATACAAACTGAATTTCTTGTTTAAATCAAACAAATTGTACTTAACAAATAATTTATTTCAATCAATAAGACAAATATTTTCCATTTATTAAAATTAAATAAACCTTTTTTTTTATTAGAGCAAAAAATTTGTTTGATTCAATTATATGAATTGAAACAAATTTTATTGTTTGATTCAAACAAATATTTTTCTGTGTGTTTAATCTTTTCCCACAATTTCTTCATTTACCTAATTGTCAATAATCTTGAAAGTTACTCTCTTTTTAATTTTTTAACGGAATTTATTTTGATAAATCAAAATTGTCATGATTGGAATGATTTGGTTGACTGTATTTTCATTTTTCCTTCCAGTTTTAAATTTTTTTCCAAAATTTCGTTAAAACATTTTTTAAATTAGAATAATAGCATTTTAAGGTGGTTTTCTAAATTTGGTGGTTGGATTTTTGGTTTTATTTTCAGGAATTCTAGACGCAAATTCTTTTATTTCTGTCGTTTTTAAAGAAACTTTTCTCCTTCCTTTCTTCTCGTTTTTTGATTTAATTTGACTGGAATTGATATACGTAACCCATTAGAAAGTTTATTAATTTGGTTGAAAATGGAACTATTTTGTCAGAAGTAATATTCTTTTTCTAATATTCAACTACTTTTTTGAAAGTTGATCTACTTAATTCGAAATTCATTTTGTAGTTAAAAATTAAACTATGCAATTCTTAAAAAGAAAAAAACGGTTCTGATACCTTCTGTACCGGACAGCAGCGTCTCCAGCTATTTTTCAAGAGACGAAGTAAGGTTGTCACTAAAGGGTGGCAAAAGAGAATGAAATAAAAAACATTTTGATCCAAAATGGGTTTATTGTATTGAAAATTATTTAAAATCAGATACACATTGTCGTAAGAGGATTTAGACAAAATATAATTTTTGTACACAATAATTTTTTATAATTTTGTAAATACAATTTTCACGTAGCAATGATATTTTCCATACTTCAATATCGCAATCTTCAATTCTTATTTTCTTGGAACGGAATTATGTTTTTGTATTAAACCTTTTGACACAAATCATAGAAAAAAGTTTAGAGAAGAAATTTTTTGTGCAATTGTTGATATGGAAGAAAAATCGGATAAGGTGGATAGAAGTAAGTTTTAGGAAGTCCTAAAAGAATAAGAAGTTAATGGATGGCTACCCAAAGAAATGTAGCAATATGAGAGTAAATGGGCAACAGATTAACTGGTTCAATATTACACTAAGAAAAGGATCTGTTTGAAACAAATAAATTATGTTTGAATCAAACATATTCTTTCTTTGTTATACAGTTAACCACACATATGTTTGATTAAAACAAATTTTTTTGTTGACCGTACATTTTTAATTTGAATATATATTTTGTTTGAACGAAATAAGACTCTTGTTTAGGTTAAAAAAATGTATTTTAAATTTATTGCAGATTTTGTTCGATTTAAATAAATTTTCATTTTGATTTCATTTGTAGGTTATAGGACATTCTCAAAATCTTAAAGCTTGAAAAAGCCATTAGAGCCTTAAATCTTTTCAATAGGGTTAAGAATATAGCAAACAAATCACTTTTTTTTAAAATTTCAGTTGAATCGCTGGGTAGGTCCCAGGTTTCCAGCAATTTTCTCAAAACGAACACTTCCATTTCTCTTATAGATATCTGAAGTTACTCAACAATAAAACTTGCGACGGTTTGTGATTGGTGGAGAACCTCCACTTTAGTAGCTCGCCTAATATAACTCGCAAATTTCCAAGGTTTCGCATAGGTATAGCCTTTACATCACTGCTTATACATTCCGCGAACAAACACGCTGACACATTCAACGAATCAACCACCATTTTGAATGTCTAAAACTAAGTGGCCCTGCAGCGCCCCGAAACTGACGCGAATGCACGAAGAACTATTATTGGTTTGAATCAAATAAATACGTTCTTTAACTTGAGTATAAAATCATTTATTTGAATCAAACAAATCGTATCAAATAAATAATTTCTTTTATTCAATGACTTTCAATATATTCCATATATTTGAATTATACAAACGTTTTATTAATTGAAATAAAGAAGGTCTGTTGAATAAAATAAAATGTATTGAAACAAATCTTTTTGCTTGTATCACAAATATATTTTTCTTAGTGTGGTCAAGGTGTGAGATAAGGATATTTTAAAAAGTGCAAAAATAACTAAGAAGTTAATGAATGGGGCCCAAAGCAATGTAGCAATGTGACAGTACATTGACAACAGAGTAACTGGCAGTTTATTGTGGTTTAAAAAGGTTCCATTTATACCGGATCTTCGTGTCTTTAAGTCTAGCATGTTGTGATAACCATTTACTATAAGCAACTGAATTTAGGTTTGATTTGTCGAAGGTTCCTTCCTTCAACTCTGCAGTTAAAAGATCTTGGGTTCCTTTTATTGTTATATATATTCGATTTTCTTGCGTTATGTCTGGTACTTTACCGTTAAAACGATAGAAATTAGACGCTGTATAGTACTTGCCTATAGCTATCTTAGCTTCCTTTGGATGAAGACCATTTTGTTGCCGTGGATTGATTCGAACGATTTTCTTGAATTTGTCATATAAACTGGGAACGAAGTTTACATGTACAAGTTGATTATGCGTCGTTATAAGTTGGCCATTTCTGCGTATTATAGCAACTGAATATTTCTTGTAAATTTCAGGCTTCTTCGTCATCCAATCAGGATATACTTCTTCGTTGTCGAACATACTACAATAAACAATGTTACCATCCATATCTACCTCAACGAAGGCTGAACCAGGACCTAATTTTAAAGAAAAAATGTTAAATTCATGAAATTTTTATACAATATCATTGGTGGATTGAATAACCGTTGTTAAACTTTTCATTATCACTGGAAAAATCTGTTTCTACAAAAAAAAATGAGAGCCCGCGATTTGTTTTCAGATTTTGAAAAGGATGTTTGCACATAGAAGAAAATTTGAAAACAGTGATTTTTACTATATGTTTCAATCTCAGCAGAAATATCTAATATAAAAAGTTGTGAGTGCAATAGATTTCTCAACAAGAACATGTTAAGTAATTGTGAAAAAATAAAAACTTTAAATTGTATTCAATTAAAAGAAATTATTTAAACTTTAGGCATGTACTTATTAGGGTTGTTAAAAAAAACTATTTTTAGAGGGATATAATACAGGCATATTTAAAAAAATTGTCAATATTAAGAAGTGCTGCCAACCCTTTGAAATTAAAATGGGACTTCAAATGGGAAAAGTTCATTTATCAGTAAAATGAAAAAAAGAGTCAAATGTAAAAAAGGAAATTCTATTAATTTATTATTATTATATGTAGACAAATTGACAAGCGAAAGTGCTACTTCAAGATTAAGACTGTTTAGAGATTTAAAAAAGTTTTGTTGCTTGGGATATGCGTAAAAACAATTCTTAGTTACTATTTTTTTTTAATCCAAAGTAATTGATGATGATATAAACAAACTAAAATAACGAGTTTCGATCAATTTTCAACTGGCAGATGGGGTATTTTTGCAAAGGAAATTATTTGAAATGATATAACAAAGAATCGAAAACTTTAATTTAGTGATTGTCAATTCCCTTTTGTTAAAGTTCCTTGAGCCCTCAGCTTAAAATTGCTTATTTAAATATGGCAAAATAATGTCCAAATTTTATTTATTATGATTACTTTAAAAAAAGTATTTCCATTGTCTTATTTTTATAATTAAAAATGTGCATTTCTTATTAACAAAAGTTCTTATTAAACTTTTTATTGCAGCTTGATTCGTTTTTCCAATAAATTTATTTTTAAATTTGTTAGAGCTTAGACTTGGCGCGTCTTTTTATGCCTCGCTTAACTCCATCCCGCTGGACAGTGCTGCCCTCTAGCGCACCGCGTGATAGCTGTTTCTCTGACACTGTAACACGCGGAGCCGAATTTGGCGCGGAATTATCCCGAATTTAAAAGTTCAAAAATTTCGCGTTGATTTATTAAAATAGATCCTGTTCGGCTCCGTTGGCTCGTTACCGCAATTAAGGGTTTAGAAACCCAAACCCTTCGATGAAACTCTTCTTTCTGAAAACGGATAATAGGCAACAAAATGAACCGACAACTATAGATTTTGTGATATTAGATTAACCAAATGAATTTATTCAGAATTGCGAATTGTACAAATTTGCCAGAGAACCGGACGCGTCCGAGGGCAAGATTGCTTCTCGTCTCTGACTTCGGCGATGGGAGTTTCGGTACCGTCGTAGCGGTTCTTAGCTCCCCCCTCTTTCGTGCTTTCTCTCTCTTCTAAATTACATTTTCTCTCTATCCCACTCTAAATATCCCTACTCTTATTATGACTAATATTTGGTCGCCGATTTCGATACGCCTTCTCATGTGAAGAACGCACGTGCCCTAACACTTCGCCGGCTACGATAAAGCCAAGTCCGCTCATAATGTTTACATTATAGTTCGGAGAACCGACTGCCCGGAGGTCTTAACGATTTTCTGTCGGCAATTTGATAATAAATATAAGAATTGTATATTCTGCTGTCAAGTCTGCTATCTTAAATCTAAACATTATATCAAATTTCCTCTGCCCAAAAATTCTCGACCAATCTAACATATGCATTTATTCGCTTACAGGAATGATTATCACTTAAACCATATTCATGCCGATCTGCCCTGAAATGTTGCTTGCCAATCTTTTTACTTTTCGCACGAATATTTTATAATTTCGAATCGAAACCGCGCATTCTATGGAAGCGAAGGTGCTGTTCCTAGCGGATGGAATGCAAATTTATGCGATCGTTACAACACGACGGGCTGAGAGTCATCTTACGACTGTACACGAAGATGCAGGAAAACCTCAAAATGCGAGAGACTGATCGGCTGAGGTTGAAAAGGCCTAAAGTTACATCTAATTTGATCCTTTCCCCATCAGAAAAAACCCCGTAAAACAGTAACTCATAATGAAGAAAGTAATTTAGAATCCACGCAAAAAGACACATACGCGTTAACAGAACAAGTCACAGAGGCAATCAAAATACAGTATATAGGTAAAGATAGCGGTACCAAACACCACTATAAATTAATACAAAAAACCAAATTACAACATTTTTACGAGTTTTTAGCTTCTGAGTTAAGAATGAACGATCTGTTATATGTATTAGACACGACAGTTACCCCACCGAAAGGTCTAGATACTAGAATAAAAGAAAAACACTTTTTCAAAGTTCGAGACGGGCCGCAATGAACTTTTTAGAACGCTTTGAAGAAATAGTGGCAAATTATGAGACAATTTTAGGCTCAACCCCGCTAACAGGCGAAAAAAATGAGACGCACTGTACAACGCTATATTGTTTCAATTACCTGAAATTCAATCAATTGAATTTACGGCCAAAAATCAAACAGGTAAAGGGTTAACTTACGAGATGTTAAAAATTTTCATTCTCCAGGCCGAGGCAAATAGGGCATAAGCCAGCACCAGTACTCATTCAGCGAGTAAAGCTGGTGCAATTTCTACAGCTTCGTACGCCAGCACCAATCAACGAGCGGTATATATTAATAAAAGGTGCTATGAGTGCGACGACATTGGACACATGAAGAACGAGTACCCTAGAAAGGGGAAAGAACGCCCAAAGGTAATAATTATAAAAATTACAAACAAAACGATAAGTGGAAGGTTATCTGCATACGAAAAATAGAAAACAATTTGTGAGGAAAAAGAACTTTCAAAACGCAAAATTTCCTAAACGAAACAGCTACGACGGTAAACGGTATGTAAATAAACACTACGACCTTAAAAAGTTTAACAAAAATAACAATTCTGATCAGTCTCGCTTCTCCTTCTTCTCCTTCTCATTTTGCAAATTCTCAAGGAACAACGAATAAAGGCAGGTACAAACTTAAAAATACTATTAACGGAATCAAAGAGTCTTTTCCACCCACTAGTTGTCACACACATTGTACAAATTACGGTACTGACGAACAAGTAGTACAAAAAGAAAAATACGTTACTTTCATAGTCGATTCTGGTGCTACAGAGCACCTTAGTAATACAAAAGATGTTTGAAGTTCACTCAACACAAATACTAAGGGCATTCTTAAATGTGCTAATAAAGACAGTAAAGCTGATTTAACGACAGAAGGCAAAGACATAGTTAGTGTTTTGTCTAAAACAAACCATAAAAATCCCATCACGCTAGACAATACTATTTACGCAAAGTTGCACTATGAAAATGTAATATCTCTAAGACGGCTACCAATATATTGCAGTCTTTATCAAGGAATTTTCACGACTAGCTCTCGCATATTCCATGAAAACGAAAGATGAAAAACGGTCACTGTCTTGAACGATTTATTAAAAGTTCGCGAAATTTAATCGGTAAGAATGAAAAGATTTGCTACCTGAGACCCGATCAAGGTACAGAGTACATGGAGGGCTACACCAATGATGTGCAAACTCGCGAGGGCATTGAAAAACAGTCTACATGCCCAGATACACCACAACATAACGGAGACAAGTTTTGCCCGAATTTTCATTACGATGTAATCCAAATCAAAAGATTTGGTTGTTTACCCTGTCGGGTGATAAAGAGGAAGCCGGATTTTAAGTTCTCGGCACGAGCAGTTCGCGGAGTCCTAGTAGCTTATACTCGATCCGGATACGTGTTTCTAAATCCTGAATCCGGTAAATTATTTGAATCGCGCAACGTAATATTTAACGAAAAAGTTGGCTATGGTGATAGATACAAAGAAGATTCTATAAGACACTGGCGTCTTCCTGAATCGAATCAATCCACAAACGACGAAACTATATAATTTGAAGATAATGACAGTACCACTAAAAACGATAGATCAATTTTGGAAACAGAGGGAGAACAGGCTAAGAAACGCGGTAGATATTGTAAACGACCATTAGAAACGGAGAGAGAAAGCTCTAGTAAGAAACATAAGACAGTATAAACGACGAGACGAGAACTGTACGACACTAGAAGTCGAAAAATCACGGTCAAGAGTTTTGTTAAATTTCTTGACGCAACGATGGTGTTGAGACTCACTCAAGTTATTATTTATTATTATTTATGGTACAAAAACATCTGCCCTGAAACGTGTCTGTACCCACTTTCTTAGGATAAATTCTATTACTTAAGCTTCTTACTATCGACTACCTAAATCCCGAATTTTAGGATTTCCTTTAATCTCTTTAAATCTCAAGATTTATGCTTTCATCACTTGCAAGCGTTAAGTCTTTCAACCTATTGACCATTTAGGGTTAATTTCCTGTACCTAGGTGTTAATGGCATTCGCCATGCAGACCGGCGACCGTACCGGGAAAAACCTTTTCGGACTTTTCCGTCTTATATCGTGCATCATCGGAACTTGTAACGCCTTCGGGCGCTGGATTTTACCCCCACCTTCAAATTTGGTGAATCTTCCCTGATTTTCGAAATCGGCAACGGATCGTGAACTAGTCGAGCTTTAACACCGTAACCGAATGCTTAACTAACTACTTGCAGCGTCCCTTGTAGTTCCCTCGGCTAAAGTAAGTTATTGTTTCAATTTGTGTTCTGTATCAATTTCGCTAAAGTTCAAATTATATTATCAAATCTTGTTAAATTGATTTATTTTTTAAACTACCCTCCTCCTCATTGAATCTCTTGAATTTTAATGCCCAAGATCTATGGTACGGCTCTTCGGATAACGAAAACTCCGGGCAAGCAGCACGATCATAATACAATTCAACAGATGGTTTCTGAAAAATACGAATGTCCGACAATAGAGGGAGAATTTAAGAATACAACCGACATCAAAAACGACGAGACTCTCTACTGTTACATGCGACATTAAATAACGATCTGAAAAACTTTAAACAAACCATAGAATCAAAAGAAACACTCGAGTGGCTCAAAACGATCGCTGAAGAGTATGAATCTTTAGAAAAGAATAAGGTGTGGACGACCATAGATAGACCAAATGTAGAGAAAGACGGTAAAAGACCTAATATAATTGACTCACGGTGGGTGTTCAAGCGTAAAAGCGAAGGTTCAGGGAAAACTGAATATGAAGAGAGATTAGTTATTCGAGGATTTAAAAATTCAAATTCGTACGATCTAAAGGAGATTTACGTTCCAGTCTCAAGACTAGCGTTCATACGACTGTTATTTGTAGTAATTAACTTCAAATACTACAAGGTATGTCAACTAAATGTTAAGACCGCTTTTCTAAATGGGACGTTAGAAGACAAATCAAATTGAAACTGACAATTGCTTTGGAAATGTCAGATCTAGGAGAACCCAAAAAATATTTCGGTATGAAGATATGCAGAAACAGAAAGATGAGAGTTATGGCAATAACTCAGGAAATATGTATAGATAAAATACTAACGAAATTTGGTTTTGACGACGAGTTCCCACAAATGACAGGTTACCAATCACGAACGTTGATAGAGAGAAAACAGCGACAGTGACTCATGTGACAAGGAAAGTTTTGATTTTCCTTATAGAGAGGCAGTTGGTAGTTTGCTGTACCTAGCTGGCTCCACTCGTCCAGATATAGCGTATACAGTAAACGTATTGAGTAGGCATCAACTAAATCCTACCGAAAACGAATGGAACATGGTTAGACGAGTGTTTAGGTATTTGAAGGGTACCAAAAACATTAGTTTGAAATATCTGGGACGGCGGGGAGGTCTGATAGCCTATTCAGATGCTAGCTTTGCGGATTATAAATACTCTGTCTCCACTTGTGGATGTGTAATACGACTGTTTGGCAACATGATCTCATGGAGATCAAGCAAACAGAGCTATGTTGCTCTCTTAATTTGTGAGGCCGAGTACGTGGCTATGAGTCAGGCCTGTCAGGAAATAATTGCGATAAGCAAGTCCTTGACGCGAGTAACTAATGACAGTTTTCTCCCTGCCATACTCAACTGTGACAACAGGGCCGCAACTATTTGCGCGTTAACTAGTGGCGGAAGTCGACTCAGACATTATGACTAAACATCTTTGCTTCGACACTCATACTAGGCTACGTAATATCATTCTGAACTACGACTGCTGAACACGAACCGTATTCATTAACTACTTGATAAAAATGACGACAATAAGCAAACTGACAAAAGGTTGATAAATTGTCCCAATTTGCTAACTGTAATTTCTTTTACAGGAGATGAACGATGACACGACGGGCTGAGAATCATCTTACGACTGGTGCGAACTACGACTCTGTCGACTCTGCGCTCAGTCTTGGTAGAGCAGCCCATGCGAAGCACAAATAAAAGAAAAGTTAATTCCTACAAAGTTGTTCTTATTTTTCGGCAAAACACTCAACAAATTCAATAAAATTTTTTATCTTATTTTTTACGACTAAAAAATTATAAACAAAGAATATTTATATCCTTTCTAGGTGAACAACATTTGTTAATTAAATTTTTTTCACGCATTACGTAGTTCTTCAAACAAAATTTTTTTATTATTACTGTCATTTTTCACAATTAAAATAAAAAATACGCATCCTGCCAAAAAAATATTTATGGAAAATTTTCAGCTCTTGTTTGAAGGAGCAACTTTTGTCTATTTATTTTTTGCATAGCGTGTGTCGTTTTTCCAAAAATTTAATTTTTTAATTTTTAATGTTTTTTTACGATTGAAATTTAAACTACGCAACCGATCAAAAAGTGTCGAATAATAAATTCGTAGATAGTTTTTTAGCGCATAATTTTTTTAGAACATCGTTTGTCACCATTTACATAGTTTTACCGCAAAATGGAATTCTTCATTATTTTTTGGAGTAAAAAAATTTAATTTTCGATTTAAAATCAAAATAAAAAATTTGTTATGATAATATTGCAGGGAATTCAATAAGCAACATTCTTCTTCTTTTGAATTTTTTCACGTTGTGCGTCATTTGGTTTAAAATTTTTATTTTCGTTTGCGTTTTTTAATTTTTTAAGTGCTTTAACTCTGGTAATTTTTTTTTATCAAAAAAATTTAAAAGGAAAAATTGCTTGTTTTGTTGAGTACTACAAATAAACGAACAGAGGATTTTTAAATCATTAAAAAAAGTAAACTTAATTTTTTTTAAAGGAGTTTAGGCCACTAAATTGAACAATCACCAATTTGTTTCTAATTATTCAAAAGTCGCACATACTATTTATTTACAACAGATCCTTAATGATTTTTGGTGAGGATGGAAGTCCTTAGACAAGAAATTTGTGAAATATACATTATTTAATTAAATTTTTTCATAACATTAACAAATACTTTGGACTTGCAAAAAATAGCAAATAAGAATTGTTTTCACGTATATTCTGGATAAAAAGTTGGACATTATTGTCTAAGTATTTTTAATCCTTAAGTAGACTTTCATATTTGTTAATAAAAAATAAACAATTTTTCAAAAAATTTGTGAACTTCTGGATTTTATTTTTAAGGAGTCTTATACTGATTGAATGATATTTTAAATAAATGTGAGAAGTTAAAAATGGGGTCGTTTAATTCAAAAATAAGAATAAAATATACACTTTGTAGCATAAAAAAGTAAACATTTTAAAAATCAACTCTTATAAATCTGTCTTGACTTCAGTTATTATTCATTTTTCACAGAGGTGCTCAAAGCCGACTTAAATTGCGAAAATTGGCCCAGAAAAACATTTTTTACCCCACTCAGGGTTTCTGGTACTTTTTTCCCAGGTGGGGAGTAAGGGGAATTAAAGAGGAGGGAAGTGGAGTGGGGATGGGTGAGAAGATTAGGAAGAGGTGTAGGAGAGGATAATATTAATTCAAACAAATTTTGTTTTTCAATATATTTTAAACACTTTTTGGTTAATTTTTCAAGTGAAAAAGATATAAATCTAATAAATGGATTTTTAACTAAAATAATCAATCTTCAAGTAAAAATATTAATTTTTAATCCAAAAGAATAATTTTCTGGTGGAAAATTTTTATTTTCAACAAAGCACATGAATTTTCATCTTAAAATTTCAATTTTCAACCAAAATTAAAATGTTCAAAATGTTAGACAAATAAAAGCGTAACTAAAAAAAAGAAGAATTTTTAATAAAATAGTTTTTTTCGTATAAAAAAAAATTTTTTAACCAAAAATAGAAAGCCTACATTTTTTGATAAGACGATTAATTGTAAAAAAAAGAATTATTAAAAAAATGATTTAATTTTAAACACAAAAGATTAATTTTATACGAAAAAAGATACAGTTTCAATAAAATATAGATATTTTCTACTAAAAAAGATAAATTTACAAATCAAAACAGTTTTTTTCTATTTCCTACTAGAAAAGTAAATTCTAAAAAAAATCGTGTTTTCGGAAAAATTAATTACTTTACAACTAAAAATTTCCATTTTTAAGCAAGAATGGATTAGTTACGGCTTCAGTCTAAAAAAAAATTCGATAAAATAGAAACGAATCTTCAGCGAAAAAAAACTAATTTTTAATCATCGTGATGAATTTTCAACCAAAGAGTAGAATTTCGAACCCAAAAGATGAAATTCCTAAAAAAAAAAAATTTTTAAGTATATTCTTCATTCAAATAAAGAAATTAATTTTAAAAAAATAGAATAGTATTTTTTACCAAAAATAAAACGCTTAAATTTCCAAACACAGAAATTGATTTTTACCAAAAATATAAAGTTTTAATTAAGCCTAGTACTCTTCTACCAAAAAAAGACCGATATTTAACAACTAGTTGAATTTTCACCTAAAACAGACAAATTTTCAACTAAAATAGGACAATTAAAATTTAAGTAAACATCTTAATTTTCAATCAAATCAAAGTAAATTTTCAACGAAATAATATAATTTTCAATCAAGAAGATTAAATCAAAAAAGATAAATTAAAACAAATGGAACAGTTCCATTTTTCATTAAAAAAATTAATTTTAAATACGAAAAAACCAATTTTCAACTGATAAGATAAATTTTCTATCAAACTGGAGTAATTTTTCTCAAAGCACATGACGCTTAACCAAATATTTTAATTGTAGAGTAATTTTCAACCAAAAAGAAAAATTTATTTCGAAGAAGCTTAAATATTATCCCACAAATTCGAATTTTTAATAAATAAATAAAATTTTTAGTTCAAACAATTAATTTTCGACTGGAACACATAATTTTAAACAGAATAATTTAATTTTGAAAACAAATTTTCAACTAAAATGATGAATCATCAACCAAATAAATTAATTTTCAACAAAGTAGTTTAACCTCAAACCAATTAGTTTTATTTTCAACCGAAAATTCCGTAACTCTATCGGGTTTTCCCTGACATTCCCTGACTTTTTGGAATTACCCTCGGAATTAACTGATCTATAGAAATACTATAATTTAAAAAAGTATATGTTCACTTCACTCTAGAATGTTTTTATCAAAACATATGGAGTAATTACGATATATATTTTTTTAAACAATAAATTCTTTAACTGGTTTCCAATGCTCTATAAATAAAAATTAAAGAAATTTAAATGAGATTAAAATCAAATTAATGTGCAGAATTCCTGAAAATGAACCAAGAATCCAACGACCAAGTTTGGACAACCACGACAAAATTTCCCCATTGCAATTTGAAAAAAGATAATTTTTTCCTAGAAAAGAAAAGAAAAAAATTTCTTTTTTGGACAGAAATAAAAAAGAGGAAAGAAAAATGAGAAGACAACTAATCAAATCCCCTCCCTTCTCTTTTTTATTTCCTTCTTTTTTTGTTTTAACTATTATCCAATCACTATGAAAAACATGAAAAAAATAAATACCCACGTTTCGGCATTCATAGAAGAAGTTTCGGCTTATTAAGAACAAAAAATAAATAAAATAAATAAAAAATACCCGAGCAGGCAAGAACAGCAACCAAACCTCGATGCTCTCTTCCTTGACACCCGAGATGAGAGCATCGTGGTTTTGTTGCTGTGTCTGCCTGCTCGAGTATTTTTCATTTTTTTGTTTCTTTATGTTATTTATTTTTTGTTTTCCCTTGATAAGGGTGCTGTATCAGTGCCGAAACGTTGGTGATCATTTTTTAAAACTGTTTTTTGTGATTTGATAATAGTACAAATAAAAATGACAAAAAAGATAAGAAAGAGAATGAAGGAGATTTGGTCGGTTGCATTCTCATTTTTCCTTCTTCTTTTTTATTTTTGTCCAAAAAAGAAAAAAAAATTCTTTGTCTTATTTTCAGGAATTCTGCACATTGATGCTCTATAAATGCTTTGATCGAACTTTATTGCTACGCATATTCTCGAGAGCATTTGCTCTTCATAAATTCTTGAGCATTTAAGAACTCCATGGGAAGGAGAAGTTATGAAAAAATAAGTATCGGAAGGGGAATTAGGAAGAATTAAGTATCAAAACAATACTTTCTTGAAAACAGGTGTCTATGAGATATTTGTTATCTCCTGCGGAGCAGCGAATAAACCGCTGTACAAATGTATTTTTTTACAATGAATAGTTTTCGAGAAAATTAAAAAAAAAAACAGTTTTCAAAGTCTTACTTTGGCTCACGCTTCTAAATTGAGCACAATTTCAAAACTCACATATTTTATTGATTGTTTTACAAATACACGCTTGAGAATTCTAATTTAAATTTAAATTCCAATTGTTTTGATTTTTTAAGTTAGTGCTTTCAACTTGTTGCAATTTTGCATGATTGATTTTGAGATAGTGTCTAAATTTGAAGGTCTTATAATAAAACAAATTTAAATCAAGAAGCTTTTAATTACTAGCACAATTATGATGTCAAAACTTTAAATATTTGTTTAGAATAATATAATTTAATGTCATATTATTTTGAATTGGACAATATTTCTTAAATTCCCTTCAGTGTAAAAGTAAAAGAACTTGGATGTCTGGAACCTTCAGGAATGTACAATTCAAACTGGGTACTTTTAAATGAACATGTTTAAAGCATATGTAATATTTATTATAAATAATAATGATAATAATACACTATACTCACTGTCAAAATAAATTAAAGTCACGAGGATGAAAAGTAGAGTAGCAAAAGTAATCTTCATTTCTTTCTGTGTCGAAATGACACAGAGATAAAAGAGTACACTGAATTTCCGAGAACTGCGTATGAATAGTGACTTGATAAATAGCTGGTGTATATAATAAATTTCATCATCTATGCAATGACTCGTTTTATTTATTCTTTAAAAAATATAGTGGAAGGAGTAAGGTTATGGATACCAGATGTCCAAATTTCCGTTTCATACTCTAGTTATTCTCCATTGAACAACATGTTTGTGTAAAAAAGAGCTAAAAATAGCTTTTCATATATTTTTTCTTCTTAATATATCAAATGATTTGAAGAAAATACAAAAAAAATGAAAAAAGGATGAAAGGGCAGCAGTTTTTCTGAAAAATTCCAAATTTATTAATTCTGAAAATTTCAAACGTCCAAATGAATTCAAGGAATTAAACGATTTTACGGGATTTTAAGAGCGTCAAGATGTTTATTTCGATTTTACTTGATTTCAAGTTTAATCAAAATAATTGTTTAAAGAAATTATTATTGTTTATCACTATTTCTTTTGCAGCAGTTTTTGATATTTGTGTTTTTTTAAATGAAATTTAAATTTATTTGTAAAATCATTAAAATGTCCTTGAACAATATTAAAGCGGATGAGGCATTTGAAATAATTTATATACGGATATTGAATTAACTAAGAAAAAAGAGTTTTTTCTTTCAAACAAAACTTTTCTTCAATTCAAAAACATTACTTTTAAATTAAAGGTTATTTTTGGTTTAATGAAAAAAAATTTATGCAAAGAAACCAATTTTTTAATTCCAGACAAATATTTTTCTGCATGGGAATGATTGGATAACGCGTATAAAGGAAAAGTTGTTTTGTTCTTGAAAAATCTTCTATGTTATAATTTTGGTTCGGAATTCATTTTGTTTTGAGCAAAGTCCTTCAAATCTCTCATAACTTATTCCGCTAAAATCGGAGAAATAACTAAACCTATGAGAGTACCTAACTTTTGCCTTTAAAAAGATCCATTGTTTTCAAAATAATTTGATTTCAAAATAAGAACTACCGCTTTAATACACTCTTTTTGGCATAATCGAGTACGTGTTTTAATATTATCCTATCTATTTCAAAGTGCCTGTTCAACTAATTCAAGTGGTATACTCGAAAACATTGCAGCAACATCCAAGGAACTTATTACATAGTCAACCGGAACAGTTTTGCAAATAATAATTTTTTTGAATTTCCAGCTATTTTTAATATTTTATTGTTTGGTTGTAATTGAGTCATGAGGGATAAAACTAAAGTTTTTTTTCCTAAAAATTTAGTGGTAGTAATAATAGTTAAAATAACTATTCTCAAAGATAGTCATAATTATGAAACTTTCTCAAAGCATAACATCGGACAAAAACTGTTTCTTCAGTATGTATATTAGTTTATATTATAATCTTTTCCGAAAAGTTGTTTTTTCCAATTCTGAAGAATCTTGAAAGTGTCCCTATTTTTAATTGTTCAAACTAATTTTCTTTTAATAAATCGAAATTATCATGATTGGAATGATTTTGTTAACTGGCTTTTCATTTTAATTTCCACTTTATTTTTGTCGAAAATTTTGTTCTAAAATTTTTGAAAAGATAAAAATTCTTTTGTTTCCCTCTGTTTTTAAGAAACTTTTCTTTTTCCCTTTCTCTCGTCCCATGTAGGAATCCAATCAGGGATCCGGTCGGATAGCCCCGGTTTAAGCCGAGCGCTGGTCACAGAATCTGGCCGGGATCCGACTAAAAGCGTCACGGTAAACTGGTCGGATCCCGGTTTCAATACCGGCCGGGATCCGATCGGGTAATCCAGCCATTAAGCGATAAAAAAATGTTACTTCAGGCGAGAAATTGGTAACTTGATTTGTGTTTTAGGACTCATCGTAAAGATTACGGTGAACTTTAAAAGTCCAATTAGGTAAATCAATTTTGGCAAGAAAATTGGAGTAGAATTTCAATCACTAATTATAGAATCTTGTAGCAATTTGGAAACCACGTGGCGATTTAAGGTTACGAAGGAAGAAAGAAAAAACCGCCTAGAAAGGAAAAACCGCCTACATAACATAATATTTTAATTGAAAATAACAATTATTCGCGCACTAAGTAGGGTTTCCAAACTAATTACTGAAATAAGGTTGATTTTAATCGGGAGTTTCGATTTTTTTTGCGAAAATCGAAGAGACGACGTGACGTGAGTGCAAGGGGCATCCTCGTTCCAGGTGCGAAACTAAAAATTGCTGAGTGTCTACGCAGACCCCACACGCAGTAGCCGCTATATATGGCGGTAAATTTGAAAGTGTAAATGCTAAACATATTGTTGCGCATAGCAGAATCGATAACAGTTCAATCAAAAAAGTTAAATTTTTCGAAAAAATTGAGCGTTTTTTTTTAAAGAAATTAAAAAAAGCTTATTTATGTTTCACTGATCTAATAAATCTTTAAATTATAATTTTCAAATAATAATTCATCTAGCATCCATAATTACGTCTTTAATAATATCAAGGCTCTTGAACATTGTGTAATCTATATAAAAACATTAACCTGGTCAGTGCCCGGCCGGCTCCCGACAATGGAATATAACTAGGGTTTGCCCGGCCAGTAACCGGCCAGCTCCGGACTACGAGCTTCGAGAAGAATGTAGCTCGGTCGGCTTTCGCCCGGTTCCTGTCCATAACACCCAGCTAGAGGTAGCCCGGCTGGGACCCGACCAGAAACCTTGTTGTATTAGAGCCAATCGGGGAAATTTGCTTTTTGTAAAATTCAACTACTTTTTTGAAAGCTGAATTACTTAATTAAAAATTGAAGAGGCACACAGCATATGGGCGTAAGTGACTAAACCCGAATTTTACAGTAGAACTAAAAAAAACTGTCTAACTTTCATGCAAATAATTTTAAACAAAAAAATACAAAAAAGTTTGAAGGTTCTGTTAGGCTTTATCGAACCATGAAACGAACATCCTGAAAGAAGCATCCTTCTTCCAGAAAACCTTTGTCAAAGGTACAGCATGTCCCCATAAACCCTGATTTTTATACACGAAAAGTTTCGTAACTGTTTCACTTTTCAATTTAAAAAAAGCAAGCAACTCGTCTGTTGAAAATTATTATTTTTTTAAATGTTAAGATTCATCATTTGGATTAAAAAATAATTTCTTGTCCAAAGGGAAATTTTATTTCATTACCAACTCCCTTTTATCGAATAAAAACGATAATTATTTTCACCTATATGCCCTGCAACTGTAGATAAAGTAAAAATTAATTTAATTACCGACAATTTCCTGTTTTTTGCTCGGTCTTTCCCGGTTTCCCAGACACGTCTCCACACTGATTGAAAATAAATTATGTATAAATATATAATTACAGAGAGCGGAAATGTCTAGACGAATTAATAAAAGTACTGCTCTTTCTCTTTAATTTGAGAGTCGCAGAGTTCAATTACCATTTTTCTTTACCAAGTTACGCCAATTTGAAATTACGAGATATGTCCCATTATGCCTTGAGCATTTTCTTTAAATTCTTTGAGGCATTTACATGGGCCAAAGGCTACTTCAAGTGCATCTTCTTTTAGTAGAAGTTTATAAGCGTTCCGTCGGTAACTTTAAGAATTTTTTGTTGACGCTAGCGCCACGCAATGGAAACCTCGGACAACAACGAGGCGATGCAAGTGAGAGAGAATTTTATTTTTAAACTTCGCGCGCAACATACTACTTGAGCTATTATGGATGCGCTTGTTTTAGATAAATTTGAGTATTTTTGCTATGCATAATAATGCAAAGACAGACCTAACTGATCGGAGCGCCATCTATTGAATTTCTTTGAACAACGATACCCCTCCGGATGCTAAGAGAACGGAAAGAGTGGGGACGAAGCATAGGGCTGCACCACACTATGAAGCATGGCACTTAGTCCAGCAAGCATCGTGGCACTTACGTCCGTATTCACTGACTTTTTTGCTAGACCTACTTTCGGGTCGAACTGGAACAACATCTTCTACAGGGATACGAGTTATGGGGAAACAAGTAGTTTCGGCCAATAAACCGTTTTCCAAAAATTTTGCACTTTCGCCCAGATGCAGTGTGGCCCTTCAATTCATTTTGTAGTTTAAAACTAAACCATTCAATTGTTGAGAAGAACATGACGGTTCTGGTACCTTCAGAAGCGGATAGCAGCGTCTCAAACTATTTTTCAGAAGGCAATATAAGGTTGTAACTAAAGGGTGGTAATGCGGAACTAAATAAGCAACATTTTGATCAAAAATTGGTTTTTTCATTTAAAAATTCTTTATAATAAAATAAACATTGTCCTAAGAGAAACTAGACAAAATATAGTTTTTTGACACAATAATTTATTCAAATTTTGTAAATACAATTTTAACGTAGCAATAATATTTGTCATACAACAATATCGCAATCTTCAATCCTTATTTTCTTGCAACTGAATTATTATTTTTTTTGGTGTGGAGAAAGAATTGCAGAAGGTGGATAAATTTAAACTTCAGAAAGTCCAAAAACATTAAGAAGTTTTCGGATGGCTCCCAAAGCAATGTAGCAATGTTAGGGGAAAGTAAGTGGGCAACGGAGTAACTGGTTCGATATGAGGCAAGGTGTTAGACACGGATTCGTTATCTCACCTTGGCTGTTTATTATTCATCGTTTATTATCTGTATATGCCCTTTTCGACCCTGTGGGTCTATTTAAATGTGCTTTCCATTTCTTAAAAACTGCTGGATTTAGGTTTAGACTGGCTTCAGTTATTTCATGCAGATCCGCAATATAAATATCCCTGGTTCCTTTTATTGTTATATATGTGCGATTTTCTTGCGTTGTGTCTGGTACATCACCATTGAAGAGACGAAAATTAGACGCAGCATAGTAAGTGCCAAAAGCTAGCTGAAGCTGCCTTGGACGAAGACCATTTTGTTGCTTTGGATCGATTCCAAAGCATTTCGTGAATTTGTCCAGTAAACTGGGAACACAGTTTATATGTTCAAGATGATCATGCGTCATTGTATGATATTCCTTTGTACGGTATATAGCAACTGAATATTTCTTGTAAACTCGAGGTTTCTCGTTCATCCAACCAGGATATCTTTCTCCGCCGTCGAACAGACCATAATAAACAGCGCCACCATCCATAACGACCTCTACGACGGCTGAACCTGGACCTGATTTTGAAGGAAAAATATTCCATTTATGACGTTTTTGCATACTACTAATTGATCGGCTGTAAAATAGTACATTATGAACCTAGGGGAAGAACAGGGAGTTTTACGACGAGTGTCTGTTTTCAGCACGAGTTTTAGGCGAGTGCGCTTACAGCTCAACCTGAAAACATACACTCTTCGAAAAAGTCCCTCTCCTACATGGCGCTTACGATATTTTTTTTTTATAAAAAATAAATTATTTTAGATATTTATCGAAATACAATCATGATTTCAGCCCATATTAGCTTTCAAGTAAAGAAAGCATTATTTACGGTAATTTTAAGGGTAATTTATAGTAACTTAAGATAAATTCCCGGAAATTTATGGAAATTTTCGTTTATTTATGGTAATTTTAAAGGTAAATATGGTAAACTACAGTAAATTACCCATAATTTAATTTTAAACATTTCGATAAACTTCCGGAAAATTAATTAATTTTTTCGGTATTTTAGGGTTATATTACAGGTAATTTATGGAAACTTAAGAAAAATTGCCGAAAATGAAACTAAACGATTTCTTGAAATTTCCCGAAATTTATGGAAATTTTGGGTCATTAGTGTTAATTTTATAGGTAAATATGGTAAATTACCATAAGATACCTGAAATTCAATTTTAAACATTTTTATAACTCTCCGAGAATCTATTGAGTTTTTTAGTAATTCATAGAAATACAACAGGTAATTTATGGTAACTCATCATACATTGGTCAAAACTAAATTTAAAAATTTCTAAAAATTTACGGAAATGTATGTAAATTTCCGGCAATTTATGGTTGGTTTACAGGTATATATGGTAACTTACTATAAATTACCTAACATTCCATTTTAAACTTTTTGAGAGATTTCAAGAAATTTATAAAATTTTCGGTCATTTGTGTTATATTTACAGCTAAATATGTTAACTTACCCTAAATTACCCAAATCCAATTTCAAACATTTTAAAACATTTCCAGAAATGTATAAAACTTTCTGGTAATTTATGGGAACTTATTATACATTGGTAAAAATCAAATTAAAAATGTCTATTAATTTCCGGAAAATTATTAAAGTTTTCGGTGTTTTATGGCAATTTTACAGGTAAATAAGGTAACTTAACATAAGTTACCAAAATTAAAATTTAAATATTTTTAAAAGTTTTCCGAAATTTATCAAAGTTTTTGGTAGTTTATGGTAATATTACGGGTCATTTGTGTGCCAGGGCCTTTGGAATTAAAATGGGAAAACTTCAATTATTGGCCAAATGGAAATAAAACAATAAAAAAATTAAAGTTAAAGAACAATAATTTTTTACTTTGTAAACAAGTTTGGAGGCATATTCACAGCTTGCCTACTATTAACGAATGGATCTCGTTTTCTTTGAATATCCGCTGTAATTGATTTAATTTTTAAAGTTAGTGCTTTCAACTTATAAGTAAATTTTAATTTGAAGGAATGTAAAATTTAAACCGGGTACTTTCAAGTACACATTTTTAAATTAATATGTATAGTTTGTTATAAATAATAATTATATTACTACATTAAACTCACCATTAGAGTAAATTAAAATCACAAGCATGAAAATTAGACTCGCAAAAGTGATCTTCATTTCTTTTAAATAGTCATTATGATGGAGATGAAAGAAAAAAATAATTTTTGGGGAACTGGGTATGAAGAAAACCCAAAAAAGGCTGTTATATATAACTAATTTTTATTGTCTATGCAATGAATCGCTTTATTTATTCTTCAAAAAATTTAAATGGAATGAGGAAGAGGATTGATACCAGATCTCCAAATTTTCATTTCATGCTCTAGTTATTCTGCATTAAACCTTCAGAATAATTAAACATTACAACATTCCTAAAAAAGAGACCCGCACCGCTTTCCATGTACTTTGCCGTCTCATGTATAAAAATGGTAAAAAAGATAAAAAATGTATATGCTTTTAAGAAAGTTCGAGGCTTTTCTTTGGATGGAAATTCCTCACCTATTAAATGATTTAAAATAACAATACAAAAAAGAATTAAAAATGACAAAATGGCAGCAATTCTGCTGAAAATTTCCTACTTTTTAAAATTGCAAACAATTCCAAAAGGAATACGAGGTGCTTAAAATTGGTTAAATAATAAAAAAAGATATCAAGAGTTTGAAGATTTTACTCGATTTCAAGGATACTAAAAGATTTTGACGAATTTTTAGCGATTCTGAGGCCGTTTAGGAGTTAAACAACGACTTGTGCCGATTAAAAATTTGTTATAGTATTTCAAGGGATTTTGAAACGTTTTAATCAATTTTGAAAATCTCAGAAAATATCACGGAATATTAATTAAAGAGATATTAATATATTTTTGATCAAAAAAATGTTTGGTGACCATTTTTCAAAAGATTTACAAAAAATATAAAGAATTTAAAGGGATTTCACGGAATTGAGATGTTTTTTCACAATATTTAAAAATATTTCAAGTGAATTTATAGATTTCAAAAAGTTTAGTCCTTTGAAAGGTATTTCAAGAGTCCATGCATGGTATCCATGGAATTCAAAGAATTCTAGGAAAATATTACTAGTTCCCGTGTAGAAATTTTCCCGGTTGGTCCTAATAAAACAAGGTTTCTGGTCGGATCCCGGCCGGGCTACCTCTGGCTAGGTTTCATGGACAGGAACCGGCCGGGCCAATCCTGGTTACATCCCATGGTCGGGAGCCGGCTGGGCACTGGTCAGGTTAATGTTTTTGTAGAAATTACACATTTTTAAAGAGCCGTGATATTATGAAAGACGTAATTATGGATGCTAGATGAATTATTATTTGAAAATTATAATTTAAAGATTTATTAGATCAGTGAAACATAAATAAGCTTTTTTTAAACTCTTAAAAAAAAGAATTACATTTTTTCGAATGATTTAACTTTTTTGATTGAACTGTTATCGATTCTGCTCTGCGCAACAACAGAAATGATACAATTTTTATAAACTTCTCTATATCCAGAAAATGTTTAGCCTGTACAATTTGAAATTTACCGCCATATATAGCGCCTGTTGTGTCTGTCGTCTGCGTAGACACTCAGTAATTTTCAGTTTCGCCCCTGGAACGAGAATGCTCCTTGTACTCACGCCGCGTCGTCTCTTCGAAGTTCGCAAATAAAATCGAGACTCGTAGTTGAAATCCACCTTATTTTAGTAATTAGCTTAAATCCCCCACATAGTGCGCCAATAATTATTATTTTAAATTAAAATATAGTCTTGTGTATACAGTTTTTACTTTCTTCCTTCCTAACCTTAAATCACCACGTGGCTTCCAAATTGCTATGAGATTCTATCACCAGGGAATAAAATTCTACTCCAATTTTCTTGCCAGAATTGGTTCACTTGATTTGACTTTTAAAGTTCACCATAATCTTTACGATGAGCTTCAAAAGACAAAACAAGTTACCAATTTCTCGCCTGAAGCAACATTCCTTAACCGCTTTTAGGCCGGATTACCCGGCCGGTATTGAAGCCGGGATCCGACCAGTTTACTGCGACGTTTTTAGTCGGATTCCCCGACCAGCGCCCGGCTTAAAGCAAGGCTATCCGGCTGGGACCCGGCCGGATCCCTGATTGGATTCCTACACGGGTTAGTTCACATCTAAGAATTTTACTTTTGGTCGTATTAAAATCACTAGAAAATCACTAGAAAAACACTTGTACTCGTAATGGTCACATTTCACTAATTATTAGTGAAAATTCACTCACTTTATTTAAGTATAAGTCTATTTTTGAAAATTAGTAAAAAATTGCTTATTCGATTCACACGAATATTTACTAATTCAATGGTGGAAGACTTCAAATTATTTACAATTAGTGGTAATTCATAATTTATTTAAAACTGAATGTATTAATTAGACCAAGACTAAAGAATTTTATTCGGATTATTATAAAAGTTTTAAAAAAGGAACAGAATTTTGTAACATTTTCAAGTCTTTTACAACCATAAGAAGGCTATCATATTGGAAAACTTGTAATTAGGCCACGCGACCTACTAAAACATACAAATTATTCCTTCAAAAAAGAAAAACAAGAATCATTCACATATTTATTTTATTTTCGCTAAGAAAAAAATCAGCGAGGTGCTTTAAATTTATTTTTTAAAATAAAATATTCTAATTTCTTTAAACCGTTTCATATTTTAAAATGAAAAATCAAAAAGATAAGTTCTCTAATTTGTAAGTAACTGAAATCACAGTAGGTTTAGTCAATATATTCTTATAGCTTGACTTTCGTGAAATAAACTTGTGATTTTTTAATATTCCATATTAAAATATGACAATTTTATTAATAAAACCCTAAATTATTGTTTAAAAATTAAACTTTCCATGAAAATCTAGTTTAAAAAGCGTTGAAGCAGAGATTCTCAGAAAAATATAAAGCATGTAGTTAAATTATCGATATCGAGATTTTATCTATTGAAAGAAAAAAAAATCTTCCGATCGAATAAAAACTTTCTCTCCGTGAATGGTTGTTAAAAATTTCGATTTCGAAGAAGATCTTGTCTAGACTTTTTATTTTTTAATAAGAAATGACTCAGTTAAACCCATCTGTTATGAATTTGTTTTTTCATAAAAGTTTGAAAAGTCAAGTCAAATTTACGAAAGAATCAAATTTTTACTGAAAAATGCACATAAAGAACTGATACGAAAAATCAAAGATTCTTTTTTTTCATTCCAAAGTTGTGTTTGTTTATATATATTTTATAATATATTTGTAACTAGGTAACAGAACTTGAAAAAAAACTCGTTGCAATAACCTGAGCGGGATTCGTCTGGTCTTTTTACCTTTACTTCCCGTGTAGGAATCCAATCAGGGATCCGGCCAGTTCCGAGCCGGATAGCCCCGCTTTAAGCCGGGCGCTGGTCGGGGAATCCGGCCGGGATCCGGCTAAAAACGTCACGGTAAACTGGTCGGATTCCGGCTTTAATACCGGCCGGGATTCGGTTGTGTTGTGTTGTTGTTTTGTCTTTAAAAGCTCATCGTAAAGATTAGTTTAAAGGTCAAATTAGGTGAATCAATTCTGGTTAGAAAATTGGAGTAGAATTTTATTCCCTGATGATAGAATCTCATAGTAATTTGGAAGCCACGTGGTGATTTAAGGTTAGAAAGGAAGAAAGTAAAAACGGTATACACAAGACTATATTTTAATTTAAAATAATAATTATTCGCACACTAAGTGGGTGATTCTTTCACTGAAATAAGGTTTTAACTACGAGTCTCGATTTAATTTGCAAACTTCGAAGAGACGACGCGACGTGAGTGCAAGGAGCGTTCTCGTTCCAGGTGCGAAACTGAAAATTACTGAGTGTCTATGCAGACGACAGACACAGTAGGCGCTATATATGGCGGGAAGCTTTAAATTGTACAGGCTAAACATTGTCTGAATATAAAGAAGTTTATAAAAATTGTATCATTTCTGTTGTTGCACATAGCAGAATCGATAACAGTTTAATTTAAAATGTTAAATTATTCGAAAAAATTTAATGTTTTTTTTAAAGAGAATTTAAAAAAGCTCATGTTTGTTTCACTGATCTAACAAATCTTTAAATTATAATTTTCAAATAATAATTCATCTAGCTTCCATAATTACGTCTTTGATAATATCACGCCTCTTAAAAAATGTGAATTTCTACAAAAACATTAACCTGACCAGTGCCCAGCCGGCTCCCGACCATGGGATATAACCAGGATTGTCCCGGCCAGTAACCGGCCGGCCCCAGACTACGTGATTCGAGAAAAATGTAGCCCGACCGGCTCCCGCCTGGTTTCTGTCCATGAAACCCAGCCAGGGTTAGCCCGGCCGGGATCCGACCAGAAACCTTGTTGTATTAGGGCCAACCGGGGAAATTTCTACACGGGTTTATTAACCAGACTTATTTTAGCATAATAGCAGTAGGTTAATTTTTTTTCAAACCGCTCATCATCGCGATTTCACATTGTTTCATAACTTGAAAATTTTGTTTTGTAGAGAAGTTGTGATCTATTAAAAATATATTGTGTATAAGGCAGTGATTA
Organism: Belonocnema kinseyi; assembly: GCF_010883055.1. NCBI lineage: Eukaryota > Metazoa > Arthropoda > Insecta > Hymenoptera > Cynipidae > Belonocnema > Belonocnema kinseyi. Next base: position 125,173,386 of record NC_046659.1, on the reverse strand, counting down.
AATAATGCCTCGCTGCAGGAGAAAATTCCAAAAAAGTAAAAAGTTATATTTTATACCAGAGATTAATAAAAAAAGTTGGAAAAAAATCTATTTTCTTGATAAGGCATGAGAAGACTGAAGATAAGTACAAAATTACTAATTTAAGTTGTAGAAACATTTCCTGACAAAAAAAGTTTAAAAAAACGCCGCGATGGTGTAGCATTTTTAATAATTTCGAATCGAAAAAAGTCCATATTTCCAAATTTTTGACGCGACCTTGTCTATTTTCATTTTCAAAATATTGCCTTCAAATGGTTTCAACAAAGTTTTCATTTACGTTTTGCAGTAAAATTCTTGTTGTCATTTAAAAAAAACTGTTACAAGTCATTTAAAGACGTAGTCTTTTCACCTACACCTAATTATTCCAATCTTTGTTTTCTTCTCTTGTGTAAGATAGCTTCTTTCTTTAAATTAGCACTCCTTAAGATTGGGAGGAGTTCGAGTAAAAATCAAAGTAAAAACTAAGGATTAAAATTTGGATTTCGATTTAAAATAGTATAAAAATAGAATTATTTTGAGTTAAACAATTGAAAGTTAGGAAAGTTAACAATAAATATTTAGGAACTTTTATTCTATTTCACGGTTACGATTCTCTTTTAAATTGTAAATCATAGGGCACCAATTAAAAAGTTCAAGTTTTTTAAACGGTCATCCTATTAACTGCCCCCCCCCGAAACGCTGTTTTTGTGAATTTTCTATGAGATTATTGAAAAATGCATTGATGTAGCATTTGTTAGGCTTAATAAATACAATTTTGAAATACAGAAAAAATTTTTTTATTTATTTTATACACTTTTTGTACACAAAAACGTCACTCAGTGTGGCGAATTAGAAAATTGGGGCTCAAAATGATCCAGAGCCTACAATTTTCATCCGATTCCATCGTTTTTTAAATTAAAGCTAATTAAATTCTGAAGAGGTCTGTCGAGGGTGATTTTATTAAAAAGGCTCTGTTTGTTATTCAAATTGCAAAATGCCAAAAAACCATAACTTTTCATATTTGAGCTGCCTGTTCTGTTGCATTCATTTATTTTACATCGAAAGCAATCTGTTCAATTGTCATAATCAAATTTATTACCAAAATCGATTATTGCTCTACATTGAAGCCTGGAAGTTCTTTTCAGCACGTTTTTCCGTGCGAAATCAAGTAAAAGTAATGTTTGGTTAAAATCAAACACTGAAGCATAATTTTTTGGATTGTTATAAACAAATGTCACAAGCAACTTTCATTAAAAAATTTAATAAATAAGCGCCTCTGTATACGTGAAATGAATTTTTTCTGCACAATCATTAGGTTTTCCTTCAAAAATGAAAATTCCATGACAGAAGTGGACAATAAAAATATTTACCATTGTTATAAGCAATACTGATTAACAAATGAATTAAACATATACTCTTTGATAGAAAAATCCATTATTTTGTATAATTGTTCATTTTATCCCTAAATTAATATTCTGATGGAGGAAACTGACGTTTGACAATATTTCCCATTTTTATTAACAATTCTGATCAACAAATGCATTTGACGCTTTCAAATAGGAAAAATCTCTTTCTTGCTGAAATGTTGATTATATAATAAAAAATGACATTCCTACGAAATATACTGACATCCAACAACATTTCTCATTGTTATAAACAATCATGATCAATCAATTCTTCAAATAATTCTTTCGTAGAGAAGAAATCTGTTTTTTGGATTCAATAGTTAATGTTACCTTGAAATTAGGAACCGAATCGTAAAACGTCTAGACTCAACATCTTTTTCGAATATTATAAGCAAAATGAAAATCAAGAGACAAAAGCGATTTTCAGTTTTTTCTTTTATTACTTGTTTCGGTTCTCACATTTTTCTCGTCACTCAACGTTCAATTGCTACGCTTTTTTTTTAAGGACATTGAAAAGTTCACGCACGTATCCATTGGAATTTTGTTTTTTCCCGACTTTCATTATTTACGACGTTAATAAAAATGAAAAATATTGTCAAACATCAGTTTCCTCCATCAGAATATTAATTTAGGGATGAAATGAACAATTATGAAAAAAAAATGTTTTTTCTGCTATCAAAGAGTAATCGTTTAATGCATTTCTTAATCATTGTTCAGAAAAAATGCATTTTATATATACAGAGGCGCTTATTTATTAAATTTGCTTATGAAATTTATTTATGACAATAAAAAAAATTATACTTTAGTGTTTGATTTTATTGAAATATTAATTTCACTTGATTTCGCGGGAAAAACGTGATGAAAAGATCTTCCAGGCTTCAATGTACAGCAATAATCGATTTTGTTAATAAATTTGTTTATAATCTTTAAACAGATTGCACGGACTTCATTCAAGTTATTAAAATTTGTTTATCGATTTTAAATCTATCAGCTTTTCACATTTTTTGAAGTTAAAATCAATTTTAAAAATAAAATATTAATAATAATAATTTTAATAATAAAATTTTAAAAATAAAATTTTGCAGCTTTTAACAACAAACAAACAGAGCCTATTTAGCAAAATCGTCCTCGACAGACCTCTTCAAATTTAATTAGCTATAATTAAAAAAAAAGATAGCATCGGATGAAAATTGTAGGCTCTAGATCATTTTGAACTTCAATTTTCTAATTCGCCGCACTGTGCATCAGTCAAACGCAACGCCTTGAAAATTAGGTAGGTCCGGCTTGTTAAAAAAAATCTTGAAACTGGGCTATCTTAAATAGTTATGTTACAAATCTTGGTGTACGAGTCACATTAGAGAATCTGTGCTTTTTAGAACTGAGCGGGCTGTAGCTAGAACCGTTCTTCAATGAAGACACTCTAAGCTCATCAAACCTCTACCCCCTTTATCTCGAGGGAGGTATATACGAGGTACAGAAGATCTAGGATGATAATTTCGATGTATTGTCAGCATCTTGCGTGTGTTTTAAATATTTTTTTTATTATTTTATTATTATCATTGTTTTTGTAGTACCTATTCCTAATAAGAATTTACGAGCTTGAATCAATCTTCTATTTTTCTTTTGTACTTTATTTTTAATTTGTCGAATGTGTTTCGTAGTTTTGTTATGTTTTTGTTTGATGGGGCCGAGGAAGGGAAATATTCTAAAAAGATACCCAAAAGAAAGTAGGAAGTGTCGGCTTTGCCCGTAACGCCTACCTACTAAAATCGCTCCCCGTTTGCTTCCTAACCCGTGGGGTTATGAACCAAGTTGAAGAAGAAGAATGGTGACATCGCAATTGGCGGTCTGAGACAGTTGGACTGCACGGACACTCGGGGTTGAAGCGAAGCACAGAAAAAGAAAGGTTAATGAGCTTATTTAGAGCAGCGAAAAGAAGGGTGGGGATGAGGGGGCCCCAACCATCGCCCCCTCATGTGAGATCCAATTGTTCTCTCCGTAAAATGATTGGATTCGAAGAAGTTGCCGTGCGTTATCCGTTTGGGCATTGTTACATAATATGAGAGGAATTTGTCATGGCCACAAAATCTGTTAATTTATGTCATGAAAGAAAATAAAAGAAAGAAGAGAAGGAGAAAGAGGTATATGGGTCAAAAAAAGAAAGTTTCAAGTAGTTCAGGGGTGGTAAGGCCACCTCGATCTCGGTGACTTATTTCATAAGAGTCTTTTAGCATTGTATTTTTGCGAAGAGGATCAAAATTATATTTCCTTAGAGAGGCAATATATTCAAAAGGTGATAATCATGTAGATTTATAAAATATACTAGTGGTTTCTTTAATATGCTGAGAAATTTATTTGGAATTATCTGAATGTGAGTAATATTTATTTTTGGCGCGCCTCCCCATATTGTACATGCACAAGTTATGATTGGTCGGATACAAATTCTGTAGATGAGGATTCCATATTCAGGTTTTAGACTTTAGTGTATATTAATAATGGGATTGAGGCGTGACATGACTCCGAGCGCTATTCCTTTAGTTTCCTGGATACGCTTTTTCCAACTGAAAGGATTTTGAAGCTTACCTTCTTAATATTTGATAGAGTTTTTCCATTCTATTGTTTCGTTAAACATTTTGGGTGTATCTATTTTAGCTGGCCTTCTGACTGAGAAAATAATTTATTCTGACTTTGCAACATTTATTTTTATTCTGCAGAGATCACCTCAAGCTTCAATAGTTTCAAGAGCTTTGTTGAGTGGTTTTAAAATTTTTTGAACTGACCAAGAGGAAGTGAAAATGCGCGGTGTCGTCTACACATAAACCAATCGAAACTTCGGGGATCTCAGGGATGTCGTTTACACAGATAATAAAGAATAGATGGCCTCGAATTCTGCTTTTAGTCTTGCCCGTTCAAATGGGTTTCTCCTTTGAAAGGTTCTGGCCTATTTCGATTACAAATTTTCTGTTGGAAAGATAAGAGTGTATAAAATGAATAAGCCCTCTGGGAAAATTTTAATTTATTAGTTTTCTTAGCAGCCCTACATGCCAGACTCTATCAAAAGCTTTACCTACATCGAGGAAAACAGCTCCAGTATACTTTTATCGATTGAAATTTAGGCTAATGATTTCGGCGAGTTCAAGCATCATGTTCTGGGCAGATTGGCCTTTTCTAAAACCGTATTCCTGTGGTTTAGGATGCTGTTTTCCTCGAGGTGGTAGTTTACGCGAGTGAGTATTATTTTTTCAGATTTTTCTCATTGTATTTAATAAACTAATTGGCCTGTAACTGGTTGGATGATATGGATTCTTGACTTTTTTCTGAAAAACTAGAATATGAGCTATTTCCCAAGTTTCAGAAAAGTAGCTTAGTTGAATACAGGCGTTGAAGATAAGTGCAAAGAGAGTTCAGCACAAAATAGGAAGCTTTTTGAGGACTAAATTTGAAATTGAATCAGGGCCGCGTGCTGCCGTATTTTCAATGTATCAGGTTGATTCCTTATAGGTTATTTTCTTGAAATCATCCGTGCTTGGGATCTTGAGGAATTTGAAAACAATTTTTTTACATTTAGTAATGTGTTGCGGGTCAGATGGCTTGTTATGTGGAGCAAAGTTACTTTTATAATTTGCAGCTAAAAAGGTTGGCTTTGTCGGCTGGAGAAAGTGCAAATATTTGATCTGGTTTCTTAAGAGAGGGAATATTCGTTAGCTGCTTTG
>NC_046659.1:125163034-125168149 GCF_010883055.1 Belonocnema kinseyi | reverse complement strand
ATCTTTAATTTGAAGTTTACCGAGTTCTGTATTCCAATTTTTACACATGTAAAAATTACAACTTTTTGTTACTTTTGTATAAAACTTTTTGCTTTTCGATGGCTTCGTCGATGTGAGTAGATTTTGTTAGTGCAGTTCGAAAATTAACTTAAGTTTCTAGAGGGGCATTGAATTTTTGCCAGTTTGTTTTTGCGAAGTAACTGCAAAGTCAACCAAGTCAGGTTTATGTTAGGTGTTGTAAGGGAAAAACGCATACGAGTCTGGTATAGAGATAGACAGATATTTGTCGTTTATGAATTCAGATAATTGTTTTCAAATTTTTTTAGTTGATCTGCTATTCCAAGCTAAGTAACTAAACATTTGTCTGTAGTAATTTTTTGTAAATTCGCGAGGGCGAGTCTAGTAGAGCAAAACAATGGCCTATGGTTTCCCGTGAATTTTTATTTGTATAGCCGTAGCTTCAAGGACTTTAAGTTCAGGAATTATGAGTTCATGGTGGTCAATGTTTTCTTGGATTAACATTGCGGCACTTCTATTAACGTTATTTCAGTATAATTTGTAGCGACGGACTAGATTGATGTTTTCGGATTCGCGAAGTCAAGTTTCTTTGAGCAAGCAAATAGTGATTTTATTCGTATGGAAATATGAGGCTAATTCAAGCCTTTTAAAGGATACCCTGAGCATTCCAAAAATGATTGTTAGATTATTGAATCAAACCCGCAAGCCGACAGAATGGATCCAAAGCCTACGATTTAGCCCCCACGACCATCGTCCCACTTAAAACCAAGGAGTATGAAAATAATTATTCGATAAAAAAATATAATAATCGACATTTCAAACGAACTACATTTTAAATAAAGATATAAGCAAATATGTATTAATAAAGTGGAACTGGCCCTGATGATTAATTCTCTTCAAATATATTGATGGAGTTTTGATTGCAGTTCCAGCTCTCCATTATCTTTACATAGGAGCACGAGTGGAATGGCCCCGACCCTGCCATGTTTCCTTACACAAATATCAATATCCGTGTTATAATTAACCGATTAAGCTCATATTTGGAGATATTTTTTTTTAGGAAAGATCTACTTTCTTGGCTCTACTGGAAGTCGAACCACAGAACATCCGATTGCCGGCCGGTGGCTTTTCCGTTCAGCTATCAGAGAATTCGAAAGAAGAATCCTTTTTAAGAAATAAAAGTTTTCTCAAGCCAAGCGTTACATTTATAATACGAGAAAGTTAAAAGAAACTGTATTGTCATGAGCGATAGTTACCATCAATCAATATAAAAATTATTCCACTATCCGTGAAAAAAGAAATCACTACTCTCGATCAAGTTAGCTCTTCAAATAACAGAAAAAAATAGCTATATATAATAACATATAATGATAAATAAATAATATAATATATTTAATAACTATATCTGATGAGAATACAGATTGATTTAAATTACTCTTGTCATAAATGTTACACCTGGCTTGAGATAACATGTATTTCTGGAAGAGGATTCTTATTTCGATCTCTGTAGTGTAGTAGCTTAACGGAAAGGTACCCGACCGGCAATAAAAAGTTCTGTGGTTCGATTCCTAGTGCAGTGAAGAGATTAGACCGTTTTTCAGAAAAAAATTAATTTTTTCTGAAAAAATTGATTGAAAAAGTTGATTTTTCAATAGAGAAGATTAATTTTATACCAAAAAACACAACTTTACAATATATAAATAAAATGTTAACCAAACTGTTGAATTTGCTGCTGAAAACAATGAATGTCCAACCAATAATTCAACAATTAGTTCAGTTAAAAAGTTAATTTTTAGCAAAAAAAAATTTCAATCTTCAACCAATAAAATTAATTTGTATTAATTTAAAAAAAGAAGAAACACAGAAAACGAATTTTTAACGAAATAGATCAGTCTTTTACCAATAGTAGAATTTTTTACAAAAATTGATGAATTCTAAACCAAAAATTAAATTGTAGACTTTTTAATTAAAAATAATAAACTTTTAACAAGAAGTAGTTGGATTTTCTCCTTGGGTGCTTTTTATTCGGTTCGCACTCAGAGAAAAAACGGGAAGAAGGAGAATTTCTTAAAAACAGAATTGAATAAGTAAAAACACCGTTAGGTTCCTTCTAGAAATATCTCGGTGTGCATTTTTTGTTTTTTGATTTGTTTAAAAAAATAAGCGTTTGTTCGTAAACTCAAGTACATCATTGAATTTGTTACAAAAATATTTAGACCTGGCTTTTTCTCTTTAAACGATTTTTTAAGCCATTAGCTCATATATTTAAACGAAGAAACAAAAATTTACAATGAGATATTTCCCAGGCGAATCTAAGGGTGACCTTACTTTTTTGATATGACTCCCTATTTTATTAATTTTAAATTAATTTCAAAAGTTTCAAATACATATCTGTGGCAAACTTTAATATCGTGAAAAACGAAAAATTCTTCAAAAAAGGGAAAAGAGGGGAATAGGGTAATTAATGTGAAGTTTGCATTTATATACTTTACTTCTAGAGTGAAATGATCATTTTAATTTTTTCAAACATTTCAAAAAATTGTTAATCTTATTTATATCTTCCATTTGTGTGTGTCACTGTGACGCAGTTTTTGAATGGTTCCCTATAGAACTCCCATCCCCGCATCCTTTTTTGATAAAGCCAATTTCTGGAAAAAATTGACTTATTTTTTCTTAATTTCAGTTCATAATTAATTAGTTAACTTTCTTGTCGATTATGTTCAATATGAAGTTGATAGGTGATGTTTGTCAGGTGCATGCTCTTATTTTTGCTGGAATTTCTTTTTTTTCTTTAAGCGTACAAGGATCAAAGCGATTATTTGTAATTTAAACGAAGTAACATAACATAGATTAGACGGGAAAATAATTTTTGTTTTTCTTTTTTTTGATGTTTGTGGAGATAAGATAGTATGGTTTACGAGCATGTGACTTAGTCTACTGAAAAGTTCCAAAATATTGTCCTCTTAATGTTTCAATAAAGCTCAAAATTGTTTTATTTTACTTTCAAAAAAAATTTTTTTTCTTATTTTTAAGGGACTTTGATTTTTAACTAACAAAGCGTAGTTAATGAAATAATTTCATGAAATAAAACATCAATTTTCTTTAGCTAACCGATTCATGTTTTTTTTTTATGAAGCTTATGAAATTTGTAGAACCCTCTAGAAGTCGATTTTTTGAAGAGCATTTTTTTTTATTGCTTGTTTATTAAAAGTAAATATAAATTAATTGATTGATAATAATAATGTTAATTACTGTTGTCACAATGATTTAATCAATGTTCACTTTATCAAGACAATAACCTCACTAACTGATATTTAAAGATATTTAAGGTTATGTACCCAAAAATGTCGTTCTTTGCTACTTTTGAGGTTATGTACAGAAGACACCAATTTTTTTTGAATTTTTTCTTTAGTTGAATCATATGGTACTGCTTTTTCTCTTTAATTTGAGAGTCGCATAGTTAAATTATCATTTTTCTCCACAAAGTGGTTCCAATTTTTACCAGGTATAGTTAATTTTGTAATCAAATAGATGCATTTTTAACCAAGAAGATTAATTTTCTACTAAAAAGATAAATTTTCAGCAAAATAGATCCATTATCAACTAAAGAAATCAATTTTCAACTAAAAGTTGAATAGTTAAGTTTTCAGTTAAAACAATTCACTTAAGAAAATAATAATAATATAAAAATAGTTCACTTTTTCATAAAATAAATGAACTTTCAATTAAAAGAATGAAGAATTATTTAAAAAAATTAATTTTTCAATAAAGTGGCTCGACTTTAAGCCAAGAAATGTGGGAATAATTGGGTGGTAAATTATTCGGAATAACATTACTGTGGGTATCATATTAAGTACAATATAAAATGAATTTTTAACTGAAATGATAAATGTTCATATAAAAAAATGAATTTTCAATCAAGCGCTTCAACTTTCTACCAGGTATAGTTATTTTTTTGATCAAAAAGATGAATTTTCCACCATGAAGATTAATTTTCTACTAAAAAGGAATGAGCTGGTTTAATTTTCAATTAGGTATAGATAAATGTTCAACCAAAAAGTGAATCTTCAAACAAAAATATTGCATTTCAAGAAAGTGGTTAAGACTTCAATCAAGGAGTTGAATTTTCAATCAAAACATGTGTATTAAAAAAAATTAAATACTTAAGTTATCATTAGAAAGATTAGTTTTGAATTAAAAAAAATAATTTTGAACGAAAAAAATTAATTTTTTCAACAAAAAGATGACTTTTGAGATGAAGTCTAGGGAAAACATTTTGTAAAATACATACAAAACCACAACAAATTTCTTTGGTAAAGAATAATCAATCGAAAGTATCATAAACATGCCGTGAACCGAGCTCTCATTATTTCGAGGTTATGATCGGATTTTTCTTTTTACCTTAATCGCTGCAAGTAATTATGGGTAATGTTAATTTGAAATTTTCGCATGTAATATTTTATTCACTTTACTCAAGACATATCCTGTCTATTCATAACATACCTTTTTATGCCACAAATAAGCGTTAAACACAATTCACTCTTCACCTAATAACAGCGCACAATATCATTACCAATTTATACTATTTGTCAATCAGAAGCCATTCCATAATGTTATTGGCACAGTGTTCTAGCATATTGTTGACACGCAGAGATGCTTTTTAGGCCATTAGCAAGTGAAAGCTTGACACCTCCAAGAGCGCCGATGATAAGGACGATCAATTTAACAGAATATTCCGATTACAATCGTTGCAACTCCCTTATAAGGTCTCGATACCCCTCTTTCTATTCACTCTCCTTGGTTATGATGTTTTTGTCAGCTAGTGCCGAAAATTCGATAACGAACATGGTTCGCTTCTCGAAGTCAAGAAGAACTATGTCAGGCCTCGAGCGAGCAACGGAAACAATTGTCGAGAATATAAAGTTCCAGTATATGCGGCACTTCCCATTCTCGACAATTGACTCAATTTCCTTGGGAGCATTTAAAGGAGCGATGTTAAGGTTAATGCCGTAGGAGTGACAGAGATGGTAATAAAGCACTCTTAGTGCCGCATTGTGCCTTTGAATGTAGGTCGTTCCCACGTGAGTTGGACAACTA
>NC_046659.1:125155911-125162934 GCF_010883055.1 Belonocnema kinseyi | reverse complement strand
TCGCTTCAAATAAACCTTGGCGCATTTGTCTAACCCAAATTCTATTCCAATTTCCTTAGTATATCGTTCGACAATCCCCAGAGCTAGATGCAGTTGCTCTCTCTTTTTAGCATAGATCTTAAGATCGTCTCTGTAAAATACATGAGTGACCTTGTACTTTCGATCTGCAGGTTTGCCGTGCAAGTACCCGTCGGAATAGCGAAGTGCTAGAGATAGTGGCAATAATGTAAGGCAAAATAGGAGTGGGCTCATAGTATCGCCCTGAAAGACACCTCTCTGAAAGGTGACCTTGTTAGTTGTCACACGATTTTTTCCAGATGAGATAGTAAATCTGGTTTTCCAAAGCGGCATCAATCTCTCTATGCACCCAACTATTTGCGGACGAACCTTTAAGATTTCCAAATGACAGATGATAAGCCTATGGGATGTTGAATCGAAAGCTTTCCGATAATCAATCCAGGCCATCGATAGGTCACGCTGGTAGAATGCTGCATCTTTGCAGACACATCTATCGATGAGCAGATTCTCCCGACATCCGGCTACGCCTATCTTTGAGCCTCGTTGTTCATACATTTCTTGCCACACAGGTTTATTTGCCCGAACAATCCTATCATTTAGGATAGCTGTGAATATCTTATAAAGCGTGTTGAGACAAGTTATTGGCCTGTAATTCTTCGGGAAAACTTCTTCCACCAGAAGGTTTTGATACAATCTGGTCCCAGTGCTGAATAGTTCTTCATCCCTCTTAATACTTTTTTCACCTCCTCGGTAGTGATGGGTGGGCATTCTTTATCAGGTGTTATGAGGGCAACACATAACTCCTTGAAGCTCTTTATATTTTCTGAGTCTTCGTCCAGCCTATGCTGGACTTCGTAGACTTCTCTCCAAAATACTTCGACCTACTCTGGTTTGGTTGGGTGTTCGACAGTAACTGGAAAACCAGTCTTGGAAGAGTCGAGATGAGTCAAAGAGAAACTGTTGATTTTCTCTGACCCACCTCTCCCTCCGCTCTAGACTTCTCGTAGCGTCAGATAGTATCCGTATTCTCTCAACAATATGCAGTCTGATGGTCAGCAGCTTTGACTTGTTAAGTGTGTGATAACGGGTCCGGAGTTCGCGCGCGAACTTTCGAACCTTGGTGGTAAAATTCCTGCCAGATGTGATGTAGTCAATCACACACTGAAAGCGGGACAAGTACTGTCTTGCCCAGCCTATCTTTTGTGGCTGCCTTATGATCAGCCGTTGGTTTTGTTTTACGGTTCGCATCGGCCAAAGCTCTCGCTGTATTATACACACAATAATTGACAGCCCAGAGGTCGGATTCTTCGGAAAAATGTCCACGAAGCTCCTCATCGATTTCAGCCACATCTTTAGGCTTGAGAGAAACCTTGGTGTTGATGTTTCTCCGGGTCGGAAAGCATCGCTCTTCATCTATTGGATGCCTGCCTGCGGTTGGTCTTAGTGTCGCCTCTCTTTCTTTGTTGCCGGCTTGTTCTAGCTGTGGTAGAGTAGGCTTTCCGCTTACATAGGCCCCTTTTACGAAGTAGTTCAGCATAATTTCGCAGACGTTGCTGCGAAAAGTGCGATAGCTCCGGGTGTTTCTCGCACCACAGAGCATGCAGCCGTGCCATGTAACCCCGTTCAGGGGCCACACTCGCATCGTAGCACTCTAACAAGTCGTGATTCAGTCGCTCCGTCCGCCCAAAGGTTGCGAGATCCCGCCGATCCATCGCATTGAATCCATATATATATATACGAAAAAGATATTTTTCTAGACCACTTTAATGAGTGCACGTATAAAGTTTCGAAATAAATTGTAATTTAAGACATTTTTTAACGCTTTATAATTTTACAATTACTTAACAATTTTTTGTTTGGAAATCTATCTAATCTATCTAAAAAAATCGTGGGCTCTTAATCTGATATGTGGGAGCAGATTTTTCTAGGCATAATATAAAATTAAGAATAGATTTTTTATATACTACATCATTACTAGTTTACAGAAATTTCATAAATGTTTCTTTTGACGCTAAAAATAAGAGAAAATTTTCATGTACGAGTTGACACATTATATTCTTATTTTTTATGAAGCCATTCAATTGTACTTTAAAAATAAATAAGGTCCTTTTCTTCTATAAATAAAAGAAAAAATTCTTTTGATACCATATTTGTCCAAATAAAAAAAAACATTTTTAGATCTAATTAAAAAACTAGCTATAATTAAAGAAGGAATTGATTTAATCTCAATTAAATCCAGAGAAATTATTTCTTGAAAACAAATAAAAGTTTTTTTAATATAATCTCTTTTCACTAGATGTTAATAAAATTCTATAAAAGATAGCCTCTAAGAGTGTGTATAAAGTTACTTTTTTGAGAGTGGAAATATACTGAATCCTTTATAACAATATATGATTTAGTTGTGTATTTAATATATTATTTAAAATAAGGTAAAGGGTAAAATCACGCTTGAGCATTCGAAACAAATTATTATTAGTTTCATTGGCTTTAATTAAGTGCGGCTACTTTGTTCAATAAATGATTGTGTATTAAAAAGTTTTTGGAATTATTCAGCTAACAATTTTAAAATTCAAGAAGATCCTAATGCGATTGTATTGTATCAAACCATAAAAATCTGCGTTAAAAATGTTTAAAGCGGATAAAGGTTCTAGAATTATGAATCCGGATATTGAATAAACTTAGAAAAATGATGCAAAGCATCTTTGATTCAGAAAAGATTGTTTATTGTTTCTAAATGAAAAAAAAGTTTTTCTGATCCTAATAATTATTTTTTTATTCAAACGAATATTTTTTGTTGAAAGCTTTTTTTATCTAATAAAAATGTTTCTTTAATTAAAAAATATTTTCATCAATTCGAATATTCTATCCTTTAGAAAATTTTTTATACATTAAACGTAATAAATGGAAATATTTTTTAAGAATACGGAGAAATATCGGTTGTAGCGTTTGAAAAATTTAAATTTTTCTTGAACACTCTGATGATTAATGAGGTAGCCGCACTGACATACAGCTAAGTAATTAGGTAATTCATATTTTTTGAAACAGAATAAAAAAATTTGTGACCCGTCGATTAAATTCTTAAGAATATTATTGCCTGACAGCAATAGTTCTTTTTCTTTCTTTTTTGCTTCATTTTTTCAAGGGGAGAATAAAAGTATCGCATTATAATTAGCCTGTAAGTCCGGCTCAATAATGCCGACGAGCTTTTTAGTTCCAATAAATGAGACAACTACCTGAACTTGATTGTACACCATCGAGCAATCGGCTAATCATGCAACGTCTGACCGAAGTAACTCGTACCACTGATCGCTCGCGGCACCGTATCGAACGCACAGAGGTTAACGCCGATATAGTCACACACAGGTTAGTCTCCAGCGTCCGCGCGTAGAATACGTGACTGCGAAACTCGAAATCGCAAATAACCGTAAAATTTTTTTCTAAACTTTAAAACTGAAAAATTGCAGAGGCCTGCAAATAATGGGGTCATGTCAGTTGTTGGAAAGTGGAGGGTCATTTCCGAAGTAATTTCTTACGTCGAATCCGTATCTGGGGTCAAAATTGGTCCATCACGTCAGGATTTTAAGAAAAAAATTTCCTTTAAAAAGTGTAGAATAAGTCTAGGAATTTTAGACGGACACCAAAATGTTGGAGATCTTAAATGATTTTGAAAAACAGGTTTCAAATTTTTTAACGCTAAATGTAAACGTTTCTTCTAATTTCGAGAATAGTGTAGAAAAAAAATTCTGTATTTACTATAAACAATTTAAGTAAGGATACAAGTACAGTCCACGACGAGTTGTAGAAAAGTTGTGAATATTTAAATTTGTTTCGAAAGAATTGGATAAAGTACTGGACAGTCTAGAAAAATACATCTGAGCATCGATTTGCGCAGTCGCAAATTTTTTCAAGTAATTAATGCTGACAATTATTATTTAATCAAATAGAATTTTTTAAAATAATTTATAGCTGTTTATATTTATTTTCTACAAAAATACGTCGCAAACTAGATATTATGTTAAAATGTTTCAATTCATAAGAAAATTACAGTTCAATACTATAGGATTTTATGTAATGACAAACCACGACGCAAAATTTGCTAGAAAAAAGTACAAAAAGCTGAAAGTATTTTTACAGGAATCATAAAATAAATGCAATACACTGCAGAAAATATTACACGAAATTAAAACTTGACAGTGTACTTAAAATTTTTTTTGAATATTTCAAAATAGGAAAACTTTTTGGTTGAAATTTTATTTACTTGGTTAAATTTTTTTTTTATTATAAATTAATTCTTCTCATTCAAAATTCAACTATATTATTTTTCACTAAAATATTTTTTTAACACATTTAATCTTTGTTACAGACAATTAATGCGTTCTGTTGCAAATTTATTTTGTTTGCTTTAAAACTTATTTCTATAATACATGATTAAAGTATTCTATTTTTTGTTAAAAATCGATTTATTTTAATCTTGAAATTATCTATTTTGTTGAAAAGTTCTTGTTTTTTGTGTAAAAATTAAGCTTTTTGTTTGATATTTTATTTTTTTCTCTGATTAATTATTAGTTATTTTTTTACTGAAAATTATTATTTTTTTAATGAAAAATTTAAGTATTCCATTTTTAGTCGAATGTTTTTTATAAACTTTTAATCTTTTTATAAAAAATTTATCTGTTTGGTTAAAAATAAACTCTTTCGTTAAAAATTGATTTTATTATCTTAAAAACTTATTTCTCCAACTAAAAATTCATGTATTTAATTTTTTGTTGTAAATTTGTCTTTTTAAGTTGCAAATTAATTTTTTTTCACCCAAAATTGAACTATACAATTTTTTGTCGGCATATTCTTTCAGAGAGACGCTCAATTTTTTTGTTTTAAAATTCATCTTTTTGTTGGAAAATTTAATTATTTCCTTAAAAATTTATTTTATTTTCTTGAAAAAATATTTCTGTAACTTATTATTAAACTGTTCCAATTTTTATTTAAAAGTTGCCTTTATTTCGTAGAAATAAACCTTTTTGGTTAAAAATCATATTAAAAATTCAAATGTTTGGTTGAAAAATTACAAAGTTTTATTTAAAAGTATTTTTTTATTGGAAATAAATCTTTTTGGTGGAAACTTTATTTCTTTGGCTGAAATACATTTTTTAATTCAAAATTAATTTTTTAAACAAAAAATTCAGATGTTATATTTTTCATGGAATTTTTGAATAAAAGTTCCATATTTTTGTTAAAAAATACATCTGTTTCGTTTAAAATTTAATTATTTTGTTGAAACTTTGTTTTATTTGCTTGAAAACTTATTTCTTTCACTAAAAATTAAACTTTTGTGTAGAATTCCTGAAACTAAAACCAAGAATCCAATGACCAAATTTGGACAGCCACTATAAAATGCTCCTGCCATTTTTGATTTGATAATAATAAAAATGAAAAAGTTGAAAGAAATAAAAAAGAGAAGGAAGACAATTTGTTTGGTTGCCTTCTCATTTTTTTTGCTCTCTTTTTTTTGTCCAAGGAGGAAAATTCTTTTCTTTTTTTTTAGTAGAAAAAAGTGTTTATCCTTATTTATTTTTTTGTTTAAAACTTCAATAGGAACATTTTATGGTGGATGTCTAAATCTAGTCGTTGGATTCTTAGTTTTAGTTTCAGGAGTTCTTTACATTAATTCGATCATTTGACGTTAAAGAGGGTTTTAAATTGGATTTTAATCTCAATTAAATTTATTTAATTTTAAAATAAACTATTCTACTTTTTGTCGCAAATTAATTTTTTAGTTGAAAATTTATCTATCTTGTTAAAAAATTGACTTTTTTGTAAAAAGCGAGCTTTTTTCAGGCATGTACATTTACAAAAATTTTGTTTGAATTTTTATACACGAGACGGAAGAATGCATGAAAACCGACGTTGCTCTTTGTTTTTACGCATGTGGCAATGTTTAATTATAAAGTTATTATTTATAAAATAATAAATGAAATATGTGAGTTTCGAAAGTGTATTTATCTTAACAACGAGTGTGAAAGTGATACTTTAAAAAACTGGTTTTTCCCATTTCCTTAAAAATGATTGATTGATTTCTCCTTCCAAACGCCTATTTCTCGCATGCTCGCCCCCACTCTGAATCATCCCCACTTCCTTTCTACCTTAATTCCCCACTACTCCTCTCCTAGGAAAAAATTACAACGGGCCAAGAGGGGGAATATTTTTTTTTTAGACAAATTAGTCTTAAGGCCATGTGACGAGTGAGTCACGTGACCAGATTCCTACCTTACCGACACTTTTTTTATTTCCGAACTTACTTTTACACGAAGCACCACATCGAGTTGCAAACTTCGAATAGTATATAATAATCTCTCAGAAAGGTGGGTTTTGTCCTAAATTTTAATAATCTGAAAAAACGGTTTTTTTAATTTGAATAGATTTTAATAAATTTTAAATAAATTTTATGAACAAATACAGTCTGCCTTCTGTCAAAATGGATTAAACTTTTTCACAAAATATAGTCAATGACTTAGAAAGGACACTATTTATGGAGAAAGTTTGTCAGGTGACATAATTTATTATTTAATTGAGTAACTTCAACTGCTCTACTTGGTGGGTACCTATCACCACTACGTAGCGCGTCCTCAGGTTGCGGATAGAGGAAAGGCCCCTGAGGTTAAACACCCCTGAGGTTAACTGCGAATACAAGAATAAGCAGTCGCGGACAGCCGATAGGAACCAGTCGTGGGTGTGGTGAGCCCACATTGGTATAAATATGTACACAATAGCCCGGTTTGAGATGATCCGCTCTTTGCGCTCTGGCGTAATAGGCGGGGCATAACAACACGAGACTTCAACGTGTACACTAACCTAGACACACTACCCGAAACCAAAACTAGTTTGAAAGCAAAAAATCCTACTACTATAGTAGGCACCGCAGCGATGACACTGCCCGTGAGGGATGTGTGGAATGATTCGCCTGTAGGACCTACATGGTAACGATGCCAGTGTGGCGCACTGCCTTGT
>NC_046659.1:125154797-125155811 GCF_010883055.1 Belonocnema kinseyi | reverse complement strand
AGGTACGATAATCGAAGTATTCCACTCCTCTGGAATACGTTCGGTCTTCCAAATAACGCGTATCAATTTGCAGATTTGTTCTGTAAGGCTAGGGCCTCCATACTTTATTAACTCGGAAGGTAAGTCATCGATACCCGCAGCTTTGTTATTTTTTAGTTTTCTAATTGCCGTTACTATTTCTTCATCCGAAGGTTCATCGACTTGGAGTTCAGCAGTGTGGATATCATCGTAGTTATTGTTTTCGGCGGGGGCTTCGCGTACATTGAGTAATTTATCGAAATAGTTTTTCCATAGATTTAGTCCTTCTGTCGCGTCGGCTACTAAGTTGCCATTTTCATCCCGTATTACATCGGTTCTGCTTTGAAAGCCTTTTCTTATAGAATTGATCCCCCGGTACATTTCGCGTGTATTATTTTGTTTTTTATGATTTTCTATTGCTAGTATTTTGTTCTTTTCCCACTGTCTTTTCTTACGCCTGTAGAATCTACTTGTATTTTTACAGATTTCAATGTATTTCCTATGGGTTTCGGCGCATTTGTTTTGAAGGCTGATTATTCGGGCCTTTGACCGCTCCTCAAACCAAAGTTCGAACTCTTCGTCAAACCAAGGTTTGTTTTTGGATGGTCTTTTTAGCTCTACAGTAATTTTCGCGGCCGCTTTAATTGTGTTCTGTATATTATGCCATAGGGTGTCCGGGTCTGCCTCATCGTCATTATTAATATTACTATCACCTTCTTCCTGAAGGGCTTTGAATCTATTCGAAATCGCTAATTGATAGCCGGTTACTTGTCTCACATCGTTTTTTAATTTCTCTATATCAAACCGAACCCTTGGTGCTACGACGTTAGTGTTCTTATTTATCGCTATCCTGAATCGTAGCTTGGCTACTACGAGGAAGTGGTCCGAGTGCATGTCTGCTCCTCTATATGATCTTATATCGAGAATATTCGTATGGTGGCGTTTATCTATTAGAACGTGATCTATCTGATTGTACGTGTGACCGTCAGGATGTTT
>NC_046659.1:125138924-125154697 GCF_010883055.1 Belonocnema kinseyi | reverse complement strand
TATTTTAAGAGTAATGAAAGCAAGGAAGCTTAGATGGGCGGGACATGTAGCTAGAATGGGCAACGATAGATCGGTAGCGCAAATCATGAAAGGGATACCGAAATATTTTTGAAATATTGAGTACTGTTTGTGAAATTACTGAAATCTTGGTGAAATTGTTGATAAATCATTGAAGTCTTCGTGAATTCCCTAAAAAACTTTGCGAAGTATTTGAAATTCTTGATAAATCATTGAAATTTTGGTTCATTATTTAAAATCTATCTGAAATCGTTGTGAAATAATAGAAGTATTTGTGAAATCTTTACAATAATTAAAATTATTGTGACATATTTGTAAATTCTCTAAAAATAATTTTGAAATATTTGAAATCGTTGTGACATCTTTAGAAACTTTATAATTTCTTTAAAAATCTTTGTGAAATAGTTTTGAAATATTCAGTAATGATTGTGAAATTATTGAAATCTTTGTGAAGTCTTTGAGAAATGATTGAAGTCTTTGTGAATTCTCTAAAAATCTTTGCGAAATATTTGAAATTTTTCAGAAATGATTAAAAAGCTCATTTTTCGAGAAAATGGGGAAAACAACTATTTTTTATTACATATTTGGAAGTGGTTTTACAGTTTTATGCCTTAACTACATTTTTTCAGTAATCATCGCTACATAAATTTTTTATATTCTATAAGTTACAATGTTGTAAGTATTTTCGGAAAAATTTCGATTTGATTAAAGAATTGTTCTAATTTTTGAATTTTAGTTTTTCCTTTATACCAGAAAAATTTATTATTCTCTTTTTAGTAATGACATAGAACGTGAATCTTGAGAATTATGTTTTTCGTTCAAGGCATTTTTCAATCGATGAAACAATTTTTATTTTTCAATTCTTGTTTTTATTGCAAATCATGAAAAGTTTGTATTTTTTGTAATTTAGAATACAAGAATTTTCTTTACCTATCCCATAAAGAGTTACAAGTGTAAAATTAATAATGGTTCAATCAACGATTGAATAATGTCTCAAAGAAATATTAATCCTAACATCAATTAAGTGTGTATAATTACGTTTCGGTGATTAGGTCTCTTATCATATACAAAAAGCAAGCTGGAAATTAAAAAAAGCATGAATGCTCTGGCATGAATTTTACATAACAATGTTATTTTGCATTTTAAGGACATTTTACGGACACAAAAAAGTTTTTGAAACTGTAAAACAATTCCTTAAATCGAAAACTGAGTTTTTCCCGTTTGAAATCCATTGTTAATTTCAGAGGCCCGGGGGCACGGATTAATTGTTTCGAATTCGAAAAAAATATGGAAAACCTTGCCCTCCAAAAACCAGTTTTTTTAACCATCCTCATCACGAAAAAATCACTGTTTGCAGGAACTTCATAAATGAAAATTTTTTTTTGCAAAATTAGGTGCTGCTTCAAGCATCATTCAGGTACATATGAAGGATGAATCTGTTCATTATGGTTTCCCCGACGATCTCAGGCGTTACCCCAGTTGGATGAAAAAGCAAACAATACCTCAAATTCCTGAGAAATATTCAGTTGTTATAAATATTGATAATCATGATTTTTTGAAGGTCGAGTTAAAAAATCTCAGAGATATAAATTCCGTTCCCCCTAATCCCGGTATATGGGCCAACGTCAGGAAAATTTTGCCATTCAAGCAGAATCCAACACCTGGTCCTGAACCTGCTGTAGCTAAGATATTTCATGGAAAACATTATTATGAAGGATCTGTTTTCGAGACCTACAACGGTGATGACCCAAACGCAAGGCACCTATTACGCTTGTACCTATATGGCAATACAAGGAAATGTTACCGTTTTATCTGTGCAGATGCATAACGTAAGAGAAACATTTGAGGATTCAAAAATAAATTCAGAAATTTGGAAAATATGGCGTCTAAACAATCGTCAAGATCGGGACCGTGCAATCATTAATTAAAGATTAAAACTTCTACGTGAACGTGAAATTGTAGGTGAATATAGACGTGGACTAGCGCATGATTAGATTAGATCATTTCAAAACTACAAATTTTAATGTAAAAATTTTGATTAAGAAGTGTTTTAAAATTGAATTATATACTTGTTCAATGTTTATGGCACCATCAAATTTGCACTTGAAAAAATAAATCAATTTTAATACAATCAATTTACTACAAAAAAAGTTATCTTTGAAACTATTGTCGAGGATTCTAACCCTACTTTAATCTAGCTAAAACTAATGTGTCTTAACTACGCGTTTTGACCACTTCGCTATCGAAGCACCTGGATTTTGGTGAAAAATATCGGGTAAGAATTTCAAGGCACCATCGTACTAAGTCATGTAATAAGTTTCAATAATTCTCAAACTGAAATTTGTTGCACTCAATGTTTTTTTAAAGAAAACATATTTCTGATGATAATTAAGTAGTTCTAAGGCAAACTGAAAATTTTCGAAAGACTGTAATAGACCATTTCTTATTTAGAAGAATTTTAGAATTAAATTTTACTTATTTCAAAAATGAATCGAAATTTTTTTTCTTCAGCTATTTAAATGTTTTATAAAATATCCAAAAATAGTGAACAATAACAAAATTAAGGTGCAAAAATGTTTTAATAACTTTAATGACAACAAACCATTTTCTTCTATACAAGAACCTTCATGCAATGCGCAGTTTTGAATTGATCAAACTCCTTTATAAAATATTTCCTTACTCAGTTTTTAGTGAGAAATGACACTTCCTCAACAATAATTTATAATATGTAAAAAAGCGAATTGAATTTCAATTACTGCACAAAGGGCTCAATACTATTTTTCTTTAAAGATTTAATCCACTTCAAAACTATTTAACGCTGCTAAAAAATGAAGAACATTCGAGTTCAAAAACGCCTTAACCTTACTCACAAAAAAAAGTCTTATGCTTTTTAAAAACTTCTATAAAACGCACAGTCTCACGGTGTTCGGATAAAAAATAGTTGTTTGGTTTCTCCTTGCATTCTGAATTATTTCATTTTCTAAACCTTCAATTGTAAATTTTTAAAATTTTATTTTTATAAAATGTAATAAATTCTTAATAATTTTTTGAAAAATGTTGTTCTTGAATCCCATTCCTTAAATATCTTCCTTTAAAAAAGCACATCATTTTTTTCAAATACCAAGAAAATGCAATAGTTGTAATTTTTAACATTTTTTACACCTTGTAAACTTGTTTTATGCCAAAATATATTTTTTTTATTGGCTCAAAAATTAGAAAGCTGCTAGCGCTAGGATGCGTATTTGTAGGTTGAATCATAAAATATCGTATTGAAAATAAATTAATTAATTTGATGGAAAAACGAAATTAGTTATAATAAAATGTTTAATAAAAAAATAGTTTTTTGATAGGATGCGAACTATTTCTTAAATATAAAATCAAGCTAATGAAAATACGCTTCATCTAATACAAATGTATATTATGAATTGTAATAGTTTACATTTATGATACTGATGGATTTACTCAAACCATTATGCTAATTTTATTTTAGATCAAAAACCTATTTTCTGTTCAATTTACGCGTTTTATTGAATTTTTTCTCACGAATAATTTTCGAACTGAAAGTTTAACTTTCCATGTTTGGTTAAACATTTATGAGAATTGACTGCAAAAAATACAATATGTTTGAAAAAATATTTTGAGGTTCTTCTATGCAATGCTTTTGGGATGAATTGAATTTTTGAATATGTTTTTTTAGACAACTGATTTTTGTATACACAATTATTTTGAGCCTTTTTGTTCAAAAATAATTTTTTGCACATATTGTGTTCTTAATATCTTCTTGGTTACTAATTTACCTTTTTGATTGAAAAATTAACTATTTGTTAAAAATATATCTATTTTGTCGAAAAAGTCTTTTTTTGGTATAAAATTCATCGGTGGAGCTTGAAATTCAACTATTTTGTTCAAAATTAATTTTGTTGTTCAAGGTTCATAACTTTAGCTGTACATTCTTTTGTGGGAAATTGATCACTTTCACTTGAAAACTCATTTATTAAGAAACCAATTTGTCTTTTTGGGTAGAAACTTTAATTGTTTTACAAGAGAATGATAATTTTTTTTGGTTGAAAATTTAACTTTTTTGTAAAAAATTCTTCTTTTTTACTTGAAAAATAAACATATTGGGATATTTCATTATCGAATAAAAAACTATGTTAGTTGAAAATTCCTTTTTTGGATTGGAAAATTTGTCTGTTATGGTCGTGGACTCAGTTTCTTTGTTGAAAATTCTTATTTCTTGGTTAAATTGAACTGTTTTAAATTGCAAATTTAAATATTTTGTCGTGAAAATATCAACTGTTATATTCTTTATAAAGAATTAATTTCAAGTCAAAGATTGACCACTTTGGTTGAAAGCTGTACGATTTTGCTGAAAACACTTTTCCTTGGTTTTCTAAATTTCCAAATTTCTAAATTTCCAATGAAAAATTTCAACTTATAAAAGGGTAAAATGAATTTCTGAATTGAAATTTCCCTGTTGTCTTTAAGGAATCCATCTCGTTTGATGAAAAATTCTACTTTTGTTAAAAATGTGTTTCTTGTTAAATACTGATTTCTTTTGTCTAAACCTTAACTGTTTTGTTGAAAAGTTCATTCTTCTTCTTAAGAATTCATTTTTTAGCTGAAAATTTAATGGTAAAGAATTCTGCATTATCATAAGAAATAGTTACCAACAATCAGTATAGATAGCATTCCACAACCCGTTAAAATAGAAATCCACACTATTGATCCAGTTAACTCTTCAAATGACAGAAAATGCTTTACGTCATTTCAGACTACATAAAAAATAAATTAAACAATTTTTTTAAATTAAATTTTTCCTGAAAAAAAAATAACTCTGTTCACTCCTCTTAGTGATACGAGAAGCTCATTTATGATAAGAGTAAATAAAAGGAATCTGTGTTATCATTAAAGATAGTTACCATAAAGCAGTGTCGATATCCAATCAGAAGTTCTGTCCTTCGATTCCCAGTGGAGCGGAGAGAGTAGATATTTTTTCAGAAAAAAACTAATTAACAATTTTTTTGAATTTATTTTTCATCTTATCTGAAATGACGTTAAGTATTTTCTCTTCTTTGTAGAGTTAACTTAAGCTATATTGTTGTTTTTCTATTTTCACGGATTGTGAAATGATATATTCACACTGATTGATGGTAACTATTCTTAAAGTTAATCCGGTTTCATTTTAATTACTCGAATCATAAATGCAACACCTGGCTTAAGATATTGTGTATTTCTGAAAAAATATTGTTCTTTCGATCTCTCTAATAGCTGAATGGAAAAGCACCTAACCGGCAATCAGAAGTTCTGTGGTTCGATTCCCAGTGGAGCGAAGAAAGTAGATCTTTTTTCAGAATAAATTTTAATTTCATTGTATTATCTTTAGTGAAATATTTAAGCATTTTGCGTAAAAATTAATTTCTGGTATGCATTATTGTGGGCCTTCTCGATCCCCGGGTCTAGGTACCTCCCGGACCGATCTCCAGTTTTTGGAATTGGCACAAGAATGACCTGTGGCCCGCACAGCGACCAAGAAGCGTTAGGGAGGGGAAATGGTAAGGTGCTTACCGGTCCAACATAACCCTTTCCTTGCAATCGGTCTCTTCGGCAAGCCAAACTCAGGCTATGGAAACGGGAGTGGTCAATCAGTCCTCTAATAAAAAGAAAGGCATCGACGGTTCCCTGAAGAGGAGACTAAAGAGGCAAGCGTAGTGGGCTAGTTGAGCAGCTGCTGTACCTGGAACATCGGCGACCATAACGCCAAAAACCAGCACTGCGGCTCAGAATAGAGGAAGTTTGGGCTCTTCAGGGAGGCTACCTGAAGATTGCTTAAAAGTGTTTACCCAGATCATTGGCCAAAATTGAAGACCTCCTTCTGTAAGAAAGGGGTCTTTGTATTTGCGGTAGCTGACGCAGCGGCTAAAGCTTGGCTATACAAGGCTGTGGTCGAGACAAGGCCTTGAGAAGGTGCATCTCTTAAGGTGGGTGGAGTTAAGTTGGTCTAGAAGATAGTTAGGGCTATAGCGCGCTTCCCAGGCGAACTGGAGGACCCGTATGTGGTCCTCCGGCTGTTAGAAGCCTCAGAAAGAGTACACAGCGGGAGGAATCAAACATCTGCTAGTTGTGTAAATTCCTGAGTCACAGAAGAGGGCTCTTGCAGTCATCAACAACAGGCCCTTTTTCCACTTTGGTTAGTTTAACTTTAAGGTGTCTCGCCAGGGACCGCAGAAGCCTGTCGGTATACAGAAAGAACGGGATCAGACTTGAATGATAGTTCGTGTTCTAACTATCACCCAAATTAACTTGCTTCACAGCAAAGGCGCTTCTGTAATTTTGCAGAGGGTCATGGCTGTGAGGATCCACATCTTTCTTACTAATTTAGGAACTTTTGATAGTTCGAGATACCATTAGGGGTTAAGGGTGATTGGCTGATTTTTTTACAGGAACCCCGAAGCAGCCAATCCAAGGGCTTGCATACTGGCGAAGGGAGTCAACGTTGCCCCGCCGCTTGAGCTGTTCTAGAGACCTGATGGTGATAGTCACGGATTTTAAAGAAATAGGAAGACTAGTTATGGGATCGGCTTACTTTTCATATGACAGTGATACTAATCCACCAGTGGAGGTACGTACATTGGTAGAATATTGCAATTTAAGGAGTCTTCCTCTTCTGCTGGGGTGCGATGCTTACTCCCACTATACTTTGAGGATCAGCACGGACATCAACTAAAGAGGGAATAATCTACTGGAATATCTCATCACCACTGATTTATATATTCTTAATACGGGCAATATCCCAATGTATGTAACTCGGTCTTGAAAAAAGTCTTTGACATCACTTTCTGTACCGGTAGTTTTAGAGATAACATCAAGAAGTGGAGAGTCTCAGACGAACCCCCTCTCTCAGATCACTCACAGATAGAGTTCAAGTTGGAATCCACTGTACCCGTCTGCTCTAAATGGGCCAGAAATGCAAGAAGAACGGACTGGGATCAGTTTTCCCCGGAACTAAGATGTGCACTTTAAGGGGTGCCCCGGCTAATTAGAGAAGTGAACACCCTGGAGATGGCGGCCGAAATTTTCACGGAGGCCATCAAATCTACTTATGAAAGTAACTGTCGAACTTCAAGAGTCCGAAAGGCTTGGGAGACACACTAGTGGAATAGGAATATCGGAATAATAGGAATATAACTCTGAGAGCTTCGTAGGAAAACCAGAGAGAGGTTCAGACGTGCCAAAACTGGCAAAGCGAAGGACCTATGGAATCAATTTACGACGATAAGGGTTAAATATAGGAGAATCTAAAATTTCCCAGCGGGGGATATTCAGAATCTGATGGGGATACCGTGGCTTACCTAATCAAGGCACATTTTCCGGCCTTTGCAAAGTTAGGAGAAGAGGGGGAGACATCACCGAGGCTAGCCAACGAGATTGTTTCCCATTAGCCTTACATCTTTTCTACTGAAACAGAACTCAGTTGAAAACTCAAGCATAAAAATCCTGAATATGTATAATTTATTTCGAAATTATTGATCTGGTTGTGGTTTTTCCTGAAATGTTTAACTTTGCTTTACCTTTTTAGCTGTGAACAAATAATAAATAAACATTAGAGAGAATCATATTTTAAACAACCTCTTTCTTTTTTTTGAATATATTTTTTTGAAATAAAACAGATATTTGAAATATGCTTTACATTTTCTATATGGATCATATTGAATACAATTTTTCCTTGAAACTCATTGAAACTCAATGTACCAGAGAGTGCTGTTTTAGTGCTGAATAAAGTGAAAATTTTTTGGACCAAAGCACGCTTACCTGTGCAAAGTGACTAGCGCTGTTTGAACCAAACAAAAGGTTTATTTGGGAAATAGCGGATTCTTAAAAAGAGTTCAAATCGTCAGTCAGAAATACAACAAAGGAATGAGAAAGATTTCTAACAGTTGCTAAGTGAATTGTTTGATGTATCATTGGCAGACGTTCTTTCTCGTACTGAAGTTTTCGAAGAAGATAAACAGTTTCTGATACTTAAAAGAGAGAAAGGACGTAAAGCATACATGGCTGAAGTTGATAAATCTTTACAAGAGAAAACCGGAAAACAGGAGAAGCTTATCGAAGAAGAGGATAGCCGGCCTAGACGAGTGTATGAAGAACAAAAACATGCAGGTATTTCGTGTAATCATAATTTGAAAATAAGTTTTATTCCAAAATTGAAAATATTCTAACAACTACCGATTAGTAAAGCACAAACTTCTTTCAAAATTTTTGCAAGTTGTCATGGGATTTATGTTTTAAAAGAGTACTGCTAAAATTGGACTACTATTCCAGCACTATCTTTTTGGATCATAAATCCTTTAGGCCCGTGTAAAAATTAAAAAAAAAATAAAATTGAACCCTCACGATAGTTTCGACCTAAAAATGAATAAGACTTTGTAGAGAAATTAAAAAAACCAAAATTCAGAGAAGACAAATTGTGAAGTAAATTGCAAAATAATGATAATTCTATAAAACAATCAATAGGCTTAGTAGAGACAGATAAATAACAAATAAAAAAGAGGAAAAAGGAAAGAGTCAATCGAACAAACTCAAAATTCATTTTCTTATTTTTTTCTCCGATTTTTTTATACTACTGGGGTCCAACATGTTTCGAAGTCATCGTAGATTTCCTCATCAAAAAATATTTATAGGAAACTACTGGGTATTATTTCTATTATGTGTAAAAATTATTAATAGTTGTAGATAATTCAATCATATGCCAATATTGCTTAAAGATTTATATATGATTTTTAATTTACTTATTAAGTTACTATATAAAATTTTTTTTGGTATGTGCCTTGTGTTTTTGATCTTTGATATTTTGAAAAACTTTTTTATATCTTCTTGATTGTTTAAAACAAAATTCCTAAAAAATTTAAAACTTACTCATTGTTATAAATATTTAACAAATTTATCATAAATACATCTTTTGATTTTTTCTCATAAGTTTATATTTGTTAATTTACTAATGGATTTATTATACATGGATTTTCAATTTTAAAAACAAAAAAAACTTATCTCTGTGTTTACATTTTCGTTGAATTCAATGATATTGAGAAACATTTTTGATATAATACATTTGTTGACTTTCGCAAAAGTCCAAATCGAACCATCGTACAAAACTGAATTTGAATAAAAGTGAGCGAACAAATTTTTTGTAAATTAAGTAATTATTGTTTCAGATTTAAAATTCGTTTTATTAAAACTAACTGTAAAATTAGCAAATCAATGAATATTAAAAAAATTACAATTTAACTGATTTAATTTAATCATGAAAAGATCGAAAGTATTTTATATTCAATTTTTAACCAACTAGATAATGAGCCTATTAATGGTTTTTTACAAACATGATTCTCTGATTTTAACTCATTTTGTGCAGTTCTGTTATAAAAATCGAATTTTTTCGAGAATGTGTGAAAATTCTCAAAAAAATTAATGAAATTGAACTTTTTGGTACTTTTCCCCTTATTTTGATTTGTAAAAAAATTATTAAATAGAATTTTGGGCGTGAGGGCCGGGGTTTGGCTAAGTTAGATTGTTTTTTATTTTAAATAAAATTATTTTTTTTTCGAAAAATCAACCATTATATTTTTGATTAAAAATTAATATTTTCAGGTCAAAAATTTAACTCTTTGGTTGAAAGTTGAACTACTTTCTCAAAAATTCAATTTTCGGGTTGAAAATCCATAATTTTAGTAGAAAATTCATCTCTTTGGTTGAAAATGGCGAACTAGATAAACTAGTAATAAATATTTTTTATAAGGAACCACTTATTTTTAAAACATATTATTTCGAAAATATTGACCCTTGATTAAAAAAATTGAAAATATCCTTTCTTCAGATTTCTTAACGAAATACCCTGTGTGTCAGTTTAATTAAAATGTAGTTTCATTTGGTTCCTCACATCGGTGTAAGTTATTCACGCATTATGTCTGCCAATTATTTAAAATTAATTTTTTTTACTTCAGTTCATGTTTCGGAAATGCACCAGTCATCCAGTTCTATTAGTGCTTCGCTGGAAGAGAGACGACAGGTGGCTAAAGATGAAGATGCAGCAGACCCCGATTTCACAGCACCTATGTCGGTAGATCAATCTTTTACTTCTTGAGTAAATTCAGATTCAGATGCAGAAGCAACGTCATCCGAAACGTATTAGACAAAGCATTTATCTTGCACTGGGACTGAAAATTACTTCCATCTCTAGCAAGGCGAGGAAAGCTGGAAAAGCTTTCACAAAAGAGAGTTCACTATCACAAAATTAAAGTTGTCGATTCGTTGATATTTAATTTTGAAAGGTCTGTGCACGAATATGGGAGAAATACAAGAATAATTCTATAATCAAATTGAATTTTTTTGAAAATACTTGCATCATTTAAAGTTATAGAATGGAAAAATTGTATGCTTCAAGAATTACAGAAAATTCTGTCTTTATAATAAAGTTTACATAAAACTCCATTCCGTATTTTTTAGGTTATTTTCTGGAGATAATAAAAAAGCTTGGAGTGTCAAATTAGCTAGCAATAGTATCGACACGATTTTCTAAAAATCTTCAAGTAGTACTAAAACTGAAAATCAACTTTAAAAAACCTAAGAAACAATATTTATTTTCCCCAATTTTCCGGAAACTGATCCTTTCCGGTTTGAAATCCGATACTAATTACAAGAGCACAGTGACACATCTTAAAATTGACGAATTTGAAACAAAAATATTATCGAGAAATGGATTTCGTTTTTTCAATGTATATTATCTTTTGCTGACTTAGAACAGAATTTATTTTGTAAGAATCCTTGTTAGATAACATTATCTTTTATTTATTTAAATTAATTTAATTTTAAAGAAATACAGTGTAATGAATTAAAGAAATCTACATGCAGAAGCAAAAACACTTTAGTTAAAGCCACCAGAGATAGTAAAATTTGAATTGCATAAAGAAATAAATCCTCACTCTTCAAAAAGAACAAAATCGCGGTTTCTTTTTCCCAAATTTGGAATAAACAATAGTGACTCGTATACAAAATAACGTGAGAAGATTAATAAAAATTTATTTAGTTGACAAAAGGATATCTGCCGATTGAAAATGGATGCAAATCTGTATTTATTTATAAAATTTATAAATTTGTTCAAGTTGTAAATTTAATTATAAAATTGTTTATAAAATAAAAACTAATTCTTTTGGTTGAAAATAGACGACAGACTTTGAGGTTTTTTGAGGTTTTTCTCTGTGCTTTATGATGTTTTAAATATACGTAAAGAGTTGACAAAAATGAGATTGTTTATTTTAAAAAGAAAATGTTACGTAGGTATTGTTATTGTACTTTGTATATTTGCACATTTTTTCTTATATCAATAATTTTCAAGAAAATGGGAAAACCCGAGTTTTTCAAGTCTCCCATTGACAATCGTTTTTAAAATGAGAACACTTTCCAAATGCATATATTTCATTTATCATTTTAAAAATAATAGATTTAGAAAAATTATTGACTAATTATTCATGGATTTTATTTTGAACGAAAAGATCAATTTATTTGAAACTTCTGTAAACGTTTTATAATTTTCAAGGCTTGTAATTCTAACTGGTTTCATTTTTGAAGTAGAATGAAACTTATTTTAAGTAGGAAGCTTCTAATTACTAGCACAATTATTATGTCGAGACTTCAAATGTTTGTTTAAAATAACATAAATAAATATCATAGCATTTAAAATTTAACCAAATTTCCCAAATCCTCTTTATTGTATAATGATAAGAACTTGGATCTTTGTGAACTTCGGAGATTAGCAATTAAAACTGAATACACTTAAGTAAACATGTTTTAAACCATATGCAATATTTGTTATAAATAATAAGCATACAAAGACATTACACTCACCATTAAAATAAAGTAAAGTAACGAGCATTGAAAGTAGAGTGGAAAAAGTAATCTTCATTTTTTTCAAATAGCCACGATGACACGGACATAAAAGAATAAACGGATTTTCAGAGAACTGGGTGTGAATAATGCCTTAAATATGGCTGCTTTTTATACTTATTGGTATCATTTATTCAATGACTCGCTTCATTTATTCTTCAAAAAATAGAGTAGAATCAGGAAGATTATTTATACCGGATGTTCAAATTTTTTGTTTTTCCTATAATTATTGTTCTTCATTGAACCTTCAGAATAATTAAACCCGGCAACATGGGTGAAAACAGAGACCCGCATCACTTTTCATATATTTCTCTGTCTCATGTATATAAATACAAACAAATTTAAAAAAATGTATATGCCTTAAAGAAAACTCATAGTTTTTCAGCAGATGGAATTCCTAATGAATAAAATGATCTGAAGAGAACACAAAAAAATTAAAGATTACGAAATGGCAATAGTGCGTTATTTATATTTTGCAGAAATAATACGATCACCTAAATTGTTGAAGCGTCAAGCCAAAAAATTAAGTTTCCGTCCATAAATTAAATTTTCTACCAAAAAATATCAGTTTTATTCAATAAAAGTTATTTTAAAGTGAAATGGTTCAATTTTCGGCCAAACGGATAAACTATCATTCAAGAAAAACAATTTTTTTTAAGTAGTTCCACTTTTACCCACACAGTTAGATTTTAAAATATCAGTTTTAAACAAAATATCTTAACTTTGAAGCAAAGAGATCAACTTTTAACTGAGAATATGAATCTTCGAAAAAAGAATGATTAGTTTTAAAAAGGTTAGAACAAAAATTAAAAAAAAGTAGTTAAAACTGCGAGCAAGAATAGTAATTTTTTGAATAAAAAAGTTGAATTATTATCCAAGAAATATGAAAATTCGACTAAAACAGATGATTTTTCGAATCAAACAGACATATTTAAAGGAAACAATTGAAATTTTCATATAAAATAGATTTTCGTTTGCCTCTTTAACATTAGAATATGCATTTTAAACAAAAAGTGAATTTTCTGTTAAACAGTTTCAATTTCTGTTAAAATATATTAATTATTAAACTAATAAAAAAATTAATTTTCATAAAAATAAATGAATTTTCATCAAAAAAGATTCCAGTTGACTTCGCATTACAAAAATATGAATTATAATTAAAAGTAAATATTTACAAAAAAATTGTTGTTTTTGCAAAAATTTGCAACACGAAAAGGTGAATTTTCTATAAAAAAGAATGACATTTTAACCATAATTTAAAATTTAAAAAGAATAATATAATTTATATCTAAATGGAGAGTCTTAAAAGGAAGCCGCTGCAAAAAAAGAAATATAAAATGTACAAGACAATTAAATTACTAACAAGAATATTGTATAAGGGTTACAGAAATTCTTTATTTGAACAATCGTTACATTTTTTCATAATCAATTTTCTATTTTCAGTGACCAATATTATTCAAAGACCTTTTGCAAGATTTGTTTTATCTCATATAAGAATTTCACTTTTGGCCTTTTTTACATGTTGAAAAGAAAATGTTCTTTAGTTTTTTCATAAAATGGACGGCACTTCGTTAATTTTTTACATGTGCATATTTTGTTGTAGTTTTCAGTTTAATGAAAAAGAGATTCGTACTAAACAAAATTTTACTAGTTACTACGGAAAATATACTAACTTTATTTCTGTAAATGTAAATCACAAAAATCAGTAAAAAATGCTAATTCAAGTATCAGAAATATTTACTAGTTCGATCGTGGAGAGCTTTAAATTGTTTACAATTAGTGAAAATGTATAAATTTATTTTAAGCTGACTATATGAATCAGAACAGGAATAAAAAATTTGAATGCGGTCAATATAAAAGTTTAATAAAAAACGCGATTAGGTGACAATACACTGAAAAAATGGTTAGTTGATCCAAATATTTATTTAGTAAGACATGGGACTGCTATTTTAATAGTTGATACTGCTTTTTTATTAGTTGGTACAACAATTCCATTAGTTTCCGTGACTATTCAGTTAGTGTCAGCAACTAATGAAATGGTTGTCCCAACTAACAAAATGGCAGTACCATATCTTACTGGTATACAAGTTATCTTTATTGTATAAAATATTTTCATTCCTTTAAACTGTTTTACATACTAAAATAAACCATCGACAATAAAAACGCTGCAAAAAATTTACAACCACAGTTATGCGACGACGGATCAGTTTTATCCGCCTCCTTATAAAAATTACTTCATAAAATATTGCGAAAAATTTGGAATATTTTGAGGCAATTTTTGTAATTTTTAAAGGTTTCTGATACATTTTTCTAATAAGATGTAGGTTTCTAATAAAAAATGTGGAGATTTTTTTTTTATTTTAAGGATTTGAAAATAATAATTTTTTAAGTGTCCTAGGAGAGATTATCGAAATTTTATTAAATATTTTTGAATTTGCTTCAAACTTTCGCAAGTTACAAATATATTTCAAGCTCAACTAAAGTTTTTCAAAGATTTGGTGGAATCTTTCAAAATGAAAAAACTTTATTATACATTTTCTAGATACCGTTTTTGACATATCTGAAATGTACAAAAATATTTTCTTATTTTCCTAAAGAAACCTAGGAAATTATATTCGTATGATCTTAGAAACGAATAAACCTAAAGAATTCATTTCGATTCGAAATTTTTAATTTGTATTCAAAGTTATTTTCCTCTTGAATAGCAAACCTCACGAATGCGATTAATCGATAATGCTTACTTAACAAAATAGGATGCTCAATATAAAAAAGAGAGCATGAATTTGTTTAAATTGTCCCTCATGTTGTTTTCTTATAAATCATTAATTTGTAAAAAATGAAATGTTTTCAGAATATTAGTTTGCAGTTTCAAAACGATCATTTTCAACGAGAATGAATTAAGGTTAAATTTCATGTCAAGCCATTTGAAGAATTCTAGTAGAATTTTCATAAAAATTACTAAAAATAGCTGAAATTCTTCAGATGATTTGACATGAAATTGCGTAGCTGAAATTGGAAGCACTCAAACAATTTTAAAATAAAACTTTTTAAAATGAAGTTAGAAACTTGTTTCATTCAGAAATATTTGATTCAAAGGCTTAATAATTTAAGTGCATGAAATAAAAGCTTTTAAGACTTGTAGATTTGAATGTTTTTAATCAAATGCAGTAAAAATTAAAACCAAAATTATTCATAGTTTCAATATAGGTTTCTTATTTTTAAATTATAAGAGTAAATTATTCGTCTATTTGATCACTGCGAATAGCAGTACATTCTTTGAAAGTAGTAATTTGACAAAAACGGGGGGGGGGGGGGATCAAATTTTATATAAATCTCATACAATCTCTAATGAAAATGTACAAATTAATTCTCAATAAAAAAAAGGTTAATAAATTCTAAATGAAACATGTACTAGATGATAATTCAACCATAAAAGACTTTAATATGAAATAAAAAACCAGTTGCATTTTACCAGAAAATACCAATTTAGAAGAAAATAGTCGAATTCTTAACAAAATAATTTAACCAAATAATTTCTACCGAAACAGCTAGATTTATAACTAAAAAGGATAAATTTTCAAACAAGAAGTTACGTTTTTTACCAAAAGGCACGAATTTCGAACAAAATATAATAATTCTTTAAACAAAAGATAAATTTAAAAGATAAATTTTATACAAATCTAATACATTCTCTCAAGAAAATGTACAAATCAATTCTCAATAAAAAAATGTTAATTCTAAATGAAACGTATGCTTAAAATATGTTTAAAATATACATATATACATATATACATATTATATACATATATATACATATT
>NC_046659.1:125127149-125138824 GCF_010883055.1 Belonocnema kinseyi | reverse complement strand
AAAATATCAATTTTTAAGAAACATAATTTTTAAAAACAACAAAAAATTGAATTTTTAGAAAAATACTGGAATTTTTACTTAGTTTAGTCTGAAGTTAAATCTTGTTCGATGGAACGAAAAAATAGTACGATATATTCTACTACTACAAACTATTATTTGAACATTAAATGTACATAAATGAAACTCTGCTTTACTAGAATCTCGATTTATTTTTTTTCAGGCTTTTTAAACTAGAGAGAAGAAAAATAATTTTATATTTATTAATTTTATCGTGTTAAATTACATTATCCTTTATATTAAATCATCTTGTCTCATAGATTAATCAACTTTCAACCACGTAGTTGAATCTTATTCGAACACAAATAGTTACTTCTCTACGAAAAATGTAATAGTTGATATTTCTACCCAGAATTATTATAAGATAAACAAAAAACAGTTAAATTTCACAAAAAATACTAATTCAACAAAGTGAATAATTTTTTTTTAAATGATAAAACTTCACCAACAAAAAATGGATTTAAAAAGAAGTAGTTCTACTTTAAGCCGAAGAAAAACCCATTTTTATATAAAAACTTAGGAGTTAAGATTTCTAACAAAGACAAATTAGAATGAAGATCTAAAAAAAAGTTGAACTAAACCAAAAAGTGCGAATTTAAAAAAAAAGTATTTTAAACCATAACCAAAACAGATTTATTTTGAACCAAACATTTGCATTGTTAACCAAAAAAGATGACATTTCTGCCAACAGATTTGAATTTTTCTCCAAAGAGAATGAATTGTCAAGAAAAATACTACAATTTTTAACCAAAAATAATGCAATGAAATTTAAATTTTCTTCTGAAAAAAGATTTACTCTCTTGGCTCCACTGGGAACCGAACCATAGAACTTCCGATTGCCGGTCGAGTGCTTTTCCGTGCTGTTAACTTTAGGATACGAATAATTTAAAGAAATCTGCATTATTATCAGAGATAGTTAACATCAATCAGTGTAAGTATCATTCCACAATCCGTGAAAATGAAAATCAACACTATCGATCAAGTTAACTCTTTAAATATTAGAAAATACTTAACGTCATTTTATACTAGGAGGTAAAAAATTGTTTAAGATTTTTAAATAACATTTTTTCTAAAAAAAAAGATCTTCACTGTGAATCGAACCACAAAACTTCTGATTGGATATCGACACTGCTTGACGGTAACTATCTCTGATGATAATGCGGATTCCTTCAAATTACTCGTATCATAAATGAGCGAAGAGGAATCAAGAAGAGCGAAAAGTGTGAATCTTTTTCAGAAAAAATTGTAATAAAATAATTTTTTAATCTATTTTCTATTCTGTCTGAAATGACATTAAGTACTTTCTGTTATTTGAAGAGTTAACTTTATCGATAGAGTTTATTTCTATTTTCATGGATCGTGGAGTGTTATCCACACTAATTGATAGTAACTATTTCTGATGACAATACAGATTCCTTTACAATTAGATTTTCAGTTAAAAAGATTAATTTTTAAGAAAAAAATTAACTTTTTTACAAAACAGTTCAACTTTAGAAGCAAGAAATCAGTTTTTAACAAGAAACACATTTTTAAGAAAAGTAGAATTTTTCATCAAACGAGATGGATTCCTTAAAAATAACAGTGGAATTTTTAATTAGAAATTAATTTTTTCCTTTTATAAGTTTAAATTTTGCAATTAAAGATTAAAAAATTTAACTTTGAAATGTATAAGTAACAATTTTTAGATTAGTCATTTTTATAAAATTGAAATTTTTTAGTGTCAAAAAGTTTCAATATCACAATTTTTCGAGAAGAAAACTTTTTCAGTTTAAAATTTAACGGCATCAAGTAATTATTTTTGAAATCGCTGCACATTTTTTATTTTTCCCTGTCCGTTCTTCTTTTTTCTTTCGGAAATAAAAGCAACTTTACACCTAGAAGATCAATCATGTTAGAGTAAAAAAAAACTTGTTCAATTTTCAACCAAATTAATGTATTCGTTTTAAAATTAATTCTTAATGAAAAGTGTAATAGTTGATATTTGCGCAACAATAATATTAAAATTTCTAATTCGAAACAGTTAAAATGAACCAAAAAATAAGGATGAAATAAATAATAATGAAATATCCAAAATTTTGAGTTTTCAGGTGAAAAAGACCATTTTTTACAAAACAATTAATTTTGAACCAAATAGTTAAATTTTCAAGTCCAAAGTTGAATTTTTTACCAAAAAAGTCTTTTTTGACATCATAGATGTATATTTAAGAAAATGGTTAAATTTTCAATTAAAAATGTAAATTAGTTACCAAGAAGATTAATATTCTAACACAAAGGACAATGGTTCCCCAAAGCACAAACATTTTCAACTAAATATTTGAATTTTCTACTGAAGGAGATAAATGTTTAATTGTTTTAGAGGAAAATGAGAAACACAATATTAACAGGGCAATCTGTACAAAAAAATTATTCTTGAACAAAAAGGCTTCAAATACAGTAAAACTCTTCTATAGCGCTGACTTTAGAACTGACGGTGAGTGGGAACTACCTTATCATATCCCGCTCCGGATTTAAACAGTCAGGGGCTTGTAAACCATTTCTGGTGGATTTTAATGTTCGGTAAAAAATATTTTTTTTCTAACACACGCACGAAAAGTTTGACTTTTAAGGCTTGTATTGCGTGCGGGAAATGACCAATTCCGAAACCGTGGTAAAAACAGTTATAAAAAGACTTTTTCAAGCTGCTGCGCTTGCTCTCTTTGAATGAAATTACTTTTTCTTGCGGTTGCGCTTGCGCATTTCGAGTCAGAATTACTTTCCAGGACTGTCGGAAATTTTGGAAATTGTTCATAAATTTAAGGACATTTTGAAATTTAGTTAGAAAAAATATCGTGTGCTACAGGAGCTAAAAGTAGGTAGTTAAAACTCTTGTGAAGTTTACAGTACTTGCCATCGGCTCATCTTCGGGTCGTATCTGGCTCGTACTGCACGATAGGGTAATCTGTCTAGCGACACACCGTAAATGAAACGCCCTACCCGACAGGGGCCAGATCTGGGCATCCGAAATGCGGGCCCGATGTGGTCCAGATATGACGCCTTTAATTTTTTATTTCTATAATTAGTAAAATTTCAAGAGTTTTTCTGAATGGCACCAGAGTATGGTGTTCCAAACGGTGTCTCTAGGATACCAGGTCACCTCCTAAAGTATTTAGAACTTATCCTCTCATGCAGGGCAAAACAAAAAAAGGAGTCTGTGAGGAGTTGGGTGGTCCTTTGGACGTGGCGGAAGAAAAGGAAATAACGATGAACAAGAGGGACGTAGCGAAGATGGAGGTAACACTATTAGAGACGCATGATCTCTTCAGGCAGTGAGAAGTCACTTCGATAGCAAACAGGTTGGGGAAGTAAAGGTTAGCCTCACGAAAAGACCCTTTAGAGGTAATCTGAAGGCTTTTGTTGGTGGCCGAAGAGATAGTCGCGAGAATAGTGCGCACGGGACACCTAAAGGTGGGATGGGTGTCCTGCCGTTTGCGCAATAAGGCAGAGTCAACGAAGTACTACCGCTGCTAAGGCTCCGGCCACATGGCAGAAAAATGCAATAGACAGGGCCGAACGAGGGCATGCTGGGGATGCGGTCAAAAACGCCATAAGTCTGCAGCAAGCAAAAGTACGCTGCGGTGCTACCTCTGCACTGCAAAAGAAGAGAAGCCCCGGACTGATAATCTGCCGGGGACGATGAGTTGCTTGGCGTATAGGGAGGCAGCCTCGTTGAAGAAGCCTCCTGGACGTACAGGCTACTATCGCAGCTGGGCAGGCCCGATAAAAACCCCAGACTTATAGAAGAAGCCCAAGCTGGAAAAAAAATGAGAGTCGAAGCAAGGCTAGAGAACGGCACCCCCTGAAGTTATGCGAAAGCGGTTGCGGACCCTTCTCAGTGTTTTCTCAAAACTTTTCCACTAGCCCTGGTAAATAAAAAAATAGCTGTAAAATATTTTTTTATTTGCATAAATAGTAAATGCGCTTAAAATAACGACGCTTTCTCGAATACATTGCTGGAAATCTTCATAAGCTAAAAATGAATTGTCATGTTGATTCTAGCGAATTAAAGCTGACCTTTGCCTTTATTGCGGATATAAGAAATCTCACCAACAATTCTGTGATTCCGAACACGGAATCTAATTTTTGCTTTTGGCATTTTTAGTTCTATGAAAGAAAAAGAATATCACGACGAGAACAGAAAACTTGACATCATCTTGTCTAGCCTAATCCGACGCAACGTGGTTCTGACATGAGCCACACCATCTGCCCCCTTGCGGCCACATGTGGAAAATCCGAATCGCCCCAGAGCAGAACTCGGGAATGAGTTGAGCAATTTTTGCACTAGGTAATGCTACAATACATATTGTAGTTTCCAAATGCTCGCATTGTATTGTATTCTATTGTATTGTGTTGTTTTGTATTGTATTGTATTGTGTTGTATTGTATTGTGTTTTCTTGTATTGTATTGTGTTTTGTTGTGCTGTGTTGTATTGTGTTGTATTGTGTTGTGTTGTATTGTATTGTATTGTATTTTATGATATTGTATTGTATTGTATTGTATTGTATTGCATTGCATTGCATTGCATTGCATTGCGTTGCATTGCATTGCATTGAATTACATTGCATTGCATTGCATTTCATCGCATCGCATCGCATCGCATCGTATTGTATTGTATTGTATTGTATTGCATTGTATTGTATTGTATTGTATTGGAATTTTATAATATATGCCTTTTAGCCAGTAAATCGATATCTGTGGAAGCAACAAAAATTTTTTTAAAATGTGAATCATTTTTCAGAAGACTTATTCCTAAAAAAGAAAAATTTTCTGATTGAGCCAAAACTTTTGTTAATGTATTGTAAATAACGCGCGTCTGTTTAGAATTCAAGAAATTCATGAAGTTTAAAGAGTTCGTGAATTTAATAGAATTTTTGGAATAAAAGGAATTTACGTAATTAATATAAAACCCGCAATTCACGAATTTAATAGAATTAGCGGAATTCATGGAATTCACATGAAATTCCTTGAATGTCTTCGATTCCATGAATTTCGATAATTCCGCGAATCCCATGAATTCTGTAAATTCTTTAAATTAATGAATTTCATGAATTCCGTTAATTTAATGAATAAGGCGTATTCCAATAATTCCGAAAATACAATGAATTTCGTGAATTTGGTAAATCCCACAAATTCCATGAATTAATTTTGGTGAATTTCGCGAATTCCACAAATTCCATAAATTTTGTGAATTTCGTGAATTATATCATTTTCGTGAATTTTATCAATTTGGACAATTATATAAATTCCATGCATTTCTTCAATTCCATGAATTCTGCGAATTCCTGGAATACCTCGAATTCCATAAATTCTGTGAATTCAATGATTGCCATAAATTTCGCAAATTCCTTCAATTCCATTATTTTCGCAAATTCCGTGATTTTCGTAAATTCCTTTAGGCCCTGGAATTTCATAAATTCTATGAATTCCATAAATTCCTTGAGTTCTTTGAATTCCATAAATTCTGCGAATTCCGTGACTTCTGTGCAGTTTTATGAATTCCATTGATTTCATGACTACCTTCATTTTCATGAATTCCTTGCAATTAATTAATTTCGTGAATTCCTGGGATTTCTTAAATTCGGGGAATTCCTTAAATTCCATTGAGTCCGTGATTTCCTTGCATACAATTTACGTTTGTCGTGTAGAAACCTTATAGAAGTGTTGTAGAAATTCAAACATTTTTAACAGTATACATATTATTGGATTAAGCAAATATATTTTTGAAGTGCGACAAAAATGATTTCTTGGAAGTAAAATATGTTCTGCACTTGAATACCTCTTTATTTAAAGTAAGACAATAAAATTTCAAAATAATACAATGTACTACTTCATCTGAGAGTACATTTTCTCTGGTCAATAAAATGTACACATGTTCTGAGCATACGGTACCGAATATTTATTTATCTGGACTATCCCCATATTCTATCGTCCCCATTCGTACCTTCCATTAAATTGAAACAAGTAAAATTTATATGATCCAATCTAAAATATTGAGAAATATTTGGGGTAAATAGTTTCCAAAAAAAAAAAATTTTAGACAAATTTCTTACAAATTTTATGGTGTCATAAACATTAAGCAAGAATATAATTCAATTTGCAAACACTTATACATCAAACATGCTTACATCAAAATTTGTTGTTTTGAAATAATCTAATCTAATCATGCGCTAGTCCATGTCTATATTCACCTTCAATTTCACGTTCACGTAGAAGTTTTATTATTTCATTAATGATGGCATGGTCCCCATCTTGACGATTGTTTAGACGCCATATTTTCCAAATTTCTGAATTCATTTTTGAATCATCAAATGTTTCTCTTAAATCATGCATCTGCACAGATAAAATAGTAGCATTTCCTTGTATTGCAATATACATGCGTAATATGTTTTTTACGTATGAGTCATCAACTTTGTAGGTCTCGAAAACAGATCCTTCATCATAATGTTTTTTATAAAATATCTTAGCTGAAGCAGGATCAGGACCAGGTGTGGGCCGCCACTTGAATGGCAACATTTTCCGAAAGCTGGCCAATATACCTCCGAAAAATCATGATCATTATTATTTATAACTTTTTTATCCAACTGGGATAATAATTGAGTAAGACGAGGAAACCATAATAAACAGATTCATTCTTCATATGTACCTGAATGGTGTTTGAAGTAGCACCTGATTTTGCAGGGAAAAATTTTGATTCATGAAGTTCCTGCAAACAGTCATTTTTTGTGATTAGGATGGTTAAAAAAATGTTTTTTAGAGTGCAAGGTTTCCCATATTTTTGTCATAATCGAAACAATTAATTCCTGTGTTCGGGTCTCTGAAGTTAACAATGTATTTCAAACAGTATAACTCAGTTT
This sequence comes from Belonocnema kinseyi, assembly GCF_010883055.1. NCBI lineage: Eukaryota > Metazoa > Arthropoda > Insecta > Hymenoptera > Cynipidae > Belonocnema > Belonocnema kinseyi. The sequence continues at coordinate 125,131,876 of NC_046659.1, read as the reverse complement.
TCGATTTAAGAAATCGTTTTACAGACCCAACAACTTTTTTTTGTTCTCGGAAAATACCCTTAAAATACAAAATAGCGTTGCTGTACAAAATTGGTGCCAGAGGATTCTTGCTATTTTTAATTTCCTGTCTGTGTTTTGTGTATGATGAGAGATATACTCGGCTAAACGTAATTAAACTCGCCTAAACATACACTGTTAAAAATGTTTGGAATTCTACAAGACTTTTACCAGACTTCTACACTAAAAGCGTAAGGTAAATTTGCAAAAATGGTTTTGGAGGGACGAAATTGCAATACATGTATTGTAAGTGTTGTAAATCGTGAAGTCATCTTCCAGCATTCCAACACATGTTTTAGAGCATTTGCGAGACGAAAATTTTGCACAAGGAAATCACGAAATTATTGCAATTCACGGAATTCACAGAGTTCACCGAATTGAAGGAATTTTCGGAATTTATGAAATTCATCAAATCAACTGAATTCATGGAATTTATGGAATTCCCAAAATTCATGGAATTTACGGAATTCGTGGAATACACTTAATTTATTAAATTCATAGCATTCACGAAATTCAGTAAATTCATGAAATTGATAGAGTTCACAAAATCAATGGAATTTACGGAATTCATGCAATTCATCGAATACACGAAATTGACTAAATTCATGGAATTTACGAAATTCGCAAAATTCATGGAATTGATGGAATTCATGGAATACGTATAATTTATGGAATTCATAGCATTCATGAAATTTACAGTTTGAGGAACTTACGGAATTTATAGGATTAATGGATTTCGCGGAATTCGCGCGTGTCATGGAATCGAAGGAATTCAAGGAATTTACGGAATTCGCGGAATAAACTTAATAATGGGATTCACGGAAATCATGGAATTCATGAATTCATGGAATTCACGGAATTCGCGGGATTATTGTGACTCCTGGAATTCAACAATTCATGCAATTCTCAGCCATTACGGAATTCAAGGAATTAAATGAATTCGCAGAATTTATTAAAATGAATGAATTCACGAAATTTAGAGAATTTCGAAATTCATTGAATTCAAGGCATTACCGGAATTCGTGGAATTTACGGAATTCAAGGAATTTACCGAATTCAGGGGATTCATAGAATTCGCAGAGTTCACGAAATTCAAGAAACTTTATTGAACTTCATTAATTTATTTCATTTCACAAATTGCTTGAATTTATAGAATTCCGTGTATTCCGCGAAATCCATAAATTCCGTGATTCCCATTAAGTCCGTGTATTTTATGAACTTCTCTAAATCCATGAATATTAATCAACTCGTAATCAATTCATTGAATTCCTTGATGTCCGTGAATTTTGTCAATTCCGTGAATTCCGTACATTCCATAAATTTCCTGATTTTCTTCAATTCCGTAAATTCCATTAATTCCATGAAATCATTTAATTCGCGGAATTCCGTGAATTCCATGAATTCTGTGAATTTCTTTAATCCTGCGAATTCCTTAAATTCCTTAAATTAAATTCTGTTAATTCCATGAATTCTGTTGATTCCATCAGAAAATTTTGTTTTGCCAGGAATTATTCCTCTAAAAAATGATTAAAATTTTTTTATGTTTTGCTTCCACAGGCATAAAATTACTGGCTAATGTACATCTATTATATAATTTCCTATACATGTGAGGTACAATAGCAATGCCAGGATTTGGAAACTACAACATTATGTATTGTAGCGTTACCTTAGGTTTTAGAAATAAACTTCCAATACATGAAGTGGAAGTTTCCGAAAGAAATTTTTAACAGTGTACTTAATTGATGTTAGGATGAATCTTGTATTTTAAATTCTTTTTCACTATTTGCAAATATTTCTTAGTTCAGAAATAGTATACTTTTCTTTGCTTTAACTATCCACTTGCTGTTTCATTCATAAAAAGAAAATAATAAATTATTACGATAAAATGGAAAAATGAACACTTAAAAATAAGAAAAATTATTTGACCAAATTTGCATTTTTCTGGGTGTTTTGCGGGCACAATCAGAAAGGCTTGGAGCTTCAGCATTGAATTTATTGGTATAAAAATTATCCCTAAACATTTTTAGGTATGACATAAAACTTTAAATCAACTTCCTAAAATGTAATCAAAAATAGTTATTTTTCCGAAAACAGAGCTTTTTCGGATTAAAATCCGATACTGATTTCGAGAGACAAGTGGCACGTCCTAATCTAGACAAATTTGAAACAAAAATACTATTAAAAAAATGAACTAAATTGATACATTGTACAGAAATTCAATTAATTTTAATGAATTCATTAAAAACTTTCCTTTATACTCCCTTTTTAAATTTTATTATTTTCTATTTTGTAATTTTATATTTTTCATTTTCATTTTGATAACACACGGATAATAAGATTTTGTGGAAAATTCAAAATTATTAAAATTTTATTTTTAAAGAATAGTTTTAATCTTTGAAGGTTTTAAAATATGTCAAAAAAGAATCTGTAAGATTTTAAAACAATTTTTTCGGATTAATTTTTTGTTGATTTGTAGAAGTTTCAGAAGTTTTGAAAAGAATCGAAAATAATTGAAATATTCAGAAGATTCGGTAAAATTAAAAGCGGAATGTCCATTTTTGAATATTTAGAACGAAAAATAAGAAGCCTTTTGCAAATGTTTAAAGGTTTTAGGAGAACAATAAAATTGTTTTAAAATTCATGGCGTTTTTCTTAATTTAAATCATTAACGATTTTCAAACAGGAAGCTGAATTAAAATCACGAAAGGTATCAAGAAAATAAAAAAATTTCTTCAGATTCCCAGAAAAACAATCAAAAAATTTTAAGAAAAATTCCAAAAATTGTAAAAGACATTTAGAACGTTAAAATACCTTAAAAAGATTGGTAAAAAATGGTTCATTTGAAAATTATGAGAATTTGGGAAAAATTGTATATTTTTTACAATTTTGAAAAAAGAAGGTTTTTATGAATTTGGAAAGGTTTTTAGAAAATCAAACAATATTCTCTATAGATTGTAAAAAACTTTCAAAGTGATTTTTTGAAAGATGTCAGTATAAATTTTGTATTTTACAGGATTTTTGAACAATTGTAGTTAAAAAATGTTAAAGTTTTAAAAAATGAACTAAAATTATACATTCTCAATCAATTTAATTCACTTTAATAAATATGTTTTAAGATTTGCTTTTCGTCGTAAATATTTTTATGAAATTGAGTTTAAAATTTAAGAGGGAAAGGGAATTTTTATTATTTTTATTGTTAATTAGAACTAGTTTTGAAAAAGAATTCGGGGTGAACTTTTTAAATATAAATATTTCACCATTTTTATTGTTCATTTAACAATATTTTTTGCGGTTTAATGTTTTTTCCTTTCACTTTAGGTTAAAGAATCTCTGCAAAACTCATCAATACGTTTTTTAAAAATTTTATTTAGGGATTATAAAATCGTTAATTTTGTAAACAATAGGTTTTTCATCAATAGATTTTGGTAAATAAAAATGAATTAATGAGATTTACAGTGAATCTTTTAAGGAATAAACTATAAGCGCTACGGCATTAGAATTAAATACAAATGGTAACTTTTTCACCTAAAGAGTAAAATAAAAGCATTAAACTCTGAATAGTTATTGTCAAATTAAAAAATTCCAAAATATTTATTTCCAAAATTCAACTCGAGTTCTTCTATGAAATTAGTTATAATCAACATTAGCATATTTTTTCAATTTTAATACACTGGAATACACTGGAATATAAGTCTAAAACAGTGAATTTTAAGATTTTCCAAAATTATTTTTAATCAAATGATTTAAAAAATCTTAAAGTTTATTGTATATAACCCACAGCTATCAGAAAATTATTTTTATTGAACACAAATTTTTTTAACACTTTCGCCTTGCATCATTTTAATTCAGGGTCATAGCTCAAAGAAATAAATAGTCAATCTTCAAAATGCACGAAAACGCGGATTTTTTAGTAAAATTTTCTATAAAAAAATGCGGCTCATTAAATAATAAATTATGTCAGCTGACAAACTGTTTTCATAAATAGTGTCATTTTTTAATAATTGACTGTCAATTTTGTAAAGGAAGAAATAAATCCATTTCCTGAAAATTGTCAAGTTGTGAATTTGATTATAAAATTGTTTAAAAAATAAAAACTTATTTTTCTTTCACACATTATCGTAAATTTCTTTAAAATAATTAACAATTGCGATTAAGTATTAAAGCATCATATATATTATCAATTTAAAAAAGTGTTTGTAATGAATTTTGGTAGAACTAATAGAGCATTTAGAGTGAGAAATTGTGGAGATATACATTTTTTTATTATAAAAGTATGAAAATTACGAAAATAAGAATTTTTTTTCTTTGAACGGTTTGTACTTTTTGGGAATTTGAATTCAAAGTGATTTAATTTTTAAAGTAGAATAAAACTTATTTAAATTACGAAGCTTCTAATACTCGCATAATTATACAGTACAAGACTTCAGGTATGTAATATTTGTTATAAAAAATAATTATAATGCCACATTAAACTCACCACAAAGATAAAAGAGTTAACTGACTTTTGGAGAATTCAAACAATCATTCCCAATGGGTTCCAAGAGTACTAAATTGACGTTTTTTCACTTGAATAATTGACATATTTGACAGCCTGCCAATCAACTTTGGCACCACTCAGGTGCTGCCAGTCAAAATTTTTGTTAGTTTTTTGCACTTAAAAAATCATCCCC
>NC_046659.1:125121801-125127049 GCF_010883055.1 Belonocnema kinseyi | reverse complement strand
ATTAAAATGACGTTTATTCACTCGAATTTTTGGCATGTTTGACAGCCCGCCAGTCAACTTTGACACCACTCAGAAGCTGCCAGTCAAACTTCTTGTTAGTTCTTAGCATTCAAACAGTCATTCCCAATGGGTTCCAAGCGTACTAAATTGACGTTTTTTCACTCGAATAATTGACCAATTTAACGATAAATTTTTGCAAAATTCACTAACATCTGTTAGCCAGTCAATGAATTTCTAACTGTTGATTATGAAAACAAACGAATCTGACATTTTAGTGAGTAGTAAAATGACGTCCATGGAATTGTTTCGAGCTCCCGGACATTATGAAGACTAATAATATCTATATTTTCATAAAATACAGCTACGTGGATAAACTACAGGGGGGGGGGGGTTGAACAAATTCCACGGCTGTTTACGTGGGTGGGGTCAAAAAGTGGTGAAAAATTGTCCACGTGGTATATAGATGGCCTCATACAAAATAAGGTCAGAAGAAGAAAATCGTTGCCTTTTAAATGCCCTAGAAGATTATCCTAACAACTTTTTGAATTTTCTTGAATAATCAAAAATCCAGATTTTGATCGCACGGAAAATAAATGAAAATAAGAAATTTTATTTATTGAAAATATAAAAATGTACTTCTGGACAAACCATATAAGCTATAAATACAAAAAAGAGCTACAAATTTTTTTAAACATTTTTTTATAGGATGCGTCGTTTTTCTTTTAGTCGTAAAAAATAACAATAAAGATGAAAAATGATATTTTTGAAAAAATTTGGTAATCTACAAAAAAAATTAATCCACAACCATTGTACAATAGTTTGGTCCAAGAATTTTTTTAAAAATTTGTATGCAAAATGCCCGGAAATTTGTTCTAATCCACAAAAAAATCAACCCATTTTTTTTTTTTGAAAAAAATAATATTTAGAGGTAGCGCAAGCCCCGTGCCGTTTAACACGTATTTCCTATAAGAAAAAAAGACGTGTTTGTAAATTTTATTCAGAATTCTCAATATTAGGTGATTCAAGTTCGAAATTCACCATGTCTCTTTACAATTACTCAAAGAGTAATTGTTTTTTAAACGCATATTGTTTCAAGTACATGAAATACTACTTTATACTGATAATTAGATATTTATTTAAATTGCTTAAACGATTTATTATTGTTTCAATTAAAATTGACGACAATAATTGTCCACTTTTCACCTAAAGTAAGTGATTATTTAATTTAATTTAGCAAAAATAATTGTTTAAACAAATTGTTAATGTTTATAGCTATCTTCTTCTAGATTAATACTACATAGTTGCAGTTTTTTACTAAAATTTTTAATTTTTAAATAAATTAGAGTTAAATAATAATTAATTCATGTTAACAATATAATTGTTCAAACAATTTATCATCATTGCTAATAATTTTTTTTGCTCAATGATAGAAACTTGCGGTTTTTTCTGACATTTTTAACTTTTTGCCCACTTTTCACTTGAAGTGAGTTAATATTTTATTTAATTTGACAAAAATAATTGTTTGAATAAATTATTATTGTTTATTGCTATCTTCTCTTGGATTAATGCTAAAAAGTTGCAGCTTTTTCTAAAATTTTTAACTTTGCTTTATCTTTTTAGTTGTGAACAAATAATAAATAAACATTAGAGAGAATCATGTTTTAAATAGTATTATATTGGTTTAAGGTAAATTATTTTTGTTCTTCTCCCAATGTTCGAAACAAATTATTTAAAACAATAAAGCTATTATACAAAAGAGACAAAAACAAAGAATGGAATAATTAAAAGTAGGTGGGAGGACTAGGTCTGTAAATTAATTGAAAAGGTTTTGTTTCTAATTAGAACAAGAAATTTATTGCAAAACGTAAAAGAATAATTTGGAATTCCAAATATTTTATTATTTGCCCCCCCCCCACTTTCCCTAGAGAGAATACGTCTCTTCGGTGATAATATACATATATAAATATTACAAAGACCTCAAACAAATAAATAATTGATTATAACATCTCACGGGACAAGGTAGACTTACTGCAGTCAGGAAATTGCTTCCGGTACTCTGTTAACACTTGTAGTAAGTATTGTTTCTGACTTTCCTCTCTGGTAAGAAGAGAATTCAAATCAGACATCAATTTCACACCTCGTTCTGCTACGTCGTTGACCACTTTGAATTTTCTGACTGCAGTCGCATCTTGCTGATATTCTACATACAAAGCTTTTCGCATCAAATTTTTCTTTTCTGGCACTAATTTATCGTCAAAAAAGGCTAACGCTGCTGTTTGTGGAGTGAAGTATCATAAGTGGTTTCTTATTTTGTTTAAGAGGATCTCAGAAATGTCCTTATCTTCTTCGACATAGAGGCGCAGGTCTTTTATTAATTGCAGATCCTGGACCGGTACTTTGTCTGCCCGTGGAACTTCAACCCAGTATTTAATGTAAATCAATCCCAGGAAAACGCAAATCTGCCTACAAGCAGATTCTTTAGGAGACATGCGGCACTTCTTTCGCAGCAGGAACATTTTTAGGCAGTAAATGGCTTTTGCCATCCACCTTGCCTGATGCATAACACGTGGACGACGAAAAAAAATTCCTCGTTTTGGGATCCCGCCAGCTCAAGGATCTCCCTGTAGTCCTCCCGGTAGTAATCGTCATTGAGTCTTTCCATTAGAAAAACCAGGATATCTTGTTCGTTATTTTTAGGGCATTTTTCACACATTGGTCGTGGATTCCAAGTTCGTGATTCTGGCAGTCTAAGCCGGCCCACACATCCTGAAATTTTTTGAAGAAAGGAACGGATAAACCTGTTGTTTTTCCGAACTTCACTTCAAATGCACTCTTTAGGAGTATTTATGGAATATGATGTCTGCACATGAAATATATAAGATCGAGGCGTCCTAGCGGTAGGATGTCAAGGCACGCGACATGACTTGACGGTACTTCACCAAAAATAAAAACAATAAAAAACTAACCGAGAAGTTAGCGCTGGAAAGTCTTGTTCGCGTAATTGAGCAAGATGAGGCTAGAAGTTGGTCAAAACTAAAAGGTGCTCACTCGCTTCATCAAATCATGAGAGTTCTATCTCGGGCAAGCAAAGCGTGAAGGTTGCCACTTCTCGCGTTTAGATTATAAGCGAGAAGTGGCACCTTCATGCTTTGCTCGTCCGAGATAGCACTTTAATGTTTTGATGGAGCGAGCGAGCATCTTCTAGTTTTGGCCAACTTCTAGCTTCATCTTGTTCAATTCCGCGATCTAAAACTTTCTAGTGCTTACTTCTTGGTTAGCATTTTATTGTTTATATTTTTGGTTAAGTATCATCTAGTCGATCGCGTGCGTTGGCATTCTATCGTTAGGACGCCTCGAGATGCCTTCCGATTTTATCCTCCAGCAAAGTACAGGCACCGTTTCTCACACCAGTGTTAGCAGCTTCTGTATCGCAGCCAATTCCTTGTATAAGGTCAGTTAACCCTCATTCCTGAAGGCATTCAAAAATGGCTTCAGCTTCTTCACGTCCTGATCCACTCTCAAGCTCGGGAACTTCCAGAAGAATTTCGTTATCTTCAGCAGTAACAATTACGGGCAATCGATCGAAAGTATCGAAAGATCGGCAAAGTATCCCACATAATCAGACGGGATTTAGAAAAGGAATGGGAACTATAGACAACATCTACGTACTTAACTATTTAGTTAACATAAATTTGGGGAGAAAGAAAGGGAGACTAGTCGCTTTATACGTAGATTTAAAAGCAGCGTTGGACTCAGTGAATAGAAAAGTACTATGGCAGGCAATGAAAGCGAGGGGTGTAGAGGAAAAGTTAGTGGAGAGGATAAAGGAAATTTTTACTGAAACCAGGATTATGGTGAAAATTGGAAAGAAAAAAGGGCAAGTTTTCTGGACAAGCCGAGGTCTAAGTCAAGGGTGCCCTTTGAGTCCGTTACTATTTAGTATCCTATTAGCAGACTTAGAGGAGAAGCTAAAGGAGAAAGGGAAAGGAAGAACGGTTTTGGGTAATAGCAAACTATACTCTCTAGCATACGCGGACGATGTAGTTCTATTAGCAGATGATGAGAAGGGGATGAAACTAATTATGAGAATCTTCTAAGAGTATGTGGGAACAAAAGAGCTGACGGTGAACGTAGATAAGACAAAGGTGATGTGTTTCAGAAATAGAAAGAGCAAAATAAATTACGTTTGGAAGATGAACGGACAAAAAGTGGAAATTGTGGAGGAGTTCTGTTACCTAGGTTTTTGGTTTGAGGCAGAAGGAGGAAACGAGCTGCAGGTGAGAAAAAGAATTAAATGTGCCAGTAAAGTAATGGGCCAAGTATGGGGTATGGGAAAGAGAAGGTTGAAGAACGATTGGAGAATGAGGGTCTGGTTGTTTAATGCGTTGGTGTGGGCGGTGTTGTGTTATGGTGTGGAGATCTGGGGATGGAAGGAACATAGGAAAGTAGAGAGTATGCATGAGCGATTCCTGAAGTGGGTAATGGGGGTTAGCTGGAGTTGCCCAGGATATATGTTAAAAGAAGAGTTAGGAAGAGAAAATATGGTTACTAGACAAATTAAGAGAGCATGGAGGTTTGAAGAGAAGCTAAAAAGGGGAGAGGGAAGTAAAATTGCACAAGCATGTTTCGGCGAAATTCGGAACAATGAAGCGAAAGGTAATGTGGGAAATTCAAAATGGGAGGAAGAAAACAGAAAAAGGGAGAAGGGTGTGTAATATTCGAAAAGGGGTTATGGAGTGGCAGGACATAGAGTTAGAGCTATTCGTTAAACAAGGAGAAGAGAGATGGACAAAGATTATAGATTCGAGGTACAATAGATGGTATATGATGGTCAAAGGGTTGACGGAACCAGAATATCTGCAAAAAATAAAAAAGGAAGAAAAATGGAGTAGGGTTGTACGGTTCAGAATGGGAGAAGGAGTGAGAGCGTGCAGATATTGGATGAATGAAGAGGAGAATTTATATCACTACTGTTACTATTGTTTATCCTGAAATTGAAGTAACATGATTAAATTATTGACTTAAGGGCATGTGACACATCTAAATACCTATATTACCGACCTCACTTTTTCGGTTCACTGAATCTTTTTTTGAACCTAAGAACTTTTTTTGTAAATAAGATATCGAGCTGAAACTTTGGAAGATTTATTATAGTACAATAAAGTACGTTTAGGTACTGCATTTTGGTAGGAACTTCACTGAAAATTATTTTATCTTTTTTCTGAACCTCAACATTTTTTGAACGTTC
>NC_046659.1:125120410-125121701 GCF_010883055.1 Belonocnema kinseyi | reverse complement strand
AAGCTTTGTACTTTAACGTAGTTTTCTTTCGGCTCTTGCATTTCTCAAAGTTTGAGACCGATATTTTATGTATAAAAAAAGTTCGAACGTTCAAAAAATGTTTAGGTTCAGAAAAAGGATGAAATAATTTTTAGTGAAGTTCCTACCAAAATGTAGTACTTAACGTACTTTATTGTACTCTAATAGTAAAAGTTAATTTTCATTTGCATTTATATTATTTCATTTAGATAATTTTTCAAACGATTCTGATATACTGAAATGTGTATTTGCATTCGATTTTTCAAATCATAGAGAAATACCTTGGATTTTTTTCTGAGATTAGTATCAAAAGTTACCAATAAAACAAATTTGCCCAAATTAATGAGATATTAAAAGAAAATGTAGAGTACAAATTATTGTGTAATGCTTTATATGTTCTCATTTATGAAAAAATCAATAAATTGTTACATGACAAATTTTTTCACAGCATCGAACTAGATAAAGATTCAATTATAACTTTTTTTTTTAAATTAATCTTTTTTTTTTAATTTTCAAAGGGATAAGTAAAATAAAATTATTGAACAAAGTTATTTTAAGAATTAGAACAATAGAAGGATCTTAATAATTTCGAAAAATTTTGTAATTAAATTTTGTTACACAGTTATGGGAAAATGTTAAGCAGTTCATATTTTATTTAAAAATAATAATTTGAAATTTTAAAGATTTCTAAATTGTTTAAAAAACATATGGGAGATTTTAAGACAATTATTTCCATTTTTAAGGATTTAATTTAAATTGAGGTAAACATAATTTTTTAGGTTGTCAAGAGAAAAGATTGCAAAACGTTTAAAATGATTTCATACAATTTAAAAAATGTGTTTTAAAGTTTTTAAAGCAGCATCGTGCCACAATATATGCAATTTTAGAAAAAATTTGAGTAAATTTAAGAGATATGTAGAAGTTTTGAAAGGATTAAAAAACAATGAAAATTTATAAGATATTTTAGGACTTATTTAAAAATTCACGATAATGACACAAATTCTTTAGGTTCCCAAAACAATTTCTTTCGATTTTTTAATTTGAAAAGTGAGCTTAAGGAAAAAATTCAGAAAGATTTTAAAACATGAAATATTTCCTTAAATTTCGAAAAAGAGTAGACGATTTTAAAGCAAAATGTTTCAATTTGGTAACATTAAAAGATAAAAAATAAAATAAACCATAAAATTCTATAAATATAGTGGAAAACTGAAAACCTATACGATAAAGTATCACTTATTTTTAATCACTTATTAATTTTTAAGAATTTTAGAGA
>NC_046659.1:125117810-125120310 GCF_010883055.1 Belonocnema kinseyi | reverse complement strand
TCGAGCTTTTCCTATTATTTTGTAAATCCCCGCAAAATATTTTTTTTAATCTAGATATTTTGTCGATGAATCTAAAATATTCAAAAATCTTTTATAATTTTCTTCAAATTTTTAGAAATTTTTGAAGATTTTAGCTTAGTTTTTTACATTTTAAATGATTTTTCAAAATTTAAAAAAAAAATTGGATTCATTTAAAAATATTTTCAGGAATTGAGGAGGCTTTTCATAGATTTAAAATATTTTAAACATTGGAAGCACTTCCGAAAATTTATGGAATATTGATCATGTCTTCTGAATTTATAAAAGCCTTGAACATCTTTTGAAATGGCTAAAATTTTTCTAATAATTTGTAAAATCCTGTAAAATTAAATATATCATTTTTAAAACGCCTGATACTTCTTTCCTTGTAAATGATTAAAAAATGTGTGTAACTAAATAAATATAAAAAAAGTATTGTTGCGTAATTCAAAATATTGTTTAATGTATTTCTATACCGCACTTCATCCTAAAAATCTATTTTTCTTTACAAAACGTCTATTAAGTTTTTAAAACTAATACGAAAAAAATTTTAAGTAACTGCAGTTAGGGTGTGAAAATGAAAAAGGGTTTCAAATAATGTTAGGAAATATGTAAACAAGAATATAAGTGTACAGAAAATAAAAAAAAAAATTGTTATTGTAATTAAAAAAATCTGCTACAGTCATTTTTCATATAATACTAATACCTTCTTATTATTATGAGATTGTTGAAATTTGTAATCATGAAAAACATAAAAAAATAGAAAATTTTGATAAAAGGACGAAAGGATGTAATGTTTTTATCTGTATTCAAACAATAAGATGGCTATATTTAGAAACAAATAAAATTATGAAGTTCGAAGAAAAAAAAGTTGTTGAAATTTCAACCAAGTAGTTGAATTTTACTTAATCAAAAAAGATTAATTCTTAAAGAAGAATGCAATATATTTATTTCAGTCAAGAATTATTTTAAATTCAATATAAAACACTTAAGTTCAACCAAAAATACTAATTTTCCACAAAATAGTTGAATCCTGAAAAAAATCTATTTTCAACCAGAGAGTTGCATTTTTCTCGTAAAATGAAGAAATTTGCAGTGAAGACAATACATTTTTTAACAAAATAAAAACAAGTATTTTTAACAAAATAATGCATTTTCAGCCAAACAGTTGAATTTTTACCTACAAGGATAAGGGACCGTTCATAAACTACGTTACCACTTTAGGTCCTCGCTGAATGGGTGATCAAAACAAACAAGTCCATTCCGGCCGGCGAGAACCTGTATTATGTGTACAAAGTCGGGATTAATATACGAACGATTGTACGCTGCATTCCAAAAGCGGCACAACAGTGACCTGCCTTTCTTGTGGTCTTTATCTTGCATCAAAAACATCATTAGTTTCTCATAAGTGAGTATTTTTTTGATCTTGCGTCTTTTTTCGTACTTGACCTTTGTCTTCATTTATATTAGTGATGAAGGTCAGACATTGAAAACCTTCAATTCATCTTTATTTTCAGAAAAAATATCCATAAGTCAGCATCCACTGTTTCACGAACTCAGCCTTTACAGCTTCTCTGTCAAAGATCAGGGGAACTTTTGTGCGTTCTTTCCGAGGATACACCCGAATGGATTGACGTAGATTCCGATAAGGACACAATTTCTTTAGAATTTCCGGAACTGTCAGCGACAGCAGATTCAAAACTGAATGCACGATATTGCCCACACATTCCAATGATATGCCTACAGCATTAGCTACCTCTCTCAATTTCACTTTGGGATCATTCAACATCATATCATGGATTTTTTCGACATTTTCTGGTGTAGTGACCTCTTTTGGGAGCCCAGATCGTTCAGCATCAACTATGCTCGTACGGCCACAACGAAACTCGGTAAACCACTTATGAAACGTTCCAATCGACGGTGCAGGGTCCAAGTAATACTTATCCAGCTTGGATTTTTCCATATTAAAAAAAACTCGGAGGTTAGTCGCTTCTCAGTGCTCTAACTTGTAAATGCGTAAACATAAATGGCTGAAGTTTTGACAGGTGTCATTTGAAGGATCAAGCTCGACGAAAATGGTTCACATTAGTGAATACTAATGCCATCTCTTAGAATCTTCAGGTACTTATCAGACTGCCTAGTAGCCTCCATGATTGCTGAGGGGATTCCTTTTGTGGAAAATACATCTTTATAAATTTGAGATAAACGTCTAAAGCATGAATAGCTAATGCTATTCAGTATACGCTATTTTTCGTAGACTTAAGCATGTTATAGTCTAAGTTTAAAACTTTTGTTTAAGTGAAAATGCCAAAATGCTACTGGATTAGCCTGCGGTCAACATTACCTGAATATAATTTATACAGATATTGACATTGGAAATGTGATAATACGAGGGTGGATTGATAAGTTTCCGGCCTGACCAAGAAAAACAACGTTTTTAAGAATTTTTTTTTTTATTTCTCAACATAATCTCCTCCAAGGC
>NC_046659.1:125114540-125117710 GCF_010883055.1 Belonocnema kinseyi | reverse complement strand
CATAATTAATTAATCAGTTTACAAAATAAGAAGCATTAAACAATTATTTTGATTTATACACTCAAATATTGTTTACATTATATTCTACTTTAAATTTGAAGCAGCATTTTTATACCTCTAATCTATTGATTGCCTTGTAAATTATTTTAAAAAGAATTAAAATATATCTAAATATAAGTTTGAAAATGAAGCTCAAACTCTCATTTCACAATTATCACAGTCATGATAAAAATTCTAATAATTGAAATATAAATGTTTGAAAGAAAAAATAAACTTCGATACAGTAGATTATATGGGGCATTATTCCTCAACTGCCCCAACTCAAAAAGTCATGTTTTTCGATTGTCTCTAAATTCTGGGAATATGTTCGCCTACCCAACAGTAGTTAATCCACAAACTTATAAACCAGGATCACCAACCCTCCCCAAGTGAGGGGGGTTGAATTTTCAACCCCAATGCCTGCAGGGGTAGTTTCAAACGCCTGTAACTTCCTTTCTAATTACGCGATTTAAAATTTTTGTGAGGGTTTGGAAAGTGCTTTTTACACGCTTTCATCCTATTTTATTATTTATAACAAAAAAATTTGTTTAAACAATTTTTTCAATAAATTAATTGTTTATTTAACTTTTTTTGCAATTTAGGCATCTACGATTTTTTTAAAATAGTCTCAAAAGAAAGCTTGACTTTTTTACTATGAAAAATGTCTAATAAGAAAATGGACAAATTGAAATTCATTGAGTTACAGAGCCGGTTGTAGAGGGTGTCCTCGCGCTCGCACTCGGGCGTTATGCGGCAGCATACCGCGGAACAGTTTTCAAGTATGCCACTTTTTTGTATTACTCACATTGATCCATAATTGCATGAAGTCATCGGTAAAAACTATTCAGTAATGTTAACCAGTAAGTTTGAAGAAGTTAAAAATTTTTTAAGTTATTATGAAAAAATATTAAGTAAAAAGCACTTTCTTAAAAATGAACAGTATTTTTCTGAAGATAAATGATTCCTCACTATGATAATTTATTATCCGACAATAATTGGTTATTGCTCTTGCAATTTTTTAAAACAAATACATGATTCAACTGCGTCAACGAATTAAGATATCAAGTTTGGCAACAAACGGACAGAAGTAATCTAATGCTTACGTGTTTCAAAATGCGATCCAATTTTCTCATTGGAATAATGATCAGGCGTCCATTTTTACAGTAGTTATCTACTATAAAGAGAAGAACGAATTGAAGCATGTGAGCGTAGCTATTATTTCAGACAACTTACACCATGACACGGTTGCTGTGCATTTATACCAAAGGTTAATTGTTGACTATCTTAAGAAGCGCTTCAATCGTAAGAAATTTCATTATGTCACAGATGGAGCACCACAGCATTTTAAGAACAAATACAACTTTGCGAACATTCTGTGCCATGAAAAAGATTATGGCATCCCGGCAGACTGGACTTTCCATCCAACTGCCCATGCAAAAGGACCATGCGATGGAATCGGAGGTAATCTGAAGCGTCTTGCTGCAAGCACCAGCTTGCAACGTTCAGCTGAGAATCAGATCTTAACAGCTTACGAGTTATTTGAATGGGGCAGAGAAAACTTGAAGGAAACTGTCGTATTTTTCAGTAGCAAAGAAGAGCATTCAGCGATGACAATAAAATTAGCAGATAGATTTAGTAAGGCTGTGACGATACCAGGTACACTCAAATATCATTCATTCGCTCCGAACGCAAAGGGACAGCTGGATCTGAAACGATTTTCCTATGAGGAGAAAAGTGAGGTTTGTCCGAAGCCTAAACGTAACCGAAAGCAGAATAGTACTCCAAGAAAGTGTAAAGCTGGTACGAAGAAGGGGCGAACAGCATAAAGAGGTTGTGTAGTGAGAGGCAAGGGGACTCACAAAAATCAAGCACCCCATAAAGTGAGAGGCGAGGGGACTCACTAAAATCAAGCACCCCAGAAAGTAAGAGGCGACGGGACTCACTAAAATTAAGCATCCCGAATCATCTTGCAGATAAAAGGAGTCTAAAATCGCACTGTCACTTCCATGTGGTAGACTCTGGAAACTATAACTTGATAAGATGTAGGCTGACGACAGGCGTTAATTACTAATCCGTTAGTACTTTATTCACTCAAAAACTTTATACGTGAGAAGTTGGTTGAATCATGTATTTGTTTTAAAAAATTGCAAGAGCAGTAACCAATTATTGTCGGATAATAAATTATAAGAGTGAGGAATCATTTATCTTCAGAAAAATACTGTTCATTTTTAAGAAAGTGCTTTTTACTTAATATTTTTTCATAATAATTTTAAAAATTTTTAACTTCTTCAAACTTACTGGTTAACATTACTGTATAGTTTTTTCCGATGACTTCATGCAATTTTGGATCAATGTGAGTAATACAAAAAAATGGCATACTTGAAAACTGTTCCGCGGTATGCTGCCGCATAACGCGCGAGTGCGAGCGCGAGGACTCCTTCTACAACCGGCTTTGTAACTCAATGAATTTCAATTTGTCCATTTTCTTATTAGACGTTTTTCATAGTAAAAAAGTCAAGCTTTCTTTTGAGACTATTTAAAAAAAAAAGCACTTTCCAAAACCCTCATAAAAATTTCAAATCGCGTAATTAGAAAGGAAGTTACAGGCGTTTGAAACTACCCCTGCAGGCATTGGGGTTGAAAATTCAACCCCCCCTCACTTGGGGAGGATTGGTAATCCTGGTCTATAAGTTTGTGCATGAACTACTGTTGGGTAGGCGAACATATTCCCAGAATTTAGAAACAATCGAAAAACATGACTTTTTGAGTTGGGGCAGTTGAGGAATAATGCCCCATATTCTCATTAAAATTTGAAACTGAACTTCTCTATATTTAATTCATTAATAAGCTTTCTAGCTAAGTTAAAAAAAATTAAAACATGTGTACATATAATTTATAAAATTGAATTTAAATACTCATTTCACAATATCGGAAGTACCATAAAAAACTATATAATTGTAATACAATTATTTAAAAGAAAAAAGAAACATCTATTACGAAAATAATAGCTAATATTTAAATAAATAACCTGAGAGGAAATAACATGTTTATGTTTATAAATATTAAACAATTTAAATACAATCTTTATGTAATTTTATATTTTATTTTTTATTATTAAATTTTAATTTATA
>NC_046659.1:125108141-125114440 GCF_010883055.1 Belonocnema kinseyi | reverse complement strand
ATCGTACCTGGAGTTGTGACCTCAACAGGGCGTCCTGAGCGAGGCTCATCAGAGGTGCTCACACGACCCTTTTTAAACTCGGAAACCCACTGCTTAATGATTCAATATGATGGGGAGGATGTCCCCAGTGTTGAGTCCATCTAAGGATGGTACTATAGAACGCCACCTCAAGGTAGGCCTAGTGGCGCCATCTCTTGGTCAGGCCGGAAAATTATCAATCCACCCTCGTATATATTAATTGGCATTATGATCATTTCTATTAATTGACATTGTGATAATATATTCTAAATGCCATTGTGATAATATATATTCATTGAAATGTTTTTAATGTTTCCATTACGTTCCTGAATAAAAAGAGGCTTCTTGTAGAGTTTGTTCGAAACTTTTTTGAGCCAAGTTCATATTCCTGCAACATATAAGAAATACCGATAATTTGTTGTCAAAATGCTGTTAAGCTTTTATAATAATGAAAAGTGGACTTACTCAGATTGCCTAGCTACCAAATTAAAATATAATCAGGCACACTTCAATAATAATTTAAGAAATCTGAACATCACTTTCTTATTTTCATTTTTCTTGATTCATTATCTAACTACACGGTCACGTAGGCATATATTGTCAACAGAACTTGCTAGAAGCGTAAAACTAACGCAGAATAAACGTAAAATAAATGTGCAGCAAATGGCTACGTTACTTTAGCGAAGGGGCGAGGGGGTCAAAAAAACCTAAGGTTATCAACGAGGGGGAGGGAGGGAGGTGGGGGGTCCAAAATTATCCAAAATTGGTAACGTAGTTTATGAACGGTCCCTGAGGCTGCGTACTCTGAGAGGTCTAGACACCTCACCCAGGACAATTGTTCGCGACTGTCTATTTATTTTTGTAACCATATTCAGCAGAAGCCCTTGGTAGAGGAGGAACCGACTACATACACACACACATTATTTCGACTTTTTATTTTTAAAATAAAAGATAATATTTTGGCCCATTCCTGATATCAACTAACTGATGAGTGAATGTGCTTGTTAAAAAATGAGATATTTACAGACTTGACTTTTTTCACTCAGAATGTACGCAAAAAAACTTTTTCAAACCATTTTTTGTAAGTCCGAAAAAATGGTTAATGTTATGAACAAATTTTATAAACAAATGCATATCTCAGCCCTTCCTAGCTCTAAGGGTTACATTCCTTGACCAAAATGAATAAATAATTTGTTTCGAATAAATAACATGTATTAATTTTAAAAAATTTTATATTTAATTTATTTTAATTTCTGTCATGAACAAATAGAGGCATTATCATCCCTAATGGTAATGAAGATATGGTGATAAATTGGCAGCTAAAGCAATTTATTATTAAATCGAATAAATTTATGAATTTTATGAATAAATAACGATTTCCATTAATTTACAACAAGCAAGTATCCTTTTTCCTGCGAAATGAACTCTTAAGAATATTATTACTTTATTTTAACTATGAGCCGAAATTATGTATTTTACATAAAGTTTTACAAAAACATCCTTGATTTTGTACTTTCTGATCAGAGAGTTTTTTTTCTGCGAGAAATTTGATTCTAGATATAGATGTCCTTCATTTATTACTTTGTACATGTATTTTTATAGAATTTATTTAAATACCTAAGAAATGTCACCTTACAAGGTTTTATATTGAAATAAAGTTCGGGTTAAGTCAATAACAGTGAATATCCTAAAGAAACTAGATTTATTTCTTGATAGTAGGCAAGTAATAAATGTGTTTCTGAATTGTTCAACGTAGTAAAAAATTATCTTTCAGTACTTATGTATCATAAGGAAAAAATGTTGTCAAAAAATAAAAAATTTATTCCGTTGAAGAAACGAAATCATTCTTTGCCCCACTGTGGGAGAGGCGGACGAAGATGTCTTTGGACAACCGGTTGTCCAAAGCTAGACTGCAGATTTTGTTGTACCTTTTGTGAGGTCCCTGAAAAATCAAATTGCATTTTTGATTCCAGTTCTCGAAATTAAGTCTTGGGCCTGTTTAAAACTAACATTATGTGTTTAACGGGAAAAGCCAAGTTTCCCGGTAAATGGGGAAAACAACTACTTTTTATTACATTTTTACAAGTTGATTTTCAGTTTTCAGTCCAATTTGTGAATTTGTAAGAAATCATTTCCAAACCTTTACTTTTAAATTTGAAGCTCAAACCCTTTTTATGATGCTCGGAAAATACCCCGAAAAATGCAAAATAAAAGTTTTCATGTAAAATTTAGTATACTAGACTATTATGTGCGTGCGCACGCGCGCGCTCACTTTTATACTCATTTTTATAATTTGCTCAGTTTTCTAATAACAATTTATTTGTTAAAATTTTCTGAAGACTTATATTCTTGTTGAAATTAGATTCTGAAAGAATGAATTCACTGTATCAATGAATTGTAAAATGTACGAGTACTATTTTTATGGAGCGTTTACATATTCCGTAACGTTATTTTAAAGACTTTTACCTTCCCATACCCTAACTGCAGTTGCGTAATATATATATTTTTGTATTAGATTAACATCTTAACAGACGTTTTGTAAATAAAAATAGATTTTCAGGATGAAGTGTGGTATAGAAATCAATTAAACAATATTTTGACGTAAGACAACAATGTTTTTTGATATTTGTTTAGTTACACACATTTTTCATTTATTTACAAGGAAAGAAGTATCAGCATTTTTTCAAAAATTACATAAGTTTTATCATTTTTATGAAACAATTATGAAAGATTTTTAAATATTAAATATGTGCCAAAAAAGGAATGCAGAAGATTTAAAAAATCTATTTTTTATTTTACAGAACTTTACAAATTATTAGAAAAATTTCAGCCTTTTCAAAAGATGTTTAGGTCTTTTATAATTTCAGAAGAAATAATAAATATTCCATTAATTTTCGGAAATGCTTCCAAGGTTTAGAATATTTGAAGTCTATGCAAAGCCTCTTGACTTAATAAAAATATTTGTGAATGAGTCCAATTTTTCTTAAAATTTTGAAAAATTATTTAAAGTGTAAAAAATTTACCTCAAAATCTTCAAGAATTTCTTACGAATTTGAAGTAAATTATAAAATATTTGTGAATATTTCAGATGCGTCAAAAAAAATCTAGATTAAGAAAAATATATACTTTATGGGATTTTACAAAAAATAGGAAAAGTTCGAGCCCTTTAGGATTAAATATCCAGACAATACTTCTTAAATTCTTAAAAATATTTTTATCTGCATGGAATTTTTCTTGAAATTTAGAAACGTTATTTAAAATCTAAACTGTTGCCTCAAAATATCCCCAATTTTCCTAAAAACTTGAATAACATTAATTTCTTCACTTGAGACCTTTCAAAGTTATTCTAATTAAGGGCATGTGATACTTTACCATATGGGTTTTCAGTTTTTCACATATTTTGTTCACAAATTTTAATTTGAAAAAAAAAACATTAGTGCCCAGACGTTTGCGGTTTTAACGTCTGGCTTTCTTTCTGTTTAGGAACTTTCACATCAATCTGCATTTTTTTAAATCTTGTGCAGTTTGAAAATCTTCTTTATTCTTGTAAATTTTCGCAATATTCATAGAATTTTATGGTTTAATTTATTTTTTATTTTGCAATGTTACAATATTATAACCTTTTCCTTTAAAATCTTCTACTCTTTTTCGAAATTTAAGTAAATGTTTGATGTTTCTAAATATTTTTTGAATTTTCTACTGAAGCTCATTTTTCAAATTAAAAAATCTTAAGAAATTGTTTCGGAAACCTAAAGAATTTATGTCATTATCCTGAATTTTCAAAAAAGTCCTAAAATATCTTATAAATTTGTATTGTTTTTTAATGGTGTTAAAACTTGTAAATATCTCTTAAATTTACTAAAATTTGTTCTAAAATTATTTATTTTGGCACGATGTTTTTTAAACACTTGTTAACTCTTTTTTTATTTTCTGAAATAATATGAAAAGTTTTTTAATCTTTTTTGATGAGCTCTTAGAACTCATTAGTAAAAAAATTGTTTCAAATTTTCCCATGAATCTAAAGTATATATTTTTCCTGCACTTGACGCCCTAAAAAATTAAGTTTACCTAAATTTGAATTAAATCACAGAGAATGGAAATAATTTTATTAAAATCTTCCATATTATTTTTTTACAATTTTGAAATCCTTAAAATTAGAAATTATTATTTCATAATTAATTATTAACTGCTTAAAATTTTCCCATAACTGTTTAAAAAAAATTATTCTCAAAATATTTCAAAATTATTAAGATGCTCCTATTGTTCTAATTCTTAAAATAAGTGCTTTCGATAGTTTTATGTTACTCATCTCTTTGAAAATTAAAAAAAAAAAAACGATTACCCAGATGTAAAAAAAGAATACATTTGCTTCTTCTTAAAAACTCCGGAATTATAATATGGTAGCAAAATAATTTACAATTGAATCTTTATCTATTTCGTTGTTGTGAAAAAATTGGTCATCTAACAATTCATTAATTTTTTGATAAATGGTAACTTAAAAAGCATTAAACAATTATTTTCATTCAAGCATAGTGAACATATTTACTCTACATTTTCTTTTAATATCACATTCATTTTTTAAAACTTGTTTTATTGGCAACTTTTGATACCAATTTTAGAAAGAAATCAAACCTATTTTCATATGATTTGAAAAATCGAATGCAAATACAAATTTAAGTACATCAGAATCATTTGAAGAAACATCTAATTGAAATAATATAATTGCAAATTTAAATTAACTTTTAATATTCAAATTATATTCAATATTCCATTATATAACCTTTAAGTCAATAATTAAATTATGTTACTTAAATTTCAGGAACTAAGTTTTAATCTTTATTTACTTTAATTATCAGAAAACGTTAATTAGCTAACAATCAATTCACAATTTACAAAATAAAAAACATGATACAATTATTTTCATCGTAACATTCAAATAATGTTAACATTATGAGTATATTCTCCTTTAAATTTTGATACAGCATTTCCATACGTCTAATTTATTAGTAACCTTTGTCACTAATTCAAATCAAGATTGAAGAAAGTGTGAAGAAAATTATCAACTAATAATTAATTAAATGGTTCACAATATAAAAAGCATCAAATAATTTCACTGAAATAATAAATTTATTTTTACTTCACTTTATATTTTACTTTAAAATTTTTTTATACGGCTAATTTATTAGTAAGCTTTGTCTTTAATTCAAACCAAGATGAAGAAAGTGTGCAGAAAATTATCAGCTGATAATGGATTAAATAGTTCACAACATAAAAAGCCTCAAATAATTTGTTTCATTGAAATAATAAATTCACTCTTACTTTACATATATTTTAAACTTCCTTCCTGAAAATATTAGTTATTAATAACCTTTAATACTTGTTTTTGTAAGAAACAAAACACTTGTACAAATGATTTTAAAATTTAATTCATATAATCATTTGAAAACATCATCAACATATCGAAAAACTATATAATTCTAATAGAAATAGTTTAAATATAAATATGTTTTTATTAAAAAGTTCATATCTTATATCAATGAATTCAATTTTCATGTAATCAAATATCGTAACAAAATTAATTAGCTAATAATAAGTAATTATTCGGTTCATAAAATACAAGGCGTTAAAGAATTATTTTTATAATGAATTATTAAAATAATTTTTACTTGATGTTTTTCTAAAAATTTGTATTATTGATGAAATTTTTAAATATTACAGAAAAAAGTAAAATATATACTCGGATCATTCAGAAATCATAATTCCGATTCTCATTTCACAACAACACAAAAATTAGAATAAATAATAAAATTTAAAATTAAGTGATTTAAATATTAATCAAATGTTATTATATAAATTATAGCCGGTATTTAATAATATAACATTCACTTAAATCATCAATTTGTTAACGCAAATTTAAATTTTAAAATTTAGTCTTCATGTTCTTTAATATTGTGAAAAGTACTAATGAACTAATAATTAATTAACCTGTTCATAACATAGAAAGAATTAAACTATAACTATCATTTAAAAATTGGAACAAAATTAAAACACGTTTAGAAAAATTAAATGCAGATACTCATTTCACAACATCAGAATCATTTGAAAAATTATTTAATGTTGAACTTCGTAGACTTCTCTCCAAAATACTTCGACCTCTTCTGGTTTGGGTGGGTGTTCGTCAGTGACTGGAGGGTCTTGGAAGAGTCGAGATGGGTCAGAGAGAAACTGTTGATTTTCTCTGACCCATCTCTCCCTCCGCTCTAGACTTCTCTTAGCGTCAG
>NC_046659.1:125008412-125108041 GCF_010883055.1 Belonocnema kinseyi | reverse complement strand
GCACTAAGAGTACTTTATTACCATCTCTGTCACTCCTACGGCATTCACCTTAATATCGCTCCTCTAAATGCTCCTAGAGAAATTGAGTCAATTGTGGAGAATAAGAAGTGCCGTATATACTGGAACTTTATATTCTCGACAATTGTTTCTGTTGCTCACTCGAGGCCTGACGCCTGACATGGTTCTTCTTGACTTCGAGAAGCGAACCATGTTCGTTATCGAATTTTCGGCACCAGCTGACTAAAAAGCATCCCTGCGTGTTAACAATATGCTAGAACACTTGCGGGAAAAATGCAGAAGGCGGTTGCCCTTGGATCGGTCCGTGTTCTTAGGGTCCACGAGGCTTTTGCTGGGTCGTCGTATTGATTCCTTTACAGACTGTAACCACCTATCTCACGGTTGTGAGACGTGGTTATGACTGAAATTTTACCGCGATTTCGCTGGAAGCGGGTGCAATTTTTCAGATTAGCACCCGCTCCCGGCGAAATCCTGCGGTTGTCCTTATGACAAATTTTTAATTATATACTCATTTAATAATATTTTATATTATTTGACGAAATTAGATCTTAAAATAAAATTTTAAAAATGATTCTTGTAACAATGAATAAACCAATTTAAAATTTATTTAAAATTATATTTCATTTTAAATTTGCACATAATTTTAAAACATGAAATATGAATATAATATTAGTGTAAAAAGTTATAAGCTTGTATAAGATAATATTATTAATCTTTATAATTTGCTAATATAGAACTCATGAAAATATTATTATTATAACAAAATCGTGAACAAAAAAAATGTTTATGACTCAATTAGGTAAAATTTAGAATTGATATAGCTCCAATATTAAATAGTTAATACATTTTAATAAGATGAGGTAAAAATAAAAATACGATATTATTTCATTTTAATCTAAAAATAATAAGTTTTTCAAACATTAAATCTTTAACATAATTAAAACATTAATATAATAAATTTGTTTAGTTGGAATTTAGCCTATAAGAAGTTTACGTTTTAACCACAATTCTAAATTATATTTTATATAGTAATATTATTAAAATTGATGATTTCGCAATATATCTATTAATTTAATAATCGTTTTTTTCAATTAAGTTTTAAGATAAATTTTATCTAATTATTACTTTAACAAATATAGCTCTAATATTAGATAGCCAATAAATTTTTATTAGATAACGTTTAAATAAAAATGCGATATTATTTAATTTTAATCTAAAAATAATGAGTTTTTCAACATTAAATCATTCAAATAATTAAAACTAATGATATAATAAATTTATATAATTATAATTTAGCTTATAATAACTTTACGTTTTGATAAACAATTTAATTATAATTTATATAATATTAATAAATTTGATGATTTCGCAATATATCTATTAATTTAATAATCTTTTGTATTATTTAAAAGACTTAAATTTTAAGATAGACTTGAAATAATTATTACTTTAATATTGAATATAAGTAGGTATCGCAACATAAATTTGTTCTATTCTATTATTTGCAATTTTGCAAGAATTTTAAAAATAATTTTAATTTGATTAAAGAATTATTATTAACAAAGTTTAGGATAAAATTTTCGTTGACAAAATTTTTCATTTGTTTACATTTTTTGCCACAAAAATCTTAAATAAATGGAATTTTCTTGAACAAATCACACACTTTATTATACAGAATGTCCAACAAGTGCCGAAATCCCTGGGCATTTCCTTAGGTAAAATATTTTTTATAGAGTTCAAGGTCATTATTAACCTAACTTTCAATGAGAAATTTAATAGCGAGCTTCAATGCGACCTTAAAGGTCATTTTAAGGTCTACTTAAAAAATCGAAATCACCCTTTTCGACATTCGAAATCGATAGAGAGGGACATTTCACGTTGAAATATGTATTAAGGTCATATCTTTAATTTAACCTTGAAGGTCACTCTAAGGCAATTAAAACTTAAGCGATGTTTGAGCACCTCTGACATCAGAAGCTTTTGAAAGAATTGCATATCAATGAAAGCTATTTCTGTCAACAAGGCGTCTTCAAGAGTGGCCCTTAATTTTACCTTGAAGATGACGTTAAAGGACATTTCAAGGTCAACTGCTTTTTTGAATGGAAATGTGACTTACAATAATTAAGCACACCACTGGAAACAGAATTCATTATGCCCACGTTCTTGTTCGTGGGTAATGCTGAAAGTAAATCTAATTTTTATCAGAGAGGATCTTAAAGGCCAGAACCAAGGTTACTACTGAATGCACCTTGTTGAAAGCGCCTTGATTAGTTGCTGATTTTAAAGGTGTGCGGACTTTTTTTATTTTTAATGACCTTAGGGTGACCTTGAAGTTCAAATTGAACCTATGACCTTAATACATATTTTAAAGTCAAATTTTTCACTCTATGGATTTCCGATGTCAAATAGAGGGTTTATAATAATGGTTCAATACATTATTTAATAATGTTTTAGAGAAAAAATATTATTTCTAACACGCATTGATTACGTTTACACGAGTGGACCTCTAATCTAAAACAAATAATGCATCCTGAAATAAAAAAAATAACAACACAACACAAACTGTAAGGCCTTTAAAACAATTCCTTGAATATTTCTTAAAAAGAGATTAAGATATAATTTACAAAAATCTAATAATAGGTACTTTTTTCGAATTTTTCCGAAAATTGAGCTTTTTCAGTTTAATATAGTAATATAGAATAAAGTTTCAAAATAATAGAGTTATCAATCTTCAATTTTTATAATCACTTAAAAAAAGTTTCGTTTTAAAATGCACTGAAGTAATAACTTTCTAATTGGCGATAGTTTGACATTTTTAGCCATATTTAAACAATAAAACGACATGATTGTAAAAAGATAACGGATTTAATTTTTAATTAATTTATTTCTGCAAAACAATTAATCGTAACGTGATGTAAGATTTGATTTAATTAGATATGAATTTGTATTTCTTCCATACCGTTTTATATAGAAATAAAAAATCATAAAGAAGTTCACTGAATGAATAGTAATTGCAATCACTAAAGTATTAATTAATATTCTTACAAGTGGATTTTTAATAATTGAACTTTTGATTTTCATTTTTCTATGCAAAAATAATACTAGTTTATCAATGAAACAATAATTTACGGTTGAAAAATTAAATTTTTCATATTATAATCTGTTTATTTAATAGTAAGTTGGTGAAACCACGTTTGAGCAGAAAAAATTAAATTATTGATTTGATAAAAATCTGCTTTAAATAATGATAAAGCGAATAAAGCATCTAGAATCATTAATACTGATATTGACTAAACTTAGAAAAAACTCTTTGATTTTCTTTGATTCTGTTTTGAGTCGAAGAAGTTTTTTGTTTAAATCAAAGAATGTTTTTTTTTCTATTCAAAGATTTTTCTTCATTAATGAATATGTGCCTCTAAAATTAAGAAAATTTTATAAAAATAAAATATAATTATTAGAAATTTTTTTCTCAAGAAAACGAAAAACATTGGGTGTAGATTTTGGAAAATACGGAAATTCACATTTTTATTGGGCACCCTAATGATAAACTAAGTAGCCGCACTATCGTGCAGCAAATTAACGGCTGTCGTGCACGGCACATTTTTCAAAACTACATCTACGTTTTTGTTCCCTTATGATTACTATATTTTTTGAAAAAGAATTCAAGAACTTGTCGTCGGCTATAATATTTTTTATTATATCATATATATTATGAATATAATCTAATATTTATTATATTTATTAATTGAAATTCTTTTTGGATTTTTAAATATTTTTAGAAACAAATTATGTGTTCTAATAATAATCACAATGTGTTTCCTTATTTATTGTTATTTATTATTATTATCATATGTCATTTCAAGTTCAAGAAACGAACCTTGTTTAAAATGATTTATAAAATCGAGAAAAATAGGCTAATGTTATTTATAACGAATTTTGGAAAAGAACTCGAGGTGAAATTTTTAAGAAAATATTTTGGGTTTTCTATATTTGACAACAACTATTTATAGTTTAATGTTTTTCTATTTCCTTGTAGGTAAAAGTTGAAATTCTTATTTAATTATAATTTTGTAGTGCTTATTTTATGATTTAATATATTGTCTACAAAGCTCATTGGTAGTATAATATTTTTAAATAAAAAAGTACCGATGAGATTTATAGAGAATATTTTAAGAAGTGAAAGAAGCTCCACAGCATTAAATAACAGTTGCAATCTTCGTCTAAAGTGAGAGATAAAAACATTAAATGCTAAAAATTATTATTAAATCAACAATGGGCAGTGCAATATTTATTTCAAAAGTTCTCTTTCAAACCTTGTTATAATTAACAATAAATTTTTTTTCTCTTGATTTTATGAATAATTTTTAACCACGTTTATTTTTCAGCTCGACATAATGTTTGTTCATGTTTAATATTAAACCAAGTATAATGAAAATCTCTGTTTTGTCTTCAATCTAAAGCTAAAAATCCATGAACATAGTTATGCCGAAATCAAATTTCTAACTGGATTCATTAAAATTAATTAAACTCGTTTACAATGTGTAATTTTATTTCATTTTTTTATCTTGAAAAATTTTTAACCTCTAATTTTCAAAAATTTCTGCAAAATAAACAAAAATTGTTCTTAAATATTCCATAAAATAACTCTAAATTTCCCCAAAAATCTAGAGAAAATTGTTTGATTCTCACGAAAGCTTTCCAAATTCAGAAAAAGCTTCTTTTTTGAAAAATGGTGAAAAAATCGATATTTTTCTCAAAATTGGTGTAATTTTCGAATTAAAAATCTTTTGGAATATTTTTAAGGCATATAAACCATTGTGATGTCTTTTAACGTTTCTCAGATTAGTTTTTATATTTTTCTAAGACAAAAAAACTTGCCTTAAAATCATTCAGATTTTTTTTTAACATTTATTGAAATACATTGAAAGATTTTAGAATATTATCCTGAAGATAGTTTTTGTAAAGAAAAAATAATTATATATTCATCTAGAAATCTGAAGAACATGTTTTTATTTTCTGGAAACCTTTTGCAATTTTAATTAAACTTCTTTTTCAAAATATTGAAGAGTCTGCACTTTTAAAAATGAATGTTTTCAAAAGTTTCAAATTCTGTTGAATTGTTTGAATACTTTTATATATTTATAAAGCATTATAGAACTTTTTTAAATTTCTGAATCCTACTTAAATTTTCTTCGCGAATTCCCTTTCAAAAGTAAAGAGATCATTCTAAATTTAACTAGGAATATTGAGATAATTTTATTTCTCTTAAATATTTATGTTCTCTTAAAAAGTGTAAAAATACTTAAAAAGCTTATAAATTTTTGTCCGAAATCTTCAAACATGCCCATTTCGTTAAAAATTTGTGTAAATCTTCTTAAGATTTCAATTATTTTCGATTATTTTTAAAACTACTGAAACTTCTACAATTAAAAAAAAGTAAAAAAAAAAAATTGTTTTAAAATCTGTGAAATTATTTTTCGACATATTTTAAAACCTTCAAAACTTAAAATTAACCTTTCAAAATGAAATTTGAATTAATTTGGATTTCGCTGAAATCTTATTGCACGTGTGGCAGCAAAGTAAAATTTTTAAAATTAAAAATAGAAAATTAAAAAATGGAAAATTATAAAATTTAAAGAAGTTACGATCAAATAATAAAAATTTACAAAATTTTACCCTTAAAAAGCTTAATTCTATCATATTAGAGTCATTGGAAGCTGTACAAAAAAAATATTTTTAGTGAATTATTATTTAAAAAACATAATTTAATCATTTTAAATAAAAATGAACATTCATTGACCATTCTTTTCTGTAGATTCGATTATAATAATTATAATAAATAATTCAAAACCTTAATGCCTTGATAGGCGAGAACAAATCAAGTTTAAATGGATAAAATAGGAATTTGCAAATTATTTTGAAAACTTAGTTCTTATTTTGCGATTTATTTTTTAGAGTCCGACCCTTCAGTTCATGTTTAATTTAAAAACAAGTATAAATCATAACTCACAATGAGCCGAAATAACAAACAAGCAAAAATCGAAAGAAGTAAATGGGTTTTAAAAAAAAATCTAGAAAAGTGACACTTGATACTTCTATATCGCTTTATTTTGGATATTTTTGCAAAAGTACTACATTTATTTGAATTAAATTAATTTGTTTTGTAACAGTACAATATTATGTTGTCTCAAAAAATAAACGTATATCGTAACAGCTTTAGCAATTTTTTAATCAAACTTATTCATTTAAAATCAGTATTTTTGAAGTAATCCAGTAAAACCCAAATTTAAATGAATAATGCTGCATGTATATATTGCAATACAAGGAACTACAAATATGTCAGCAGCAAAGCTGCAGCCAGGGAACCTATGGCGCTTCAAACATATATCCAGCAGTTTTGGATAGAAGGAATGAAAACTTACGTCGAAGACATGGAAGTCGATTATAATAGATCAGATTATAATCTAGATTAATCTAGATGATAACATTATAAGCTAGATTAATCTAGATTTTAATATAATTATTTAGAATAATCTAGATTATCATCTGATCTAATCAATTTCTATGTCTTCGATGTATGTTTTCATTCCATCTATCCAAAACTACTGGATGAATGCTTGAAGCGATATAGGTTCCCGGATGCAGCCTCGTAGACAACATATTTTTAGTTCCTTTATTATAAGCATGCGATATTCTTCAGTTAAGTTTGCTTTATCACTACTGAAGAGCTAGATATCAGATGCTGTATAATAATCGCAAAAAAGTATCTTAGCTTACGTTGCACGAAGACCAGCTGATTGCTGCCGATTGATTAAAAAATATTTCTTTAATTTTTCAAATTTACCGGATTATTTCAAAATACCGATTGAAGAAACTTTTTTCTTTGAACAATCGACAGCAATTAGTGTTCGTTCAATGGAAGCTAAGATGCTTTTCAGTGACTACTATACAGCGTCTGATTTCTAGTTCTTCAATGGATCGCGTTATATGAAACTAATGACGAGAAGAACAAAATCAATTTGATTAGATTTTAATCTAATCTAATCGATTTGTTAAATTCACTGGGAACAAAGTTAACATTTTCGAGGTGCTGATGCAATCAGTATAGGCCGCTTAATGCTACATTGTATAGCAACTGAATATTGTTTATTAAAATCAGCTTTGCTCTGCTTTCGTCCACGGGAAAATCCTCCCGAGTTTGGCGAGGGAACCCTAATCAAAAGAGCGATAGTCCATAACTTCCTGAATGAATGTTGAAGCAGCAGCTAAATTTTACAGAAAAAAATTACATTCATGAAGATTTTGTACACTAGTAATATGGTGGGAAAATCTGTTTCTAAATATCAAAAATAGCAGTCCACGATTTTTGCAGATTTTCGAAAGGATATCCGAAGATAGGAGAAGGTTTGAAGACCCATTTTTTTGATACTATTCAATTTCGCGAAAAACATTAAATATGCAAAAAACTTCAACAAGTTAAATTAAAAAAACGTTTAAGATGTATATTTTTTTTTATTTGAACCTATACTAAGTATAGACGTCCAATCGGACTTTAGAAATTAGCATAGGATTTTCAAAAGGAACAGTTGAGCTTTTGGAAAAATGAAAAAAAGGACTTGTTAATGACATTTCGTGAATTAAATTTCAGTCACTTATTAAGAAATATTCGAGCAATCATGTTCACCACCTAAAGTTGAAATCTAAAGCCCCAATTAGCTTTAATTGTCACCAGAAAAAGCCCTGAAAATGCAAAATAGCATCTTTATGTAAAATTCATGCCGGAGAAGGGCCTATACAAAAAATGTTCTGTATGAATTTTTCTATTGGATAAGAGAAAAGTTTGCAAGCATTTTACAATAAATTTTATAATATTGAAACAATTAAAATTGGTTAAAAATGTTATCATCCCCTGTAAATCATCAAAAAATATTTTTGCTGTTATTCTTTCCTACCAAATCATAATCAAATTTTAAGTTCAGAAATTAATAACACACATAATGAGTTTCAGAAGGAATATTTTCCTAGGATATTCTTTGAATGTTCACACAATTTTACTTTGCAAATTTTTTAAATTTCAACAACAGAAAAATTAGGTTTTTCTTAACGTATTTACATTTTCAATTAATGTTAGGAATAATATTTCTTCTTCACGACATTATAAATTAACTATAATTAATGTATAATATCGTAAAGTTCGTTGAGTGTTTCATTATTTCTGAAAATGCAAACTTTTTAGGATTTGAAATTTTTAAAAAAGTAAATTAAAAATAGAAATTTCGAATCAGTTGAGAAATGTCTCAAACTATAAATATTATTCTCTACATTCAATTGTCTGTATCCTTTATCAAAAATATACCAAATTATCATGATTTCGTTGAAAATTTTTTAGTAGTAACTGAGAAATTTGTAGTGCATTTTTGAACAACCCTAATAATTTTACAGTATCGGTTTGCAGTCCATCCATCCTTCCCACCCTTAAAGAAAAAAAAATCTTCTTACCATTTTTATCCGAACTTAGCCTTTCACAAAAATTATATTTCACTGAGTTTTAAAGAGACGTATGCAAAGACACTCGTTACAATTTTGACTGTTTTATTTTCAGATAGTATGTAAATTTGAAGATTACATTACACAAATTATTTAAATTATGAAGTTTATAATTATTGTTGAAATCATCACGAATAATTAAAATCAAAGTGGACGCTTTTAAATAAACATGTTCGAAAACATACGTGATATTTGTTATAAATAATAATTATAATATTACATTGAACTTACCATAAAAATGAGTTTAAGCCCCAAACTAAGACAGGGTAGTGAAAAAATGATTATTCATTTTTCTTTAATATTCATAATAACACAGAAATAAAAAACAAAACTGACATTTGGAGAAGTGCGAATGAAGAGTCTCTCGTTGAAAGGCTGCTTTATATATACTGTTTTATCATCTATGCAATGACACACTTTATTTCTGCTTCAAAAAAGTGGAGTAGGAGAAGGAAGATTCTTAGTATCAGATCTCAAAATTCTTTATGTTCGTTCTAGTTATTTTCAATTAAACTTTCAGAATAATAAAAAAATAAAAAATGTGTAAAAATAGAAGATTGTATCAAATTTTATTAAGAAAATATTTTCAAAAACTCTAAAAAGATAAAAAGGCCGCAGTTTTTCTGGAAAATTATAAAATTTTCTAATTTATAAAATATCAAAAGATTTTAAGGAAATTTCAAGAGTTTCATCATACTCTACAAGTTATGATAATTCAAGGTATATTAAAATGTTTACTTAATCAATCTATGCAAAAGTAAATCTCTAGAAATTAGAAAATATTGGTAATTTAACTAGCAAAAATATTTATTAATTGAATGTTGGAGAATTTTACATGAATTGCAATTAGTGGAAATTTAATTATTTATTCAGAGATGAATATAAATCGGCCAAGATCCAAAATCAGAAGCTAAAGGTGCATGAACTATTTTAAGAAAAATATACATTTTTATACAATTTATCTTCTTAATGCTAATGTTGTCGCAAGATAAGATGTCGCACGTCCTTTCAGTCGCCTGTTTTTGATGACTACAATGCCATGTACTTGAACTATTTTTTTTATTCTTGCTTTTTAATTAACAATATTTATAGAATCGCAACCTTGAAATATAATGAGAAGATCTTCTCTATTGATTGTAAACGTTCTCGATTTGTAATTTTCTATTTTAAAAGAATTCCAATTTCAAATTATTCCGAATTAAATTTCAAATTTCTTTCTTTACAACTCATTGGTTGAATTTTATAGGTTTTTAAAATCGGCTTTAGTTGTTGAATAAATAAATTAAAATTTTTTTAAACCTAAAAAATTTTTCTCGAGATGTAAGAATGTTGAATAAGAATAAAAAAGTTTTGATTAAAAAAAAGATTCTCTCCCGAGAAAATCATGATTCTAGGTGGCAGTAAGATAGACATTAATGCTACATTGAAGTTTTATTTACAAATTAAAAAAAAAACATCGCATCAAAAGCATCTTATTTGTTTGGACGCATCGTTGATATTTTAAGTCTTATAAGAATTTTTGTATAACTTTTCCGGGAAATAGATGGGGGGGGGGGCACTGATCTCAATACCAGATACTCTCAAAAAACTATTTTTTTTTAAATTTGAACGGAGTGTCTATTCGACCAGAATTCTGAACGAATAGTTTGCCCACAGCGAACAGCTGTTTCTCCAGAAATTTTGCAGGAATAGAATATTTACATTGATTTAAATTATCGTTGTGTACACAGACCCAATATTTTTGCCGGACTTGCATTTTTTATTCCACCAAATTCTAACATCAAGGAACCTTCTTTTTTGGCAAAACCTTTACCTACTTTAACGAAATTTTACTATTTTATCAGAAAATTAGGACTATTAATTTGTGAATATATGCATACACAAATTGACATACATTCAAGAGCAAAAATTACACTACAAGGGAAGAAAGACAATTGTAAATTTTCCCGCCGTTTTCGAGAAACTCGAGTTAAAACTATTCTTTATAGGTCATACAGAGTTTGATGAAAAATATTTTCAATTGTCCGATAACTCAGGTAGCAGTGTTTGGGCTTCATAAACAGTAGGTTGCCTGTTAGATTTTCAGCACATGCACTTTTTTTAAATTATTTTTTTTTTATTAAAATAATCATAAATATAATTTTTTTAATCACTGTTACTATTATTAACAGTAAAAAAAAATAAGTTTTAGCGAATAGTCACAGAAGAGTGATTGGTCATGTCTCAAACCCCTTGTTCAGCTCCCCCTTTTCAAAAGTATGTTTTAGCAATTTGGCACAGTAGAGTGATTGGTCAAATAACAAGCCCCTTCTCCAGCTCAACCTTTAAAAAAATACGTTTTAGCAACTGGTCACAGAAGAGAGATTGGTCACATGTCGAACCCCTTTTTTAGCTCCCGCTTTAAAAAAATATTTTTTAGCGATTGGTCACAGAAGAGTGATTGGTCACATCTCGAACCCCTTTTATAGCTTTCAATTCAAAAAAATACGTTGCAGCCATTGTCACGGAAAAGTAATTAATCACATCTTGAACCCCTTTTCCAGCTCACCCTATAAAAAATAAGTTTTAGTAACTGGTCACAGAAGAGTGATCGGTTCAATCTCGTACCTCTTTTCCTGCTCCTTCTTTAAAAAAAATACGTTTTCGCTACTGGTCACAAAAGAGTCATTGGTCACACCTTGAACCCCTTTTCCAGCTCCCTCTTTGAAAAATGCGTTTGAGCGGCTGGTCACAGAAAAGTGATCGGTCCAATCTCGTACCCCTTTTCCAGCTCCTTATTTAAAAAAATACGTTTTAGTACTGGTCACGAAAGAGTCATTGGTCACACCTTGAACACCTTTTCGAGCTCCCTGTTTGCAAAATACGTTTGAGCGACTGCTCACAGAAGAGTGATTGGTAACATCTCAAACACCTTTTCTAGCCCCCTCTTTAAAAAATACGTTATCGCAATTTGTCACGGAAAAGTAATTAATCACATCTTGAACCCCTTTTCCAGCTCCCCTTATAAAAAATAAGTTTTAGAAACTGGTCACAGAAGAGTGATCGGTTCAATCTCGTACCTTTTTTGCATGTCCTTCTTTAAAAAAATACGTTTTTGCTATTAGTCACAAAAGAGTCATTGGTCCCACCTTGAACCCCTTTTCGAGCTTCAAGTTAATACTGATAAACTGGAAAAACTATGTTAAAGAAACACAAGATAAAATGTGGCGTGTCGTTTTCTGGCACCTGCTTTTGATAATCCCAGTGTCATGATCTTGAACAGCTTTTTCGATTTTTGTCTTATGATTAATATTATTTTTAATCATAATTATGAAAGATAATAAGTAGCTTCTCTGTATCTTTTTAATACGTTAACAGTAAGTAATTTTTCCAGTTTAAAAATTTGTAGGAAGCTGGAGTTACAAAAAAATAACTTCAAAATTCAGAAATTTTTATTAAAGCAAAGAAGAATTTTAATTGAAACAAAAAAACCATTTCTTTGACTGAAAACCTATGAATGTTTACCTTTGATTTTGAGAAATCTTCGAATCAAGGAATTTTATTTTTGAGTGTGTATTCATATTATTAACCAAATATCTTTAAACTGTTTAATTCATCAAAGTCAAGTCCTTAAAATTTTAGAGGTCATCGGCGTTTCTGCAATTAAATATCTCAGCAGGATTTTCTGCTTTATTGAAATAATAATTTGATGATATTGTGAAATTTTATAAGTAAGCCAAATCACCTCGAAAAGCTCGACGCATTTACAAGCTGCTGCCTCTAAATAGAAAAACAAGAACGATTTACTAAAGTTTAAAATCAAAACTAATATCAAAGTATTAATTTTTAAATGTGTTTTAATAGAAAAATGCTTATTTTAGTGAAATTATTTTTTTCTCAAAACTCTTATAGATGTGGCTAAAAGTTTTACATATTGTCAATCAGACTTACCGAAACAAAATGTTCATACCCACGAACTAGGAAAATTAGTAATTTTTGTGTATACAGTATGTTTTGGGGGTGTTTTCATACCTTAAGCATCCAAGTATAGAAATAATTATTTTTTAGTAACTAAAATCATTATATATATATTTTTTTGCGACTGGTACGGTTTTAATTTTTTTAAAACTTTAGGTTGTGGATTGTTATAACAACACCCCTCCCCCCCACACACCCAGGCAGTAATATTCATTTCAGATAAGATGTAAAGACTATGACTATGTAGTTACAAAAGTGACAATCTTGACAGTGTTACTTCTCTGTGACTAGTTACAAAAAAAGACACTCGTAATAAATGTACTTTATCCTTACTTTTAGCGTTACCCAGAAACAACGGCGTAGACGCAGTAAGTTCTGTTTTCTGCAGAGCAGTGATCGGTACGCTCTTGCCCAGGGTAGGGTGGCCTGTCCTGGCTGCCCTAAGACCTACTTTCAGGGCCGTGCCTGCGAGCTTGGCCACACCATCCTTTTCCTCAGGGGTCCTTTGTTAGGAAAGGAAAAAATCAAACTTCTTTAAATTTTAACTTTTCTAGGCAAGTAATATATTATTGGAAGTTAGGCGGAGCCTGACAATACATGAAAATTAAGCAAAAAGTTTGCCGACCACTTCTTTAGAGTGCTTCCTTGTCGTGAGTTCCCCTTGCCTCTCACGTTTCGGGTGGTTGATTAACATGAGTCCCCTTGCCTCTCACCATTAATACCAGTGTTGCAACCAGCCATGGAGTAACTGTACGAAGTGCTCTCCATTGGCTTGAAGAAACAAACCTGAAAAGTGTGTAAAATGGCTATTTAATTAGACCCTACTTTTATGACAGAAACGTTGACAGACACACTTACTTAGAGTTGTTAAGGTTTCATTTACCTAGACTATTGGAGAATGTTGACTTAGCAATAAGACAAAGAATGTGGCTTCAACAAGATGGTGCTGCGACACATTTTGCACTCATTATACGTAAGTTTTTGAACTTAAATTTTAATGAGAGATGGATTGGACAAGGAGGTGCATTAGAACGCCCCACGGCTAACTAGATCTAATATTACCTGATTTCTTTTTATAGGGTTATATTCAAAATGTAAATTTTGCTAAGCAACCCACAACAAAAGAAGTTCTGATGGAAAGGATTTGGGCAGGTTGCGCAGCCATCTCTCGAGAGACTTTGCTGAAAACTGTGAACGTTTTTGCAAGACGTCTATGTTTGTGCCTTCAAACCCATGCAGATCATTTCAAACAGTTACTCCGTAGGTGATTGTAACACTGGTAGCAATGGTGAGAGGAAAATAGAACTTAAGAAAAGAAAGCACCTAAAAGGAAACAGAACTTCCTAAGTCCACGCCGTTGTTTCTGGGTAACGCTAAAAGTAAGGACAAAGTGTCTTTTTCTTGTAAACAGTCACAGAGAAGTGACATTGTCAGGATCGTCACTTTTGTAACTACATAGCTACAGTCTTTACATTTTATCCAAAATGATTGTTATTGCCTAAGTGTGACCTGAAATTTACAAAAAAAATTCATCCGGAAACAGAGTTCAATCTAGGAAAAATTATCTTGAGCTTCAAGTGACTTTTGTGAAAGTATCTTAAACGTTTGTTCACCCTGAAAATCCAAGACAATTCAGAAAAAGGGCTCTTTTCAAATCAGCAGTCAAAAATAGGGGTTCTCATTCAAGAAAAGGGTCTAACCTCTATTTGACTTTGAAAATTGACCTTGAGGTCAAAAAGATGATACAGCCAAACGTTCACCCTTGGAATTTTCCTATACTTCTATTTTAATCAACACATTCCTTGAGATTTTGTTTATTAAAGAATGTCATTTTCCTGGTTTCAATCTTTAAGGGATGTTCAAAAAACCCTTAAAATTAATTCAAAGCCATATTCTTGCTAAGCTTGCTTTCTATACTTATTTGAAAGTGATTTCAAATCGTAGCAGTTGGATAAAAAATCTCTAGTGATTTTAGTTACTAAAAAAAATAATGATTTCCAAACTTGGATGCTAAATCTATGGAAGAGTTTTTGAGAACAAAAAATCATTTTACTAAAATAAGCATTTTTATAGTAAAATTAAAACACATGTAAAAATTTAAACTTTGCCAAGTGTTTGTAGAAAATCTGTCCATTTTTCCTAGATTTTTCTTTTAAATTTTTCATTTGCAGGATCAAAAATACAAAAAAAAATTTTTCTAAAATTTTTCACAAAAATCCATTTACTGTTGCCGATTTTTGGGCTTCACTACTTCTGATGAAAATTCAAATTTCCAGTAAGGGGGTTTAAAATTAACCCCTCTCTACCACGTAGATATGACTTCGTTAAAACATAATCTTTTTGAGAATTATCCAGCGTCAATGGAGTCTCTGACTTTTAGGCTCATCGAAAACACCCACTCCAATTTTTGGACTCCAACCCTTAACGGGTGAAATAAGCCCCTCTCTAGCACGAATGTATGACTGTCAAAATAATCTGTATGAGAATCTAGTGCATTTTCTGTTTTGCAATTTTTATTTTTCACAATGGGTGGTTTTTTGAAAATGGGGGTAGTTTTAAAATTTTGTTTGTGCAATCGGGAGCCTAAAATAAACCCAAAATTCTGGTGTTCTTTGCTTTTTTTAGAATTTAAGTTTTCACATAGGGGATAGTTTTATTTTTAGCAGGGGTGGTGTTTGAAAAATTTGTGTTGATGCGTTCAAGAGCCAATTTTAAATTGGTTTTTTAACATAAATTTAGGGTTTCATTCAGTGTTTCATATCTACTATTCGTTCTGGATATTATTTTTAATTTAACACCCTTAAATTTTGATTATCTTGTATACCTGTGTGAAAATTTTGTCATGGACCTTGGTGGGCCCAAGCCTAGAAAAGCTGGGTCCTAGCATGGTGATCAATCCTGGTTCAACGTAGAATGACACGCTAAATCTGGCCGGGGCCTGGTTTGATCGCCAAGCCTAGCCCAGGCTAACCCTAGTACAATATCGATTCCTAGCCATTTTATTATAGGATTGGTTTCTTCACGATTTTCTAATGAAAATTCGGAAATGAGTATAAATATATTTTATCATAAATTAAGAATATTATATAATTAATTAATCTTTTACCGAGATTTGTATTTTAAAAATCATGAATATCTCCCTTAGAGACAATATTTTGAAAACCAGCAGCTTCACCTATAAAAATAATAAAAGCGTTTACACTATTTTGGGACCGTCAGCATCTTACATGAGGAACTTAAGGTCTACTTTTTCGTTTTATTTAAATTAATACTATCATCAATGAAAGGAACATGCCAAAGGTTTTCTCAGAAAAATTAAGGAGACGTAATTTTGACCCATTTTTGAGAATAGAGCATTTTAAAACTAGTGAACGATTGGTCCTCAAGCCGGTGTTAAAGTATTTCGAAGCGTCGCAAAGTGGGAGAAAATGCACTTTTTTCGTTCAAAAATGTTCAGAGCCTTCAATTTTGGTTCGATTTTTATAGGCCTGAAGTTCGAGACTTCTGACATAGACGGTTTCACACTAATTTTTTTATTTTTTTAAAATTTATTTTCGTAAACTTTTTTTGCATAGAAATGTAGGGGAAGGTTAAAAAACACAGTCTCACTTTCGGTTTTTCCAATTTTTTCACGAGGTGTGAAGAAAAAGTAAAAAATTAATGTTCTATTTTAAAAAAAAGTGTCTAATTCGATAAAACGGGCCTCACCAATCGTGTCAATGCCCTTATACGGTCCATTTTGGCATTGAATTAATCAAATGTGACATTTTTTAATATCATATTTTTAAAGATATTTTCGAAAGGAAAGATAATAAAAAAGAAAATCAAAAATCGTATGTCCGGACGTGGGTCAAATCACACCAAATGTTGCCGTGAAATCATACCAATGCACATATACGGTCCATTTTAGAATGGAAACAATCAAATGTGAAATTTTTAAATATGAGATTTTTGAAGCCACTGTCTAGAGAAAAAAAAGAAAGAGAAAATAAAAAAAAAGAAGAGAAAATCAACTTTTTCCTACAAATGTTCTATTATCAAAAAAGTGTCAAAGTCAACAAAACGTGCTACACCAATTCTGTCAATGTCCTTATACGGTCAATTTTAAAAACTAAATAATAATAATAAGAATAATAAAATAATAATAAGTTCGTGAAGTATAAACTCTTCACTAAAGTTTTTTATAAAATTTCCCAGAACGCGCTACGATGTAACTGCGAATTAACTGTGTAAATTTTCGTAAATATATAATATTCGTGGAGTGTAAGATCTTCACTAAAGTTAAAAAAAAAAATTCTGAGAAACTGCTGTAAAACATGTGGCATTTTACGATATTCCAAAATAAGGGTTCGTTGACACTGCTGTGAAAATTGTGGTATTTTATGATATGCCAAAACAAGATATCTTTACGACTGAATTTCAGGTAGAAAAACCTGAGATTCAAAATTGTGAGTAAAGGATATTATTTTTCATTTATGAAGACTTTTTTTGCGGGAACCTGCAATTGTACAGAGGTCAGTTAGCACTCATTGGGGGGGGGGGGGGCTACCCATAATGAAGCACCGCAATGGGGACATTAGATGCAAAAATGTTAAAAATAATATTATGGCTAATATTTCAACCGGTTTTACAGTTCCTTTTAAAATAAAAATGAAACAAATTTTGAAGAGATCTGTGAGAATCGATTAGGAAAAAAATTATACATTTTTGTTATTCAAGCATACACATTAGGATGGTCCAAAAATGCATGGAAATTTTTTTTTTCATGCTAGAGGGCAACGATCCATGAAATCGACCTTTTAACCACTGTATTCTCGTCTTTTTTACTGCATATTAATAATATTGGTCTAGTGGAATATTTATTATCATTGATTAACTAATTTTAGGTTATTTAAACAAATGGAAATGGTTTTAATAATTTTTTTCCGAAAATTCGTTTTCCCCCCTAAAAATTATTACTTTTAGTCTGGTAGAATATTTACTAACATTGAATTATAAATTTATAATTGTTTAAACAAAAGAAATCTCTTCAAATGAGTTTTTTCGAAATATTTTGTTCCCTTTTAAATTATTATTATTGGTCTAGTGGAATATTTATTACCAGCAATTAATTATTACTGATAAATATTTCACTAGACCAACAGTAATAATTTTTATTTAAATAAAAATCGAAACGAAATTATTTCAAAAAATTCCATTTGTTTAAACAATTAAAAATAAATTAAATAATGTTAATAAGTTTTCCACTACACCAATGGTTATCTTTTGTAGGGAAAAAAATAATTAAAGAAAAATTATTTAAACAAATACCATTTTTTTAAGCAATTAAAAATAATGAACTGATGTTATTACATATTCCACTAGACTAATAGTAATAATTGTAAGGGGAAAAAATAAATTAAAAAGAAATATATATTTGAACAAACTCAATTTGTTTAAATAATTCAAAATGAATTAACCAGTGATTATAGATATTACACTAGACCAATATTAATAATTGTTACTCCAATAAAAATCGAATCGAAATCAGCTAAACAAATTCCATTTGTTTAAATAATTAAAAGTGAATGAACTTAGGTTGATAAATATTACACTAGACCAATAGTAATCTTTTTTCGAAGTGTCTTGTCGTCCCGAAATTCGGGCCGACTTGCCGATTCTCACAGTTTGGCTAGTCGTCCTGAAATTTGGGATGACTAGCCTATTTTCACTATTTGTTTATCCGTCCCGAAAATGATGTATTTTAAAAATCTTACTACTTTTGAGTTAGCCAAAAATTATTAAAATTGCTAGTTGTTCCTACAAAAATTCAGAAACGAATACAACTAAAAGTTAGGTTAGGTTTTAGAAAATGTAGTCCTTTAAGCTTTAAGTCATCCAAATCAATTTATATATTTGCTCTTTGTCACCGTAGTCTCGAGT
This sequence comes from Belonocnema kinseyi, assembly GCF_010883055.1. Classification (NCBI taxonomy): domain Eukaryota; kingdom Metazoa; phylum Arthropoda; class Insecta; order Hymenoptera; family Cynipidae; genus Belonocnema; species Belonocnema kinseyi. The sequence continues at coordinate 125,089,597 of NC_046659.1, read as the reverse complement.
TCGTTTGAAATCTCCCGGCCTTGTGACTGGTCACAGAAATAATATAAGATCACACCCCTGCCCCTTTTCCAACGCCCAGGAGGGGAGGGAGGGTAGACACCCCTGTAACTGGTCACAGAAATATTGTAAGATCACACCCCTGTCCCTTTTCCAAAGCCCCTTGGGGGGGGGGGGGGGGGGCGGTAAGGCACTCCTGTTACAGGAACGAAGATTATTTCATGATTAGTACTGTATAGATTGATTAACAGGAATTAGTGTTTTCTGTCATATTGAAATAAAAGTTTAATGGTGATAGGACTGAAAAATAATGCGAGGCTCGAGGACTGAAAATAACTAAATTTTATCAACTATAATTGTACTATAAGAATTTTTTCAGAAGTATTGGATAAATGGAGAAAATAGGCTATTCATCCCGATTTTCGACATGACTAACATTTATGGTAATTTAAGTTTAGTTAACAGGATAAATTAGATAAAATGCATCCTTTTCGGGATGACTAGCCAAATGATAAAAATAGGCTAGTCGTTCCGAAATTCGGGATGACTAGACGCAGCTATCATTTTTATTTAAATAAATTCCATTTGTTTAAATAATTGTAAATGAATTAACTAATGTTAATAAATTTTCCACTACATCAATGGTTATCTTTTTTAAGGGAAAAAATAATTAAAGAAAAATTACTGAAACAAATTCCATTTGTTGGAACAATTAAAAATAATGAATTGATGTTAATAAATATTCCATTAGACAAATAGTAATAATTGTAAGGGAAAAAACAAATTAAAAAGAAATATATATTTGAACAAATTCCATTTTTTTAAATAATTAAAAATGAATTAACCAGTGATAATGGACATTCCACTAGACCAATATTAATAATTATTACGCCAATAAAAATCGAATCAAAATCAGTTAAACAAATTCCATTTGTTTAAATAATTGAAAATGAATGAACTAATGTTGATAAATATTACACTAGACCAATAGTAATCATTTTTAAGAAAAAGAAAACGAATAAAAAAGTTCTTCAAACAAATTGCATTTATTTAAACAATTAGAAATAATGAAATGATAATAATAATTTGTTTAAATAATCAAAAGTTAATTGAACTATGATAATTAATATTCCATTAGACCAATATTATTAATATAAAGTAAAATGAAATTTGTCTGTTTTGAGGAAAATGTTATCTGTTTCGAAAAAAATATAAACTGTTTGGTAGAGAATTCCACCACTTTGTTAAAGTCATCCTTTTTGGTTAAAAATTCGTCTTTTGGGATTAAAAATTAAATTTCTTTCGCAGAAACTTATTTCTGCTTTGAGAAGTCATTTATTCTTTCTAGCAATAAACTATGGAAAACTTCTGGAAACTTAAAGTTACGTAAAGTAAGAGGGGTAGTTTGTATAGAAATATATGGTAACGGCTTCTTACATGGAGGAGGTGTCTTAGAGAGGGTCTACTGTCCGTTGCGTAATTTGAGTACGGCTCCTAAGCCGATATTGGCCAGATTGGAAATCCTGGATGTCGACGTCGTATAGTGGTAATACACTTTTCATCGCGGGTAGTAAAAAAAATCCGTAAAGACGGATTGCTATGGTCGAATTGGGCCTACTCGAGTCAACGGTCAAGAACCCTTACCTTTTGAGGAGCGAACGGAGCCCATCGATTAAGTAGCCACACTTGGGCTGCCCTAAATTGAACGTAAATTGTCCCGCCCATGAAAACTATGAATATAAAAGTTTGAAATATATTATATTATACGTATAAGCAAAATTATATTTTCCAATGTAGCAAAATAGATTTCAAAATGAAATAATGCACTGGAAAATATGTACTCTCTAAATATCAATCAGTGAAAATTACACTAATTGAAATAGTAGTTAGACATTTCACTGATTAAATAGTGATTTCGGACTTATGCACTAATTAGTTCAGTAACAACAAAATAAATCATGTGAAGCATAACCCCTAAATGTTGAAGTATTAAAAAAAAATTATTTAGTGTGAAACCGTCTTATTGCTTTACGTTTTTACGTTTGGTCAAATTTGAGCCACTTGTGGACATAAGATTTTGAATTTGTTTATTTCTTTTTTTTCCTCTAGACAGCAGCTTTGAAAATCTCATATTTAAAAATGTCACATTTGATTATTTCTAGTGAAAAATGGACCGTATATGTGCATTGACATGATTTCAGGGCAAACTTTTGGTGAGATTTGACCCACGTCCGGACATACGATTTTTTCTTTTCTTTTTTCTTTTCATTCCTCTAGGAAATAGCTTTGAAAATCTCATATTTAAAAATGTCACATTTGATTATTTCTATTAAAAAATGGACCGTATATGTGCATTGACATGATTTCAGGGCAACGTATGATCAGATTTGACCCACGTCTTGACATACGATTTTTGATTTTCTTTTTTCTTTTCATTTCTTTAGACAGTAGTTTTGAAAATGTAATATTTAAAAATGTCACATTTGATTGGTTCTATTCTAAAATGGACCGTATATTTAAATTGACATGATTTCAGGACAACGTTTGATCAGATTTGACCCACGTCCGGACATTCGATTTTTTATTTTCTTTTTTATTATCTTTCCTCTCGAAAATATCTTTAAAAATATGATATTAAAAAATGTCACATTTGATTAATCCAGTGTCAAAATGGACCGTATAAGGGCATTGACACGATATTCCTGAAAAATGTATCTTCTACAATATTTAGTAAAATATAACAACTTAAATATTTATAAACAATTTAGATAAACAAATTCCAAATTTTGTCAGTTTCACTTAGAAAAAGTCGAGGTTTCAATCGCAATTTTGTAATTGATACATAGATCCGAACTCACTAACAGTTTGTGTGCTAAATCATTGTTAGAAGCAGCACGAGAGAACTTGCTTGAATTGAACCCTCGTAAATTACTGTAGTCTTTATTCCGAGTTCCACCTGCTTCTTCGGAAAACTGTCCAATTGGCAATGTTTCCAAGTCATTTGGCTCTGTACTTGTTAATTTAGGCAGAATGTACGCAAATCTTTCCACTAACTCCAAGCCTATCCTTGTAATTTCTGCTGTTGTTTCAGGGTCTGCAAAAAACCTTCTTGCGGTATTCCCGTCATTCGATCTGTCTGAGCTTTGTTTTACTGCATCTATTACCAATCCTGTATTCTGTTGAAAAGCCTTGCAAATTCGAGTGTTCGCCTTCTTTTGCCAATCTTTATATATATCCGTATTTACTCGTCATTTCTTAAAATCAAGTCGATAGGCTATATAAAAAAGATTTTCCATAAAGTGAATCCTAGCATGTAGTGTTGACAATCCATAATCATATTACTTGATATCTATAACTTTGCCTTTGCCTCTATCTAGTTATTCATCTCTTTAGGTGTAGCTTGACAAATGTATCAAGTCATAGATGATAAAGTTTCAGAAAGAGCCTGGAAAAATTTTTGGTCGTGCATCATCAACATCATATCAGTTTTTATCACAGAAGTACCGGAATGGGCTAAGCTTTGGAGAATGAAAATTAAAGTAGCAAAGTCAGAATCAATTCTTTTCTCAGTTAGAAAGCCTGTCAAAATAGATTCACCCAAAATGTTTCATGAACCAATAGAATCGAAAAAATGCGTAAAATACCTAGGGGGTAAGCCCCATAAACGTTTTAATGGGAAGCACCATATCCATGAAACTAAAGGGAAAACTCTCGGGATTATCTTGCGTCTAAGCCCTAATCTTAATAGACACTCGAGTATTGAGCCTGAATATGGAATCTTGTTTTACAAAATGTTTATTTGACCAATCATAACCTACATGTGTACAATTTAGGGTGTTGCGTCAAAAAGTAACATTAATCACATCCAAATGGAGATGAATCCAATCCGAATCGTTCCAAATCACTCCAATCAAATACAATTCAATACATTCCAATCAAATTCATTCTAATTAATTTCAACCCAATTTAATCCACTATAATCGATTAAAATCCAATTCAATTTATTTTAATATAATCAATTTTAATCCAATTTTTTCCATGGCACTTGAGTCCAATTTATTATAATCGAATCCATTCGAATTTACTTCGATCGATTCCAATAATTTTAATCCAATTCATTGCAATCCACTCTAATCATATCTAATCCAATATGCTCCATTTCGAGCTACTTAATCCAACAGAATCTACTCTAATCTATTACAATTCACACCAATCTATTCCAATCCATTCCATTTCACTCCAATCGGATCCACTTCAATAAATTCCAAACTTTTTGAATCCTATCCAATGCATTTCAATCCACACCAATTTATTCCAATTAAAATCATTCTAATCCACTCCAATTGAACCCATTCCAATACATTCCAATCCACTCAAATTTATTTAACTCCATTCCAATTTAACTTAACCTGATTAAATCTGATTCAATCGATTCCATTTTGATCCAGTCGAATTCATTTCCATTCATTCCCATCCAGTCTATTCCTTTCCAATCCAGACCTATTTATACGAATCCTTTCAAACACATTCCATTACAATCTAATCCATTTCAATCCATTACAATCCTTTCTTGTCTATTCCAATCCATTCTAATCCATTACAATCTATTTCAATCTACTCGAATCCAATACATTGCAATTAATTAAAATCCGATTCATTCAAATTCAAATAATCCCTATCGATTTCAATCAAATCGACTCCAATTAAATCCAATACAATCCACTCCAATCCACTCAAATTTGTTCGAATTTACTCCAATCTAATCCACTCCAATAAATTCTAATTTGAATTGAATCCATTTAAAAACAATTAGTTCTAATACACGCCAACCCATTACAATCCACTTCAATTTGCTCCAATCCATTAAAATGTAATCTATTCCAATACAATTCATTTATATAAAAATCATCACTATCCGCTCCAATCCAACCCAATCCACTTTGATTTATTTCAATCCACTACAATCCATTTCATTCCAGTTAAATCCAATACACTCCAATATAATCTAATTCTCGAGACAAAGAGCGAGTCAAACATTATTTTTAACACACCAGTTAGCGTGAGTACCTAAAGTCGCAATTTGAGATGGCGCTATGGTAAAAAATAAATTTTTTCTTATCGCATAGTATCACACATGACATGAACATTTTTCAATGTTCTTGGGCTCGTTTCGAAGCTTTTTTTTCACCGTATCACATTAGCTTACGAGTATAAATTGTAAAAATTTCTTTTCGAATTGTAAGAACCTAAAGTTGTAATAAAAAGTTGGATAAATTTAAAAACATCTTATCTGTAGACAAATCAGAATAAATAACTGTATGTAATGTTTGATTATTATTAAATTTTCAATCGAGAGTAAGTATAGCAAATATGAAAAAACGTGGATATTTGGTATAGAAAATCTTCCGCATTCCATTCTATTTTTTTGAAGAATAAATAAAGCAAGTTATTGCATAGATGATGAAAGTTAGTATATATATAGCAGCAAATTATCGATTCATTCTTCTCACGCAGTTTTCGAAAATCAGTTTACTCTTCTATATCTGTATCATTGTGATTCTTAAAAAAATGGACACTACTTCTGCTACTCTACTTATTACGTTTGTGCTTTTTGTATATTTCAGAGGTAAGTCTAATGTTATATTTTAATCATTATTTATAACAAATATTAAATATGGTTTCCAACATGTTAACTGGAAAGTATCAATTTTGAATTGCTTATCTCTGGAGTTCCAAACATCAAGGTTTTCTTAATTGCACAATAAAGAAAATTCAATAAATATTATAGTCTTCTAAATTCTATGATGCTGAATTCTCTTATTTAAAACAAATATTTAAAGTTTTGATATCATAATTGTGCAACTAATTAGTAGCTTCCTTATTTAAATGAGTTTGATTATAAGAAAACTTTAGGCTGGTATACTTTTTAGAAATAAAACATGCAAAATTATAACTAAACGAAAGTAATAGAAGCAAAAATTAAACCTAATAGAATTCAAAGCCTTAAAAATGACAAAATTTATTTATTTATAATGTTGATAAATATCCAGCAGTTTACAACTTTACAAAGTTATTTAAATAGTAGCAAACTGATGAGTCCACGTTTTGAGACCCTCTGAATTCGAAAAATTGATTTTTGTTGCGAATTTTTCTGTCTGTCTGTACGTCTGCCTGTGAAAACGTAAACTTCTGAAATAATTTATCTATTAGATTGGCCTTTGCTACACTCTTTTAGGATTCTAAACTGAAGGTCAAGTTCTTTAGCTAGCCATTTTGGATATGATTTCAAAAAAAGTGCATTTTGAATACTTTTGAGACCAATTTTTCTTTCTCAAAAATTTTTTTAACGGATTTCATAGTATTCAGAAAGGCGAGGAATTTATCCTTATGATTATTTGTTGTTCACAAAACCAAGAATTACCAGAGTTATAGCATTTGCAAAATTAAAAAAAAATGAACATTTTAAGTCAAATATTGCACGACATGAAAAACAGTCACAAAGAGAAAAATGTTGCTTTTTAAATTCCCCATACGATTATCATAACAATTTTTTTATTTTCTTGAGAAATTTGAAATTCAAATTTTGACAGCATAAAAATAATGGAAAATAAAATCTATATCTTTTTATTCAACAATTTCATAATATTTGAAATATTTTAAAATACATAAATGTGGTTGCTCCTAATTCTCAATTTTTTAATAATAAAAATAAATTAATTAAGAAGGAATTTGTTAAATTTTAAACAGGAAATGATGTATTATTGACAAAACATTTATATTTTCATTTAAAAATATAATTTTTCAACAATAAAGTTTATTTTCTATAAAAAAATTCAATTGGATTCCACGCCATTACTTAGTTGATTAGCTTTAAAGACAGGCGGAGAGCCCCTGTGAAGCTACCCTCGCGCTCACGCTATAAAGCCTATCTTTCTACAACCTTAACCATCCCAGACCTCTTGATGAAGCTCAGCATGTCAATCCCCGAAAGCATTGTAACTTCCTCAGGTTCTATGAAATAGGACCCTTTTATTTGACGCTTGAGCCTACCTAACGACGGGCACTGTCATAGTACATTCAAAAAAGTTTAATCATTCCTGTTGCATCTCCTGCACTTTGCCGAGAGGTTGTACCCCATTTGTGCATATGGCAGTCTAAGTGGTTACGCCCAGTGAGCATCTAAACGACTGTCCTAACGTCTTTCTTTGGGAATCCCAGATTTTCCTAGGCTCTGTCCATTCTGTACGCATAGTTCAGGATGGAATTCGCCTGTCGGCAAGCGTGGATTTTCTCCCAGTATTCTTGGTGTTATGTGTGGGTCCAGCTTTTGATGGCAAGACCGATGCAGCAAGACGCTAGTCCCAGTACTGGTTCCGGTCCTATGTATTGACTTGCCGCACCGCATATTGTAGCTGGTGCGCTTTCTCGATGCCTTTGATCCATTTGTGACCACGGAGCCATGTCAGAGCCAAATTGTTTTTCTTCTGCGTGTTGGTTTAATGACTTTTTGCATTCCTAAACTAGTTCTGATGTTGTGTCTGGTTTTCCTACTGCAGTTAGTGTCGCTTGACTTTGCAAATAGATCTTAATCTGTCTTCCAGCAGCGTTCTTTTCTAGTTGTATTTCCGCACAGCGAAAGATGGCAAAGACCCTCGTGAAGTTATAGCGTTTTGATATTCTGTCCTGCCTTATCTCAAGAATCGACAGTAAGCTGTTTTCACTCGGGAGCTTAGTGTGTCTAGTCCCCCAAATACATCTGTTTACTCTCGCCAGGAGGCCCATCGCGTGTGCCGCTTTTGCAGTTATCGCGAGGTATAGGGGTTCTTCACAGAGCATGAAACCTATCGCCGCTATAAGCGTAGTCCTCGTTGCTCCCACTCAACCCCTAAACTCTAGCATTTGTGGTCGTCGTAGCCTGCCTTGCATTGTTTTAAGATCTATCCGTGGCGACCAGACCACGGCCGCATTAAGGAGCCTCAGTTTGATGACAGCCGAGTAAATGCCCTATTCTCCACGTTAACCCAAAAGCTCTCCTACACACCCAATAAGTCGTGACAAATTTCTAGCATTGGTTTTTCATGCGCTTTGCTAGTTCAGTTTGCATTCTAGGACTACTGCTAAGTATTTGACTGAGTATGAAAACGTCAGCCTCTTGTAATTCCTCATGAAAATGACCATACTGGTCTTTTCCAGATTTTCCGAGTGCTATGGGCTCTCGCAACAGAGCTCTTCAATGCCTTCTTTATTAAGCCTACGATGGAGGTCATCTACCACTATGGTGGAGGGGTGGCAGTACACACCCCTGTGAGCACCCCCGTGGCGCTACTATTTTAATTAGGCCTTCAAATTATCTAGTTTCGAGTCTTCTTCGGCGTAGCATGTTTCCTATCAAGCATACCAACATGTTTGACATTTTACACCTCAAAGCCTCTCGACAGATGACTTCTGGAGTATTGCTGAAGCCATCCTATATATCTAAAAACGTTCCCATAGCAAACCCCTTTTGTTCCAACTGCTGCTTTAATTTTGCCACAACGGCATGGAGTACCTCATTTCTGATATATCTCTCGACCAGCCTCTTCAAAATTTTTAGAATAAAAGACGTTAGGCTGATCGGTCTAAAATATTATGCAGCAGTGTAGCCCTTCTTCTCGGCTGTGGAAATAAACGCCACTTCACCTGCTTTCATGCCAATAGCACATGTTTTAGGGCGATACTTACCATAAATAACTTCCTCAGTTGAGGGATGAAAAATTCTAGGCCTTTTCGTAAAAGCGCTGGGTAGCTGCCACGCGCTCCTGGTAATTGGAAGGGACAGTAGGACCCTACGGCCCATTCTACCTTTTGGCTGTCTAACACCTTTAAGGTGAAGTTCCAATCGGCCCTTCTCAACTGCCTTATCAGCCCGAGGCTAATTCATGTGTTTTCCGCTACGTTCATGTGGAGCCTCGCTTTTTCTGAAATATCTGTTCCATTCTGTTTCTTTCCTAGATCTAATTGTGTTTGTAAAGCAATTGTTTTCATACGATATAGTCAGAGTTTTCCGCGGAAAATCTCACCAAAACTTACCAAAACGTATGAAATCAGCCATATATGTTTATAAGAATAGTATCTCAGTGTAAGACGGGTTGCACACTTTTTGGAAAGCCCCAGCGTGCTTTGAATCTGGAATGCGGGAGTATCACCTAAATTTGGAATCTCTATGTCAATACCCGCTAGGTATTCGATTAAATCTCTTCCTCTGTCATTGTTATTTGTGCTGCTCCAGAACGTATGTTAAGAGTTCGCATCACAAACTAACAGCAGCGCAATCCTGTTCTCCTGGCAGTTCTGAATTAGAATTTCCACATTTTTAAGAGTTGAGGATCCATCCGCATCGCCAGATAAATAAGTTGAGGTTATCACAACCTCTTGCCTTACTTCGATTCTGCTGGGAGGCTCACCATAATAACAGTTTTTGGATTAGGGCTAGCGCTGTCTGCATCACTGACATTCGTCTGGCTAGAACCGCTAAAGGCTCCTTTGCTGTGGCGCAAAGTAATCTACATCATAGAGATTACCGTCTCAACCATTGAAAGCAAAAGCCGGGGCATCCCCGGACGCTTCTAGTCTCCTTGAAGATCTTAGTTGGCCCCCAAATAGGGTCTATAGTGCAGAGCCGCACGAGCTCTGATTGTTGATTCAGGAAGTTCAACTACCAGAATCCAGCTACATCCCTTTTGCCTGGATCCCTGCCCGTCGGAATATACCTTACACTAATCCATCTTCAGAGTAGTATTCTGGAAGCCCAGCCGTCCCAGACCAGTCGTCGGAATCTCGGGTTTTTCGTGAATAAAAACGGTCGTTCGGCGGTACCTTGATTTACTTCCTCAACCTGTCTAGATCATTAAGAGCCAGAATAGTTTCAGGATAACCCGAAGCAACGATAACTCTTACCAGGGCGTTGTGAGGCATCTGCGCGAAAGTAAGGAGACGCACATTGTGCGCTTTCTTCCTCTGAGCTCCGCTATGGTTCTTCTTCCTCATGGACAGCACCTTTAGCTGCTCTTCTATCGTGGCCACAGGATTGTCGCTAGCCTTATTATTTCGCACCGCTTCGAGTGGATTGCCCCTTACAAAGCCTTTCGCTTCCTGCATTAGGTTGAAGTAGGGCCCGGAATGGGTGCCTTGTTGTTTTTTGTTTGTTTTTTTTAAATTTTATGACATTAAAGTTCCACGAAAAGCTAGGGAAATAGAAAATACCCCCTGCAGAGCTCCGCATGCAGGAAGCAGGTCTAAATACTATGGGATTCGACTTGGTGTCCCAAAGTCCTTGTTAAGATACCTCCTTTATAACGCCCGCCTTTCCGCTTCTACTCATCGGGGCAGGCTGGGGTGTTTAAGGATTTTTTGATCCAGGTGCCATGCAGCCCTGGACACGATGATCACATCTTGGCTTCGGGAGGATAAGAACTCACGGCCTCGGAATTGCAGTGACTCTGGCAGTTCCCCCTGTAAAGCCTGCTCCGTAGTTTAGATAGACAGTATAAAATAGTATGAAATAAAAAAAAGTGCCTAAACAAACCCTAAAAAATCAATTTTTCAAATAGTAGTTTAATTTTACACCAAATAGTTGATTTCTTTACAAAAAAAAGCGCTCAACAAAATAATCATTATTTTTTAGTATTTCTACCAAAAAAGATTTGATTTTTAACTAAAATAGCAGTTAAATAAAAAAAACATAGTAAAATATTCGACATATCAGTTGAGTCCTTAATCAAAACAGGTTAGTGTTTGATTAAAAAGTTGGACTTTCAGTTATAACTTTCAGTTATCATTTTTTGTAAATCCGAAGTAAATGTTACTATTACGTTTCCTCATAATTGATAAGAATTGTGAATAGTTTTAATAATTTTTTAAACACTTACAGATTATCGTTTATTTTCAACAAAAGCAGATTTCGTTTTTTTATGGAATTAATTCTGAATAATTTAGACAATCTATTTCATGTAAATTTACATTTTCACTACTTGTCAACCAATGAAGGTAATTTTTGGACGAAATCGACTGTCAATGACTCAAAAAGGACATTATTTATGAGGAAGTTTTTTAGGCGACATCATTAATTATTTTATAAAATAAATTTTACAAATTGTTTCAGATATTTATAGATTTTCAACTGGAACATATGGTTTTTATCGAACCGAATTTACTGTAAATAATATTATTATGGTTATTTTACCTATGAGACTTGATTTTTATTGTAAACAATTTTATTAAAAAATCTGTAATTTTGCCATTTCTAAAGAGTGAGTATTTGCTTCTTTTAACGATTTCAATGTCACTGTCTCTGATGGCTTTGCCCGCAGAGCTTGTGCTTCTCCATATAGGAATATTTCATAGTGTGCTCTATATTTTAATTTTTGGATAGCATTTATTTGAGAAATTTTAAAGAGTTTTCATCTGAAAAAGTCTTCTTAAAAACAAGCGTCTTCCTGAATCAGTGGCAGTCGAAATTTTAAGAAAATGGCATTCATTTGTTGAGAGTAGTAAATTTGTGAATTTGTGTATAAATTTGTTTAGGAAGTGAAAAGCTATTGCTCTTTAATCAAGTATCATATGATTATCACTTTCCAAAGGAAAGCAAAATTGATTCCTCTAAAAGTACGCTAACAGTTGACAGAAAATTTACGGAAATCTACATTTGTTTATGCAAACTATTCAAATTAATAATAAATATTCTCGTCTGGTAGAAAAACAAAGTCGTTTGAGTGCAAAGTGATGAAGATCCGCATATAGTCATTAAATGTGTTCAAAAAATTATTAATTTTTTTCTTTTAAACATTGCCACCCGCTTCATGTGACTTTTGTAAATTTTCAAATCAGATCAAAATTGCGAGAAAAACTTTATTTTCTACTGTGGCACGGATGGACGGGCAGACGTACACCCAACCGATATTATAAGCACCATGATGGTCCAAAAATGCACCGTAATTTTTTTCACATTTGTGTGGTTCTTCAAAAAATTAATTCCATATTCTGTTTGAATTAGTCAATATTTAGATATCATCCTGGACTTTTAAAAATAACGTGGGATATTAAAGAGCAGCAGCACAGTTTTCGGATAAATGGGAAAAAATCTATTTTCTAATAAATGTTTGAAAATTGGGTTTCAGTTTTTGCCCCACTTTAAAATGTCTAAATCCTCATTTTTAACCCATTAGTTCAATATTGTTCGTTCTGTCATTTTTGTATTCTCCCCTTTAACTGCACTGAAAATAATAAAAGCAACATCATTTTAGTTTTTTAATTTTCTATATGAATTATGAGAAACTATTTTTTCTAGGGATATGATTTGTTCAAGTCATTTTTCATATGACTAAACATTTTCTATTTTTCAAATATTTCTGTACTCTCTAAACCATGTCGCTTATCATAAGGGAGTCATACTTGAATTGTTTAAAAATGATTATTTTCTTAAAAAGACTTTTTTATGATATTCTGAATACGCAAACTGCCTTATTAATCTTCGAAGCAAAAAGTAACTAGTCACATTATACAGAAACAAATTGTTCAAGCAAAGAATATTTGCTTCAAAGATGTTAGAATTGTAAGATTAATAATAATTCAATACAGAGTTTAATAATATATTAATGGAAATTTTATTTCCAATATTCATTACGTATGAAAAGATTTAAAGAAATTCCCAACTGCTTAACATTTCCTATTAACAAAAAATTGAACAAATTCAATTTATTTAAGAAGTTACAGATTGTCTATATCGGAAAATTTTCTTCCTTTAATTTGTTTAGGTTCCATTTAGTTGCTCAAAATATGAGCTTTTCATGATTTGATAAGAAGACAGAAATTGAAATAAATATAAATGGTTCAAACCACTGAAGAGTTACTGAATGGATAAATATTATTCTCAATATTGACTTGATCTGTCCTCAATTACAAAAAATATTGACTTTTAATAATATGCAGGGGACTAAAAAATGCTGCATTTTTCTCTAAACATCATTCCTCTGGCACGAATTATAGTTAAAAATAATATTTCGCATTTTTAGACATTTTCCAGCACAATTAAAAAGTATGCGGTGTTTAAAATTCAAACCATGTGAGGTGTTAAGTGTTGCTATAATATTTTTCAAGAAGTGACTAAAATTTAATTCACAAAATGCTAACAATAAATACTTTTTTTCTATTCTTCCGAAAACTGATATTTTACCATTTGAAATCCCATGTAAACTTTAAAGGCCCATAGGCATGTCTTAATATTAACGATTTTGAAGCAAAACATAGCGCGTGTTTGTAAAATATTTATATTTAAAAATGTAATTTACGATAATTTATTATATTTTTTCTGCAAAATACTTTCTAGAAAGAAGAATAACATAACGAGTCTTGTTAAAAAATCGTTAACAATCTTTGATAGTCTATAATTTTCCTTCAAGATTGTTTGTATTTTGCATTGTTTGGTTCTAAATTTTTATTTTAAGGTGTCAAAATTCGGAAAATTCTAATATTTTCTCAATCATAAATGATGCGTATGTAATAAATTACACCACATTTGTATCCCTTTTTTGAGCAAAAAACTCTAGTTTCTTAATTTGTTTTCGTATCTTTTGTCGTTTCCTTTCATTTTTATTTTCAATGTCATTTTTATGATTAAAGCCAAAACTACGCTTCCTATCAAAAACGGATTTATAAAGAAATTCTGGATATATTTAAGGTGCACAATTCTTGTTCAATAATTTGTTTATCTTTATTTGTGTGGCTACTCGAGAAAATTTTATTTTTATTTTTAATGTTATATTTTACGATTAAAACAAAAAATACATGTCACATCAAGAAGTCAATATGAACAAAATCGTAGATATTATTTGGGATCACAATTTTTGCTTATTTTTTTCGTACCTTGCACATTTCCGCCGCAAAATTGAATTTTCGATTCTTTATTGTTGTTCTTGCAATGAGAATTTGAATTTTCGATATTTCAAGAAAATCCAAAAAGTTTTAATGATAATCTTGTAGGACTTTCTGATATTTTTTTGAGTCGAAAAATGTCTTAAGATAAATCAATTTGATCCGTTTATTTTTCGATAATTATGATGTTTACGGATAAACAGCCAGACCGACAGTCATGCGAAATCCCCAAAACTTGATTTTTAAATTCAGGGGGTCTCAAAATATCGAGATCCGTTGAAAAACTGTAGTATTAAATTTCAGACAATTCTAGTACTTTATCAATCATAAATGATGAGAATGTAGCAAAAAAAAGGATTTCATATAGTCCACCTTGTCACTGTTGTACAAAAATATCATAAATGTAAATTTTTCCCCACAACATTAGATGCTGCTTCGACTCTAATTCAAGTAACTATGAAGGATGGCTCTCTTTATTATGGCTTCCTCAAAAGAGGAAATAAATTTCACTTTTGGGTTAAAAAACAAGAGACAATACCTCAAGTTTTCAGCCAATATTCAGCTGTTATGAGATTTCACCCAAGAGATCTGTATGCAGGGTTAAATAATGAGCGTCTCGAAAAGTTACTTCCTGTACCCGGTAAATTTGACAAAATAAAGGAATTCTTTTCCATCTTTTGGCGACAATCGCCTGTTGTTTTTCCAGAGGAAGTCAAGATACTTTTTGGCGAATATTATACAGCATCCGTTTTCGAAACTTACAATTATGAAGACCCAGAATTAAAAGGAGAATACATTATGTATATGACAATAAAAGGAACTAGAACTGTCGTATCTGCGAAGCTGCATCTAGCAAACAAAAAAGGAGTCGATAGCGCATCAAACTTTAATGCAGAAGTTTTGCGTAGATGGAGGGCTTATCATGATCAAACCAAGGGAGTTCGATTACGTTAGATTTGATGATTTTATTTCCAAAATACTGATTCCAAAGAAAAAGTGCAATGCACATATTGTTAGGACTGTTAAATTATATTCTTCTTTATTTGTGGTCACATCAAAAAATTGTATTAAAAAAAATAATAATAAATTTCAACGGTCCTTTAAAGTTTCTGAAATTTGATTGAAATCTCTGCCCATCAATTGAAACCCTTTCAGGTCAGCAAAATATTTTTAAAAATGACCAAAGAAAGCTTTCCGAATCTATTGAAATCACTTTAAATCCGCTGCACATCAATCATAATTCTTTTAAAGTTCCGTTAATCCTTATAGAATCTTATCAAACTTTTTAAGAAATCTGTATTATCATCATAAAATAACAGAAATTCCTAATCTCTTTTCTCTTTCGCATTGTTAGGAACCGAATCATAGAATTTTCGATTGCCGTCGGGTGCTTTTCCCTTAAGCTACTAATGCTTTTTTCACACCTCCATCTATTTTGAAAAGACGTTAATAGTTTTTGTTATTCTCTGATGATAATTTAGATTTCTTACAAAATTTGATTTGTAACACCTGGCAAAATAATGCGTGTATTTCTGAAAAAGGATTCCTTTTTCGATCGCAATAGTAGCTTAAGGGAAGAGCACCCGACTGGCAATTGGAATTTGTGTAGTTCAATTTTAAGCGAAGTGAAGGAGAAGATTATTTTCCGAAAAAATTTAATTTAAGAACTGCTTAATTCACTACAATCTATTCCATTCCAATCCATTTTAATCCACTCCAATCTATATCAATACAATTCGTTCCAATCATAGTCATTACTATCCACTTCAATTGAATCCATTCCATTCCATTTCAATCCAGTTCACTTTAATCCACTCCAATCCAATTGAATCTACTTCAATATATTTTAATCCATCCACTCCAATCTACTCCAATTAATTGAAATCCAATTTATGCCCATCCACTCAAATCGAATCCAATAAATTCCAATCGAATTCAATTGAATCTAATCGAATCCGCTACAATTCAGTCCAACTTACTGAAATTTATTCCAATCCACTCCAATCGAGCCCAATACATTCTAATCCAATCCAATTGAATCCAATCGAATTCGCTATAATTCAGTCTAATCCATTCAAGTTTATTCCAATCCACTCGAATCTAATGCACTACAATAAATTCCAATCTAATCCAACCCAAACCATTCAAATCCAATCAAAGCCAATTCATTCCAGTTAAATCCAATCTAATCCAATCCATTTCAATACACTCTAATCCAATCTAGTTCTACATACGAAGAGCGAGTCACGCATTATTTGTTATCACACCAGTTAGCGAAAGTACCTAAAATTGCACTTGAGATGGCCATTCTTCTGTATCACTGTGATTATTCAAAGAATGGAGACTACTTTGCTACTCTACTTATCTTGTTTGTGTGTTTTCTATATTTTGAAGGTAAGTCTAATGTTATATAATAATTATTATTTATAACTAATATCAAATACGGCTTTAAGCATGTTTATTGGAAAGGATCCAGTTTTAATTGCTCATCTCTGAAGTTTCCAAATATCCAAGTTTTCTTAATTGCACAATAAAGAAAATTAAATAAATCTGATATTAATTTGAATCCTATGGTGTTTGTATTCTGTTATTTTAAATAACATTATCCAGCCATGAAAAATTGCTTAGTTACTTTTATAGAGATCGTATTTATAAAATAATAAATGAAATATTGAAATTTCTACATTTTCCTTAGATTAGAAGCAAGTGTCAGAGTAAGACTTGTGAAACTGAAGTTCCCCATTTTCTCCAGAAATATTGATTTCAGAAAATATAACTAGCTTACAATTTTGATCCGATTTAAGCATTTTTTGGAATGAAAGATAATTAAATTTGAGAGAGATTCATGTAAACCGGTTTGTAAAATGTGATTTTTAAAATTCAAAAACAAAGTTGGAATTTTATTTTTACTTTTCAAAAAAACGATCACATTTTTTAACTCCTAACATTAATGTAAAACATCATGCTATCTGTTAAAACACTCTTAAAGAACAGGATCAAGCAGTTCACAACTTTACATCAGAGAAGGTACTAGATTTGTGTAAAAACTGATCTCCCCCCCCCCCAGTTTTTATCAAATGTGCACGTTTTGAGACCCTCTGAATCCGAAAAACAGGTTTCTTTGCGAATTTGTCCGTCTGCCTTTCTATATGTCTATCCGAGAACACGATAACTTTTGAAATAATGAATCTATTAGATTGGTCTTTGGTACACTCATTTAGTATCCTAAATTAAAGGTCAAGTTCGTCAGCTAACCATTTTAGATAAGAGTCCAAAGAGAAAGAGCATGAGCCAACCGATATGCCAACATCTTCAGCAACTTCTCTGATGGTAATTCGGGGATTTTTCAACACCGTTTCTTCCACTGCTTGAATGTTTTCATCTGTTGTTGACGTGCTGGGACGTCCAGGGCGAGGTTCGTCTTCGACATCCTCTCGGCCTTCGTGGAACAGCTTGTACCACTGATACACATTTTTTTTACTTAGAGTAGACTCAACGTATGCAACTTTCAATATTTCAAGAGTTTTAGAGCACTGGATTCCATTTTTCACATAAAATTTAATGCAAACTCGTTGCTCCATTTTTTTCGAAAGAAGAAAATCGCCGAGCACATCAAACCCTTCTAATATTTTACGCCTCTGCCAGAAAAACAACACGAGCTATATATTCAAAACTGTGAACATACGATCGTGACGAGTGTACCAACACAACAAAACAAAAAATTTAAAACTTGAATGTACGTAGTCCGCGAAAATTGAAAAGTCACCTTACTTTTTGAACACACCTCGTAAGTGATGACGAGAATGAAAATCTCACAGCGGAAGTTGAATATGATTTTCTTAAAACTTTGAAATTAGTTCCTTAATTTAAACGGACAGGAGTTGAAAATGTCGTTTAATTAATTAGTCGAGAAAAGAAGAAAACTAAGAAAAATGAACGTGGAATTCTGTTAGATGAAATGATTGCTAACAAATTAACTGATCGAGAGATTATTCTACAGATGGCGATTATTATTTGGAGAAAGAAAAACTCTAACCTCGTTACAAAAACAACGAGATTCAACAATTATGGGACGGACTGAAGGTTGAGATACTTTCAATCAAGAATCATAAAAATTCAAGACAAGGTACGACAATTTATTGATAATATGAATGTCCAGCCAACTAAAAAAATATACGACACGATATTGATACGGGAATTCAATTAAATTATTTTTGCGAGGAATACACGAAGAATACGAAATTAGAATTTGACCACAAAATCCGAAAACTATAAATAGGCTTTTAATATGGCATCAGAAGTAGAGCTCGGGTTATTCGCAAGAAGAAGGTAGCAGCAACATATTTTTGGTAATCAAAAATCTAAATCTATGGTGAAAAGAGACTTCAAATCAGATATGTAAATAAAGGATTTAGAACGATTTCTAACCACTGTCAAATCGCAAGGAATCACGAAGATAAATGTTATACAAAACAAAAAGGCTTTTCTCCAAAACAAGCACCTCGAAATGTTCAGTCAACTGCCTCGTCAAGCAGACCTACAGATCAAGTGCAGTGGAACCAGGTGAATTTAGAAGACAAACATCCATCGACGCTGAATTAATATTCAATAGAGTGAGAAATGAAAATGGTTAATTTCCATTTCTAAAATTTAAATGAATCTAACTTCACTTATGTACGACACATCTTAATAATGTCCTTAAGACGTCCAATGGCAGTCTAATTAAAGTCTCCAAGACGGCAGATGTCCTTAAGATAAGAAAATCTTTAACATCCGATTAAAGCATTGCAGGTATAAATAAATAAGGGATGTGTGTCAACTCAATCAGACGAGTTTGGAAGTTTGACTTTTTAAAATGTTTTTGTTGGGTAAAAAAAATGTTTTTTTGGGAAGTCACAAATTCTAGCCAGGTTAGTATTCTCTGTGATAGGATCTTGTCTCTCTGTGTTGGAACATAAAAAACCTTTTAGTCTCCAATAGTTGACTTTATTAAAAAATTTTCTTTGTTAAATTTTTAAAAGTTTATCTTGAATTTTGTCATGAGATTTTTTATCACTCAACGTTAATTACATTTTGTTAAAATAATCTTGTTTATTAAGAATCATATTAACATTACTTTCATCAGAAATTAAAAAAGAAAGTTTTTTTTTCAAGAAAGTTTTTGTTTCAGTTTCTAAATATGTCCATAAGACATGTTCTAAAAGATGTCAAAGGGATGTTCTAAAGATATCTCTAGGAGATCCTTAATTCTTTTTCACCTGAGAAGGTATCGTTTCCCTTAAGGGGGGATGGGGAGGGGGTCACATGCTCTTAATTGTTTTTGCAGTATTGTGGCAAAAACAATTGACGATTTTTTTTATCCAATTATATGCTTCTTTATTTTGTATCACACCATAAAATTGTATTTTTGGAAAAAAAATTTCAATGAAAAAACTTGATATTTTCGGAAAAATATCGAAAATGCAGTATGATACAAAATATCAAAAGACAGTTTTCTTCAACTGCTTTCGAAAGGCCATTTTGTCCTTCGGACTTTTCATCTAATCGCTTGTCCTTGTGTCAATAAACGTAAAGTTTTTATTCCAAACAACAAAAAAATATATATAAATAGAATAATTTCGACCAATAAATTAACATTTTAACAAATAAAATAATTTTCTACAAAACTGCTAAATTGAACCAAAACTTGAATTTGAAACAAAATAGCTGAATATTTAATTAAAATTATGAATCTTTCAAAAAGAAATCAGTCGAAATTTCATCCAAGTAGTCAAATTTTACTCAATCGGAAAAGATTAGTTCTTCATGAAAAATATAAGAACTTTATAAAAAAAGCTAAGCTCAACTAAAATACTAATTTTCCACACAAAAATTGTATCCTCAAGCAAAACAAATCAGTTTTTGATCCAAAGTTGCATTTTCCTAACCAAAGCAAATTAATTTTTAACCAAGACAATAAAATTTGTACCGAAAAAAAAAATTTTCAACAATATATAGGAAATTATCAACCAAATATTGAAATTTCATCTACAAGACATAATTTTTTTAAAATAAATGTAAATTTTAAAACCAAAAATAGAATTCTTACATAAAGAGTTAAGCAAATTATTTTTTATCCAAAATAGGCATATAATTCTTGATGTTTTATCAAAGAAAGATTTAAATAAAAATATAAAACAGTGGAATTTAACCACTGTTTGAATAAGAAAGACGAATTTTGAACCAAATAGTTAGATACCAAAAATGTAATAGTAGAATTTTACATTCAAAGAATGAACTTTTAACCAACACTACTTGGATTTTCTTATAAAGTTCTATTAAATTAGTTTAAATTTTTTAACCATTACTTTAATTACACAAGGCCACAAGATGAAATTGAGGTGGAGCATCTTTCAGCCTAGTTGACCGGGATCGTGATCAGCGACCCGAAAAACATAAAGATGTTTTGGGGTCACTGATCACGATCTCGGTGTCCTTATGACCCCATCACGTCTATATCAAGGTCTAATGAAGGTGAAACGACTTAATTTCTTTTGATGAAATTTTTTGACTCCGGATTCCCCGAAGAAGCAGAAAATTTTACGTCCGAATACGTCTTGACGTGTAGATCAAACAGGCCTCTGAAGGTAATTTGGAGGTCATCTAGAGGCCAAATTCTTCTTTTAATGTCTCAGCTGATGTGTTAGCTATAAACGGGACTCGAATCAGTAGACCTTTATGTTTTTGGGGTCGCTGATCACGATACTGACGTCCATATGACCCAATCACGTCTAGGTCAAGGTCAAATGAAGGTCAAACGCCTTAATTTCTTTTGATGAAATTTTTTGACCCCGGATTCTGAAGAAGCAGAAAATTTTACGTCCAAATACGTCTTAAGCTGTAGATTCAACCGGCCTCTGAAGGTCTTTTGGAGGTTATCTAGAGGTCAAATCCTTCTTTGGATGTCTCAGCTGATGTGCTAGCTATGAACGGGTCTCGAACAAGTGGACCT
Source organism: Belonocnema kinseyi (assembly GCF_010883055.1). Classification (NCBI taxonomy): domain Eukaryota; kingdom Metazoa; phylum Arthropoda; class Insecta; order Hymenoptera; family Cynipidae; genus Belonocnema; species Belonocnema kinseyi. The sequence continues at coordinate 125,068,701 of NC_046659.1, read as the reverse complement.
TTATGTTTTTAGGGTCGCTGATCACGATCCTGATGTCCATATAACCCCATAACGTCTAGGTCAAGGTCAAATGAAGGTCAAACTCCGTTATTTGGGCGACATAATTTTGATGACTCCCCTGATTCTGTTTGTGTGTGACTATTCATATATGTCGATACTGTGTGTAGAATCTTGTGTATCTGGGCGTTCATGTAGGTGCTGTGTGCGCCTATCTACGGCTATGTATATATGTATGTGCGGTATGTGTCCTCAAGTAGATCTGTGTAAACTTACATGGGTCGGTTTGTATGTGCGTGCTTGTGTCTATTCGCGTATGTGGGTACAATCTGAGCCTTAGTGTGGATCCGCGTATGCCTATGAGTGCCTGTGTGTGCATCTGCGCTGATTCCCCTCATTTCTCAAGGGTTTTTTTGGCATTTGGTTTTTGGCGTGTTGAAGCAATTCTAATTCAAAATTTGAGTTCAGGTGTTATATAACGAGATTATTCAGGTTGTAAGAAAGGATTCTTTTAATGGAATCGCATAGTAGATTTGTACAAACAATGCAAATTGAAAATTTATTTACGACGTGTTCTTTTATTCGTAAAAGATCTACGGAGGGATTTTCTTTTGTATACATTTGGTGTGTTTTTTTGTAAAGACGAACGGTAGTCTAACATCATGTTCACATCCCAAAAACCTTGATATTTTCTCTCAAAGTCTTTCAAGGCTTGGTGAAATCTCTCACCCTGCTCCTCACTAAAGTCCCCCGGATTTTTAGGGTAATAATCAATGTGGGAATGGAGAAAATGGACCTTCAAATTCATTAAAGATATCATCTTTCGGTAGTTTTCTAACAGTCTGTCGGCAATATTACTGTAATCAGGGTCTTTGTTATTTCCCAAGAATTTTTTTTGAATTTCTTTGAAACTACTCCAAGCTGCTCTCTCATTCGTTGTCATTCTCATTTCGAATTCATCATCATCCATCAGTTTCCTTATTTGGGAGCCATCGAAAACACCTTCATTGATTTTCATTTCAGAAATATTGAAAAATTTCTCAAATATATACATGAAAGCATAGCTCTCCGATATCCTCATTGTTTTGATAAGCTGTTTAAATAAGCCGAGCTTGAAATGTAATAATGGAATGATGACATTATTACTAGGAATGAGACTCTCTTGTAGTATATTCATAGATCCTACAGTTAATTCTTGCCTGAGTGGCCAGTCGTTTTTCACATAATGTTGTTCTCGGGCACGACTGTTCCACTCACAAATAAAAATGGATACTTTGTGTTTTCGTTTTGTTGACTTAATAAAATACTGGTTATTTTTAAATCTCCAACTAATTGCTACTTGTAAACCCTCAGGGGGCACATTAGAAGCTTCCAAGTCAAGACTATCATACTTCAATTTTTCGAGTATAAAATGGAGATTATTGTACTGCTCTTTCAAGATCACTGAACAACCAACAAGTATAGGGACATAGCTGTTTCTATTTTGAGGTAATACAGATTTCATCTCCTCACTGATGAATTAATAAATAGTCGCCAGACAATAGCTACATATTTAACGCCTTTATACTCATTTATCAGTCCTTCAAAATCATTGCAAGAAACCAAACCCTTTGCTTTAGAGAAGAATTTCCGTAATAGGCAATCTCGATCACGATAAAAAATCACTCGAGTACCTGGTCCTGCGTCTCGAACCAAGTCATTTAGCTCGTCTTGAGTGAAACCATGAGAATTTGCGGGCTGACCATCTTCTGATTTTTTCGATTTATTCAGCTCGTCATTTTGCTGAACTTGAAATTCTGCAAATGACTTTCTTCTATCTGTATCAATAGTTTCTCTTTCGAAAGAGAATGCGTCGGTAAATATATAATGTTCACTTACGACTTGTTCAATGCTGATTAAAACAGCATGAGTCACAGATTGAACAGATGGATATAATATTGTATAATTATTCTTTCTTTTATACCCAGATGCATTGGTCATGCAGAAATAGCAATTAGTGTGATGATCTTTTGGCTCTCGCTAGATCGTAGGAGAAACAAATATCTGTTTCTGTTCTTCCGTGATTCGCAGGGAGCAAGTGACGCATAATATTTTTGTAGTCCAAAAATTGTCCATTCCAATGGTATCTATATTTAAACATTTTTTGCAATGTGTTTTCAATGTATCTGTTAATTGCTTCCCCTGATTCGTGATTACATATTTCCTACAAACAACGCAAAAGTTGTTTAATCGATGATAACATCGGGTTGTTGATGAACTTGGAGTATAAGACTCTAAAAGCGCCAATTTTTCCACCAAATTAGAGATGCGGTCGCATGATGATGACGATTGCTGACCCGCTCGCTCACCCCGACCAATCGCCGGTACTGGGTTTCCGAGTCCCTGTATCGTACCGCTATTTTTTCTTGTGCCTGTCATGGCGGCTTGAACGCCTTCATCCAGGGACGTCGCCAGTGACACGTCGCTCACTATCACTACGCGGAGGTGCCCTGGGAGCATGCACAAAAATATCAATTCAGGATGTCCCTTCTTATAGCATATTATGTAAATAATAAATCTTGGCCTCTGCTTGACCTGAAGAATGACCCTGCTAGTCAAATCTAAGGTTTAAAATCTGAACCTATCACTTCACGAAATCACATCCACCAGGATCGTGATTAACGACCCCAAGAACATAAAGGTTCCAAATGACCTTCAGAGTTCGGTTTGACTAACAGGTCAAGACGTGTTCGAACGTAACATTTTTCGCTCTTTCAGAATCCGGGGTCAAAAATTGCGTCAATCGAATTAAGGTTTTTGACCTTCATTTGACCTTGACCTAGACATGACGGGGTCATATGGACACCGGGATTGTGATCAGCTGCCCCAAAAATTTGAAGATCCACTGGTTCGAGACCCGGTCCTAGCTAATAAATCAGCCGAAAGATTAAAAGAAGGATTTTAACTCTAGAGGACCTTCAAACGACCTTTAGAGGTCGGTTTGACCAACAGGTCAAGACGTATTCGGACGTAAAATTTTCCGCTTTTTCAGAATCCGGGGTCAAAAAAATTCCGTCAATCGAATTCAGGTGTTTGACCTTCATTTGACTTTAATCTAGACGTGATAAGGTAATATGGACACCCGGATCGTGGTCAGCGACCCCAAAAACATAAAAGTCAACTAGGCTGAAAGATACTCCTCCTCGATTTCATCTTGTGGTCCAGTGTTATAGACCAAGTGGTTCATTTTTCAGACAAAAAATTTTAATTTGGAATTAAAAACAGTTAATTCAACCAAAAAAGTAGAATGATCAACAAGGCAGTTGAATCTTCAACCAAAACAGATTTAGGTTCAATCAAATGGTTGCATTCTGAAAAAAAAACGATGACTTTTTAACCGAGAAGATTACTTTTTTAATAATAAAATAATTTATTTTTCAACTTAACAGATGAGTTCGCAGAACAAAATAATCAATTTTTAACAAAGCAGTTCATTTTTTGAACAATTAGTTTGAGTTTTAACAAAAAAATGTCACTGATGACTAAAAAGTTACATTTTCAACGAAATTAATTTTTAACCACATAGTAGAACGATTATATTTTACTGGTACAATTAAAAAAGAAAAATTCTTAATTTTGATGCACCAACCAAAAAGTAGTTTAAGAGCATGAAAAAACAATGTTTTTTGTTTTGTTTCAGGAGGAACTTCTACTTTACTTGATACTTTAGAGAAAATTGAATTATACCTTTATCTTCTGATTTCGGGTTTTAAAACCAAAAATAAAATATGTCATATTTATTCTGAAGTCAAGATGCAAATAGATCAATCTAGCCTGATTTAAAACTATTTTTTATATTCACTTTTGATTTTCAAAATCATTCATATTCAGGGATTTGAAAAAATGTTTAATTTCTTCATTTTGAAAGATATCGAGTTGAAAACTTGACTTTGAATTTCAAACACAGCAATATTGATTCTGAAGCAATTTTAGTTAATTTTTTTAAGAAAAAGGTAAGATGCCTACAAAACTCTTGAATTTTTGACCCAAAAATATAATTTTCTGACAAAAAGTTTTATTTTCTACAAAAAATAGTTCAATTTTTTTTTCAGGCCGTTGGTTTTTTATAGAAGTAGTTGAATTTTTAAACAATAATATAAACTTTTAAAAAATTGCTTAAAAAATCAAGAAAAAATGCTTTTTTTAAGCAGTTCTCTAACTTTAGACCAAACAGTTGATTTTTCAACCGTAAAAGGATAATTTTTTAACGAAATAATTAAATAATTAATTTCCAAACAGGCTGAAAATGAAGAATTCTTTTCAAAAAAGGGAAAAGGAAAATAAGTGTAAAGTCTGAAGTATGAAAGTTCTTTTCGAATTTATAAAGTTGTTTAGAGGCATGACGCAAGCTGATGCAACAAACACGCTAAGAGTGCGGCCATCACGCTGCTTGTCATGCTTGACTGAACACACCGGATATCCAGATTCCAGTGTATTGATTGTAAAGTCAAGATTTGACTACATCAATCGAGTCTAAACCAAAACTATTACCAAATGTAACTCCAAATTGAAGGAAATCTGTCTAGTGATTGCATAATAAAATAGTAATATTTTAGCTAAATGGTGAAAATATTCCTGGATTGTAGATGACGTGATAAAAAATGAATGAAACAGCTTGCAAAAAAACTTTTAAAATTTAAAATCCATTCTGGGTCTTCACTCCTGTAAGTTTTGAAAAGATTCGATGTCGAAAATCCATCGTTATGTATCTCAACTGACTTTGGAAGAAGACCAAATAAGCATTTCTTCAATTTTCAAATTGTATTTTTGGAAATTCAACATAATTTATGGTCATTTACATAGTTACCTTCAAAACCTTTCCGGAAATTTATAGACATTTTTAAATTGGATTTTGGGTAACTTATGTAATTTAATATAATTTACATATTTACCTTTAAAATTACCATTTTTCCCAAAAATGTTGATAAATTTCCAGAAATTTATTCCAAGTTTAAAATTGATTTTTGGGCAATTTATGGTAATTTACCATAAAATACCTGTAATATTAAAATGAATTAACAAAAAATGGCATACATTTCTAGAAATGTATAAAAATATTTAACATTAAATTTTGGGTACTTCATTATAATTTATGGTAATTTACATATTTACCTGTAAAATGATCATTATTGACCAAACATTTCCATAAATTTATCAAAATGTTTACAATTGAATTTTGCTCAATTTATTATAATTTAAGGTAATTTACATATTTACCTATAGAATGTCCACTATTGATCAAAAATTTACATGAATTTCCGGTAATTTATACAAAATTGTAAATTGAATTTTGTGCGGTTTACAATTAGTTACAATAAATTATCTGTAATCACATGTAGCTATGTAAACGTACGGTTCTCAGTCTTAAATGTGTGCTATATTTAATAGGTTAAGTCGATCTTAACCTACAAATGAATCTAAATTAACAGAACCTAACGAAATTTTGCTTAACGCAACACAACTTAACTCAAGTGTTCCCGTTGTAACACGATAAAATTCATTTCATTGTACTACAGGTAGTTAAAAATTTAGAAGCGCATTACTCATTTGAAGAAACTTAGAACTACAAGTAGAATTGACTCCATTTCAATTAACCTGACAATGTTTGTATCAATTAAAATGTAGAACTGTAACTTAAACATGCAAATGAATAAGAGTTTTATTCAACATTTATTTCTCTCTGCTTTTCGTTGACTTAAGTTTCTTACGTTTCTTAAGTTTCTTCAAATGAGTAATGTGCGTCTAAATTTTCAACTGCGTGTAGTACAATGAAATGAATTTTATTCTGTTACAACGGGAACACTTAAGTTAAGTTGTGTTGCGTTAAGCAAAATTTCGTTAGGTTCTGTTAAGTTAGATTCATTTGTAGGTTAAGATCGAGTTAACTTATTAAATATAGCACACATTGAAGACTCAGAACCGTACGCCTACATAGCTACATGTGTGGTTGAATTTCATTCGGCTAGGTTAGGTTAGGTCAGGTTTTGTTAGGTTAGGATAGCTTAAACCTCTATGTAGGTTAAGCCGAAGCTGAATGAAACGGGACCGCAAACACAACGAGAAAACACAATGAGTTTAATTGTGTTACGTGAAGTTAAGTTAGGTTAGGTTAGGTTTTTTTAGGTTAGGATAGGTTTGACCTCTATGTATGTTAAGCCGAAGCTGAATGAAACGGTACCTCAAACACAACGGGACAACACAATCAGTTTAATTGCGTTTCGTGAGGTTAGGTTAGGTTAGGCTAGGTTAGATTTATTTGTAGGTTAGGCTCGAGTAGACCTATTCGATGTAGCACACATTTGCTACTGGGAAAATTTGCTACTGGGTCAGGTTCTGTTGGGTAAAGTTATGTTAAATAAGTTGATATCAGGCAAGGGTTGATCCTTCACAGTAGTCGACATGTCTTTGAAGTGAAAATTTGCATGACTGGCATTATTTTGAAATTTATTTGCCTCAGTACATGATTTTTCGTCATTTTTGGAGGTTATGGCTCAACCATGACGTGATGGATGATTTTTGATACCGAATTTGAATTCAGTGCCCCAAAATCCATAGGAATACGTGTGTCTTGTTAGCAGATCCGCACACTTTTTTTGTGTGTGGCTGTGTTATTATTGACCAAAATTTCCAGACATTTCCGAAAATTTATGCAAAATTTTATAATAAATTTTTGGGCAATTTATGAAGACCTACGAAGAATTTTAACCTTCTAATTGCATTTTTTGAAAGTTATGGAGGGGGAAAGAAAAATCAAAAAGTGTTTTTTCTGGAAAACCGCTTGACCGATTTTTCTGAACAAAATATATGCAATATTTTTCAATTATAAATTTTCACAATTAAAAATACTTTAGTTTTTAATACTCACAAATGGAAGTTTTACAATTTAAATTGAAAAATTTTTTAAACTTAACGTAACTCAAGCAAAAGTCAACGTTTAATTTTAAAATCTTTCTAATTGAAGAAAGTTCGTGAGGAAGTAATCATAATTACAGTTTTTTAATTTAAAGAATTTAAACTGGCATAATTTTTAATTGTAAATTTTTTAAAGTTTACTTTCAGATTTGAGAAATACATGAATAAAAATCCTTAAACGCAGATGAACATCTTGAATATTGCATAACATTTAAATCTCAATTTTCTAAATTAGAAAGGCTTCAATTTCAAATATTTGAAATTCCAAATTCTACACTTTGAAGATTTACAAAAATTAAAAATGCTTGAATCCTTACATAAAGAAGTATGATAAAAAAACTCTTTAATGTGTACGATATTCAAGATTAAAATTCAAGCGCCTTATTCTAAATCTTTCAAACAAAACAAATTTCAAGATTGAAATTTCAATCTTACAGTATTGCATATTGTACTACGAAAAATAGCGTAATTTTGACACTTGATAAATCTTCAATGTTAAAGTATTTAGTATCAATTTATTTGATCTTTCACTAATATTTTTCTAATTACAGTGCTAGAATTTTACTAATAATTAATAAAATTGCATTAACATCCACTCACGGAAAATGTAACATATTACATTTTCAAAAGGGTTTTTATATATATTTCCAAGAATTTTAATTAAAGGTTGTCTAGGAATTTTCCAAAACACTTCGACTAATTTTTTATGAAGACAGTTTCTCCTCATTTAGAGAAAAAGTTGTTTTGAAACCAAACCATCGTCCACTTACATATTTTGTTTTTAAACACAATTTATTTTCAACAAATAGCCATCTCCTACTTTTCATAAATTTAATTTTCTTTGCAAAATTTTTTAATTTCAAAATATTTCTCGAGATCTATACGAATACAATTTAAAAACATCGAAAACATGAAAGTTACAAAATTTTGATACTTTAAATATGAAAATTACTGTATTAGAGTTCGAGTTTCTTTCCTCGGCGTATTTTTCCCTGTCCGGAAGAGTTCTGCAAAAAAATTTATAACAATTTTAGATCAAGAATATATCTAAAAACATAGATACTTTGAAAATATCTGCAACTTTTGGAAAATCGAAAATTGGAAAATTTTAGAAATTTAAATTAGATTAAAATCCAAATCAAAAATCCTGATTAACGTCCAATAATCAAATTGATGCAAACTCCTCTTAAAAAAAGAAAACAAGAATCCAAAGACCAAATTTGGACCTCAAAGAACAAACAAGAACAAAAACCTAAAATAACAATATTCCTATTGTAATCTGGAAGAAAATTAAAAAAAAAAAATTGAAAATAATAATTTGCAGACAAAGATCAAAAAGAGGAAAGCAAAATAAGAAAGCAGCCAACCACATCCCCTTTCTTCTTTTCTTCTTTTGTCTTTTTTATTTTTATTATTATCAAATAACAGTAAAATAACATTCAAAGTAATATTAAAAAAATAAATACAATTGCATAACCAACGTTTCGGTACTCGTGGAGTACCCTGATAGTACATCTATAGAAAAGTAGTTCAAGTCCCTGACTTTGAAATCATAAAAAAAGGCGTTAAAAAGACGTGCTGCATCTTATCTTATGCATTGTGTAAATCTGTATGGTTTATAAGATTTGCTTAAAAATATTTACAGCTGGCACAGAAAAAAAAATTTTGGTTTAAGATGGAACTTTTACAGAATTTAAATGTAAATGATAAAAATAGATGAATCCAGTCGGAATGAAACTACTGTTTCGTGCAGGCTATCTGCTTATTCCCACTCACAGAGATAATTTAAAATTAAAGTGAATTATCCTAAATTAAAGAAACATTTTTAGTGGAATAAAAAAATATTTCTTGGAACAAAAACAAATTGCTGTAAATCGAAAAAACTTTTCTTTGGCTGATAATCAATAAATATTTTCCTTTAATCCAAACAAACTTTTGTCGAATCAAAGAATCTTTTTTCTGAATGCATTCAATATTAGTTTCAATAATTCTAGACGCTTTATTCGCTTTGACATTTCTTAAACTAGACTTTCATGAAAAATTCGATTGTTTAACCGTAATTTAGTGTTTGGATAATAAACAAGTAATATTTTAACATGCAAAATTGAAAAAACACAAGTTTACTTCACAAAACTCAAGCTTTAAAATTATATTTACTTATTCTTTAGGGGCTGCAGTTAGTTAACAAATTAAAGCGGAAGTAAAGTAAGCATGTAAATGATTCTTGTTTTTTCATTTGGAAGAAAAAACAAATTTGTATAGAATATGTATCTTGGTCGCGGTGACGTAGCATAATTAAAAGTTTTACAATATTATAGCTTTTTTGTAACTTCAATTGAGTTCAAAATATTTCAGGATTCTATTCTTTTATTCGACTTTTTTGTTAACCTAATTATAATTCTTTAATATTGCATTAATTAATAGATTCAAAAATTCAAAAATTATACATTTTCACTAATTGTGAATAATTTGTTCTCCACTATTTAATTACTAACTATTTATGCCCCTTGAATTAGTAATTTTTACTATTCTTTAGTATTTTCCATTTGCTAAAATTGAGTTATTGAATTTTCACTATTAACGAGGCAAATTATACTAGCACTACGTTTCTTGGAATTGTTTAAAAATTATAAAGAGTATGAGAATAGTAGAAAATTTATAAAAATTTCTAAAGATTAAACTTTTTACTTTTTATAAATATACGCGAAAAGACAGAAGGCAAAAGTAAAATTGTTGTATGTAAATAGTTTTAAAAGAAGTACTTTTGTTACTCTTCGATATTCTCGAGTTTTTAATTTTAAATAACTACTCTCCTCAGATTTTACCCATTTTTTAGTGGGCGTAGATTAATGACGTAAATATATCTTCAGGGCGATTTTTAGTTTTGTTTTTGCACATCCCGGGTAAAAATTATAACTTGGTTCTTAAGAGGCTCTGTCTAGATTTCCTATTTTCTATCGAGGCCCTAAAGTGGCAATCTTATCGAGAGTGCAAGCGAAAGCGTTACGCTCAGCTAGCGAGGTCATCAGTAGGCAACCCAATGAGGGCCTATTAATAGGGTCTTTATAGAATCTAGATAGTCCCTCACACACTATTATTCAAAAGCATATGCTATATGATAGTTCTGAAGCTGGTACTTAAAAAATAGTGAATGAAATATGTGAGTTACGAAAGTGTGGTCATTTTCATAACGAGAGTCAAAGCAAGACTTGAAAATTTGGTACTTGTCATTTCTTTGAAAACTGCTAATTTTAGAAAAATTGTGGAAAAGTTTGTTTTGAGAAATTGTTGTTATTGTATTTTTAATAGTTATTTATATGGATGCCTGTTTTCAGCAAAATATTATTTAAATACCCACTTCCCCTTTCTTTCCCTTACCCTACTTCTCTTTTCATAACTTCTACTTCCCATAGATTATTTTTCCTCCACCGCTCACTTCCCCACTACTTCGACACCCCTCCCTCTACATGTTATTTCCGAATTCCCAACTCAACATTCTATAATACAAATTCTCCACTTTCCTATCCCAAATCAACCAGCCCCATACCCACAAGCTCCATATTAACAGACTTACAAACGCCAAGCCAACAAGCTTTAAGCCCACAAATCTACAAACCCCAAGCCCACAAATTCCAAACCCACAAGTTCTATATCCACAAACGTAAAAAACCCAAACCCACAAACCCTAATCCAAAAACGTCAAACCCACAAACCCTAAACCCACATAACTCAAACCTACCAACCTCAATTCCAAAAAACCCAAATACCTCATATCTTACAATACCAATTGAGAAATTGGTACAATTTTGGGTTGGTGGGTTTTGGGTTCGTGGGTTTGGGATTTTTAGTGGCGTGTTTTTTCTTTTTTTCGGATATAAAGCTTTTGGGTTTAGAGTTTGGGGTGAGTGAGTTTGGGGTTTGTGGGTTACATTTTTTCAACTAAAGCTTGAAAATCAAGTTATTTCTTGAAGAAGTTACGCACTTCATTATTCAAAGGATTTTTTTTGCTGAAAGGATTAATTAATGTTTAAACAAGTAATAATTATTAAGTCCTGACTTTTTATAAAAAATTCGAGAAAATAATAGATTTCCGAATCTTTTTACATAATGTCACTTATTATAAAGAAGCTACACCTCAATTGTTCGAACAATTTGATTTGTTTGAATAGTTTACTTTTTCATTATATTATAAATACATAAATTAATTGTCTCATGAATCCCAGAGGAAAAAAAGAAACTATTCACTAAATGCTAAAACTAATTGTTAAAGCAAAAATCGCTTGCTTTAAACAATTTATGTTTAACTTCTGAAAAGAGCAATATTTTAAGAACGACTGACTTAGTGTTAGAGAATTTAAAGTACTAAAATTTTCTCCATGTTGCCCCTGAAATGTCAGAAGTGTAAGATTCACATTGATTTACGAAACAATTTAATAATATCTTAGAGCTAAAATATTTTTCGCAACATTGATAAAGTATATAATTACTTGAAAAATAGCCTAACTTTTCATTAGTTAAGATAGGTGAAATTCAAACAAATTCATCCTCCTAACATTCATGACGTATCTTATTAATTCCTAAAAAAAGCTTTTCATGATTTAATATGAAAACAACAAATTCAAAGAAATACAAACAGCTTAAACGATTACAAAATAACCAAATGAATAAATATTATTGACAACATATACTTGCTGTGTCATTTATTTCAAAAAATATTCACTTTTGATCATTCATAGGACAGACTAAAATATTTAGCAAATAATAATTGTTTGAAATTCCTTAAAATCCTCTCAAACCCTTTGTAATCTTTTGCAAATAATTGCAAATCTTATAAAAATATAAAATCCCTTTATTATTTTTTGTAAAGCTTCGATGTAACGATTTGGAGGAAGATAGTATGTGACTAATATTGTGGCGTAACAAATTTTGGACTCTAGTTAAAATGCATTTGCCCAATAAAAAACAATAAATAAAAACAGTCTAAAAATCTTAATTTTACAAATTTGGATCATGCTTGCACATTTTTGTATAACATATCGCATTTTATCTCAAAATTGTAATTTTTAATTCTTTCTTTCAATTTAATGTATTTGTGTTATTTATTAAAATGAATTTCCACTAGGACTGTTTTTATATATACTTAAAAGGCTGCATCTACATGGAGAGAAATTTCAACTTTTCAAACATTTTGGGATAAAATTAAAAATATTATTAATTGAAAAAATACGTGATTTTACTTTTCTAAAGTTTGTTAGCTATTTTTTTTAGCGATTTTAAGGTGTTTTTTGAGGTTAGGGTCAAACCAAGACCCATTTGGTCAATCTTGATATCGGATTCAGTTTCATGCTGTAAAAACACCCACCCACGCAAACACATACACACATATGCGCAGACATATATATTGTCCCCAGGTCAATATACTTTTTTTGTGTGGCTGTGGAATTAACCTGTTTCGGTTGATGAGTTATCATGTAAGTTGAAAATTCGTATCTATGGGTATAAAATAAACTTTTTTGCGAAAATTTGTATTCTTGGTAGAAAATTCAACTTTTATGAAAATATCACAGATCCGGAAGAAAATAAACTATTTTGTTGGAAAATGATTTTTTTGTTGAAGAGTGTAAATATCAGTTAGAGAGAAAAAAAAGTAATTTTGAACCAAATAAACGATTTTTTAGAAAAAAATTAACTGTTTACAAAAAATTTTGTTAAAGAATGGAATAATTTTTAAAAGAAAAAAAATACAGCAAAACTAGAATAGCTTAATTTTCAATAAGAGAAATAAGGTTTTAAACAAATAGAATAAATTCTCAATGAAATACTTGAGTTTACAACCATCTTAATGAATTTCCTTCCAGAAAGAAAAACAAAGATATTACTTTCAACCAAACCGATATATTTTAAACTAAAAATAATAATATATTTAAAAAATTAATAACTTCTAAAAAAATGCATTATTTTTCAACAAAAGATTTTAATATTTAATGAAGTTTGAAGCTTTAAATACTTTAATTTTCAAAGAAAAATGTGAATTAGTCAGCACCAAAGACAAAGATTTAACAAAATACAGATAATTTCTAAAAAGTAGCATTTTTAGCTCAAGAATGTTCAAACAAACATAGAATCGTTAAAATTGCAAAAAGTAATATAATTTTTAAATAGTTTCACAAAATAGTTGAATTTTTAAGAAAACAATTAAGATTTTTCAACTAAAATGAACATTTTTCAGTCAAAATGAGCAAGAGACGGTAAAAAATAAATTAACAAAAATTGTGCAGTAAAAAAAAATTTAGACAAACGAATCAATTTAAAAAAAAATCAATAAGAGTTGTTTACCCAAAAAGGGCTATACATTTTTTATTTATTATTTTTGGGTAGATGGCGCAATTCCGTTTCTAATTGTAAAAAATAAATTTAGAAATAAAAAAATTAAATTTTTAAACAAACTAAACAAAATATAAAAAAATGAGTAGAAAATAGTTGCTCTTCCAAAAAACAGTGAAAGCTCATTAAGATTTTGGATCTAATACATATGAAAATAGCTCATCAAAATTATTGTCTTGCAAATATTGTCAACACTTAACGTCTACCTTTGTTCTAAATGATTAAAGTTAACAAATCAAAATACAAAAAGTTAATAGAGAGAACTTACGGAAAGATAAACTATAATTTTTCTATTTGATAAACTTCATTATTTATAACGAAACATCAATTTTAGGTTTTTCAAATTTTTCAAAATCTATACATATTAGACCCAGCGCCTTTTTCCCACACAAAGAAAATATTTTCTTTTTTTAATTTAAATTATTGTAAACAGATATAAATTTTAATTATTGACAATATTCTGCATTTAGAGAAAACCGGTAAGCTATTTTAATACATACAAAATGTAAGAAAAATTTTCCCAAGAAAATAGGACGAACATTTTATATTTGCTATCCTAAATCATTTATCCTATTTATCTATTTATGTCTTAGTCAGACATTATGAGATCATACAGGAAAATATTTTGAAAAATTATTTATTTTTAAATTTTAATGCTAAAGTTGTGTTTGTTTATAAGCATTCATTTACATATTTTCATTTAACAGAACTTAAAAAATTAAAGCTTGATGTAATCACCCTAGCGAGATTAGTCTTACCTTTTTACTTTCATTTTCTTATCATTGCTCCACTGAACTTGATATGTACTTTGCCGGGTAAAAGTAAGTGTGTTCAAACTTTTTGAGAACCAACTTATCATTAGAACACCACGTTTTTAGATAACTGGAAGACTGTGACTTGTAGGGAAGCGGAGATTTATGAAAAATATATTGTTTGTAAGTTTGTGATTGAACAATGGCCTGCCGCACAAAAAAATGACAAAAGTGTTAACAATTTTTTTTTTGCCAGCTAATCGTTAATATATTTTTGAAAATCTACTATTTTATTCAAATCATTAACATAATTTGAGCATAGTTAATAATAATAATAATTTTTTTTCATCTCAAAATCATCAATTTCCTTTTTCCTCTCCGCCAATCAATATGTAATTGCTTTATCAGGATCGCTGCAAAATTCTAATTTGAATATGCCCTAATAATTCTAAAATGTTTCATTTAGTAAAAAAAGAAGCTTGCACCCAAGGGATTAATTAGTTTAATGTAAGAAAATTATGCTTGAAAAGTTCACTTTGAGATGCATGCATTTAAAAACTAAATAATTCAGTTTTCAACTCAGTAAGATAAATTTAAAACCAAAAATGGACGAATTACATTTTTAGTTGAAAAAATTAATTTTCTGCAGAACATGAGAAGGTTTAAACTTGAAAATATAGTCTTTCAACAACGAAATTGAATTTAAAATTCTAAAGTATGAGTATTACGGAAACTTTTAGAATTTTTATAAATTTTTAAAAGGTTATTAAAATTATTATTTGAATATTTAAAAAATTCAAATTTTTGATAGGTTTAAAATGTTTAGACATTTCAGAAAGTTTAAAATTTTTTCTTAAATTTAGAAATTTTGATATTTTTTATGATTTTAGAAATTTGGAATATTTTAGAAATCTTGAACCCCTTATAAATTTTGGAAATTTTGAGAATATGAGGAGATTTAGATAATCAAAAATTTGCAAAGTTGTTTAAGGCCACTGTTTACACCAAGAAATCAGACTAGTTGTGCAGCGTGAAGTTAGAACTCCAATCTTTTAACCTCAATAACTTTCTGAGTTTTTTCGTCCAAAGAACAAAATTTGGTTTCCAAGCCTGACCAAACGGTGACCAAGAAAATACATATACATTACTATTTTGTGTTGAGGCCATTACAGCCCCTGACGCTTGGCTGATCCCGTTGCTTCCTCTTATTAGCCTTAAGCGTGGCCCATAAGCCCTCTCCAGACGACAGAGGGGACTTTCTTTAAGCTTTATCTTATGTTTGCGATATCGGAGGTTTCCATGCCTTATAAACATTTCTTTTAGGACCTTTACTTCACTCCTCCCGAGCTTAAATAATTCTGGAAATGCCTACAACTGGCTCGCTTCAAGTAAAATTTTCCTCTACTGCTAGCTTTGCTAGCCTATCCGATATCTCATTGCCCTTGATGCCACTGTGGCTAAGGATCCAGAGCTGAGTGACTCGGTTCTCTGTCACTAGCTTATTCAGTCCTTCAAAGCACTCCCATGCTAGTAGCGACATAGTCGTTGTTCCATTCAGGGTCATTATAGCCGACCTGTTTCCTGAGCAGATACGAATATTTCTTTGATTGCCATAATCCATTCCCGTATAGGCGCACTAAAGTATGGCCATAATCTCAGATTTTCAAACTGTGACATAGGATCCCATCGCAATTATAAGGACAATTCCATTTTTCTACGACATACAACCTGCTCCAGCGTTATCCTTATTTCTGGAGCCATCTTTAAACCAGCTGTCTCCATCACTGGGCAGGTGTGCCTCACCATTAACATATTTTTCTTCCTTGGGTCAGCTCACTCGGTACTTCTTATCAAAGAGTTAGGGACGAGTGGACATTTTGTCGCTGAGCATGCGCAGTATCTGCCTCCTCGCGATGTCGATTGGTATCCGCATGACTGTCGAGATACTGCTCTCATTTACCATATTTAATCTCCAGCCCACCTTCGAAGCCACGGCCTTTATGGTGAGATGCAGGGGCTCCAAACCTCAGTGCCCCCAGAGCCATCGTGGGTTTCGACTTCGAGGCACCAGTGATGCCTCTCTCAATCAATCCCCTTATCCTTTCCAGTCGAGACCTTGCAGTAGACAATTCGACCCTGCTCTATCAGATGATCGCCGCATAGGTCAGTCTGGGTAGCAGGATCGCTGTGCAAATCCACATGAGTGTCTCCGGTTTCAAGCCCCAGCTTTTCCCTATGGCTTTCCTACAGAGCCAAAGAGTCGCTACTAGCTTCTTGCATGTGTTTTGCAGTTGCTCGTTCCATGGCAGCTTCTTATCCAGAATTCCTCCTAGATATTTGGCTTGCCCTTTGATTTTGAGTTTTTGTCCAGTCAGTTTCAATGTAGTCGTTATTCCCCACTTATACCTTCTGGTAAATACAATTACATCCGTCCCACTCGGATTGACTGATAGACCAGTCTTCTTATTGGAGTGATGTCAATGACTTCCTCCATGACCAAATTACGAAACGTCGGGGTGTCGGATTGGTATCCCTGTCATATGGAAAGTAAGCCGATTCCATGACTAATCTCAAGCAGCCGGATGACGTTGACTCCCTTCGCCAGTATACAAGCCCTTGGATTAACTGTCTTGGGATCCCTGTAATAAAATCAAGCCCCCCCCCCCATAAGCCCCTAATGGTATATCAAACTAACCAGGGTACTCTGATTAGTGAGATACCTGTGTACCTCGCAGCCATGCCCCTCTACAAAACTGCAGAGCCGCCTTAGCTCTGATGCAAGTTAATTTGGGTAACGGTTCGATCGGGATCAGTCATTTAGGTCTGATCCCGATCTTCTCATCCACCGACAGGCTCCTTCTGCCCCTGGCTGGTAATTTTAAAGTTGACCTATTTAAATTGGTAAAAGGGCCTGTCGTTGAGGACTGCAAGAGCCTTCATCTGCGACCCAGGAATTTGCACAACTAGGAGATGTTTGATTCCTGCAACTGTGCCATCTTCCTGAGTTATATCGTGCCTGACGATTCGCCAAGACGCTGTCTTAAGTGATAGGTTAAATCTGTCCAGCCACATACAGGTCTACCAGTTTACCTAGGAACCATGCCGCAGCCTTAACCATCCTCTGGAACAACTCAACTCCACTCAACTTAATAGATGCGCTTTCCCAAGGCCTTGCCTCGACCACAGCCTTGTGTATCCAAGCTTCAGCCACTGGGTCAGCTACCACAGATACACAGACCGCTACCCTGAAAAAGGATATCTGAAATTTCGGTCATTGATCTAGGGACATTTTTCGAGTGCCTTCCAGGTAGCCTCCCTAAAGAGCTTAGACTGCTCTGTAGTGAGCCTCTTCACAGGCTGAGCCCCCTCTCCCATTCTAGTGAGGTGTCCTCTGAGTCCCTTCCTCGCTTCTGAGCCTCAGTTTTGGTCATCGGCGTTTTGGTCGCGGATGTTCCAGGAGCGCAGCTGCTGCACTAGTCCGCTCCGCTTGCCTATGGCTATGGAAACGGAAGCGACTAATTAGTCCTTTTCAGGGAACCGTTGATGCGATTGATTGGCCGCTTCTGTTTCCATAGCATCATTTAGAGGGACCGTAAATCCCTCATTTTCCGAAAGATCTATGGGCACAGCCGCCGTCTAAATTTGGCTTACCAAAGAGGAGGATTGGGAGAAAAGAGTTATGTCAGACCCGTTAGGACCCCCCCCCCCCTTACCGCCACCTCCCTTTCTCCTTCTTGTGTGGAATGTAGATTTGTGTGGTACATTTTGGTTTCCACGTGTAGCTAGGGAAATAAACGATTTGTCCCTGCAGAGCCTCGCATGCAAGGGTAACACTAATTACTCGGGGAGCTCGTCCGGTGTCCCTGAAAGGCCGTTAGGACACCTTTGTAACCCCTAGGTGCCGAATTGCCATGGGCACGTACACTCTACAGCCATGACAATCATGCATACCAGGAGAGCTTGTTTGTACTATCTTAACAGATCAGTTATTCAGGAAGTTATTCTTCTTTATTCTAGGCTACGAAGGGCTTACAGGTTATTTTAGGTTACCTTTAACTTACTTTTAGCTTTTATGTCTTAAATAAAATATTCAATGCAAATTTTATGTTTTTATATTCACATTTTAAATTCTCCA
The DNA here is from genome assembly GCF_010883055.1 of Belonocnema kinseyi. NCBI lineage: Eukaryota > Metazoa > Arthropoda > Insecta > Hymenoptera > Cynipidae > Belonocnema > Belonocnema kinseyi. Next base: position 125,050,482 of record NC_046659.1, on the reverse strand, counting down.
AAATTCTGTTTGCTTATGAATAATTCAAAATTTTATTTTCAAATTAAGACTTAAGTTTATCTAAAGTATATCTTAATTAAATAAATAGTAAAATCACATAACAAACGATATCCCAATATAGTAATTTAAAATATAGACATTAAAGGCACAAATGCTATTTCAATTTTTTTGAATTTTGGGCGATAAATTTTCCAATTTTTGAAAATTTTCTATTTTCGACATTTTAATTGAAAATAATTCAATTTTTAAATTGTTATATCTTTTTAACTCTGAAATTCTGGAAGCTCTAAATTTATTTTTTTTTTTAATTTTTCATTATTATTATAAGTATGTTATTAAATACTTAGTATTATTAATGGTGAAAAAATTTATTTCTAAACAATGATCAGAAATCACTTTGTTCGAATACTTAAAATAAAATACTTTTTATGCAGCTTTAAAAATAAGGTTAATCTTTAGAACCTAGAAGAATTAAAGACATTTTTTACAGTAAGAAATTGTAGGAAAGCTTTAAATTACTTTTAAAGAAATTTTAAAGTTTTAGAAATTGAAAAAGATTATAATATAATAATATAGATTTTTTAAGGTTACGAACCAAAAAATTTAGATGTTTTTTAATAATGTGGACAGATTTGAAGAGAATCAACAAATTGTTTTAAGATTCGTGAGGTAACTTCAAATTATTTTTTATGCAGAAAATTAATATTTGATTAAAACTTGAAAACATTTTACAACTTTTCTAAAGATTTCCAACAATATTTTAAAAATCTGTAACATTTTGAGGCAATTTTTATAGTTTAAGAAAAGTTTTCATAAATTTTAGTACAAATTAGAATACTTTTTTAAAGATATGCACAAGTTTAGAATTTTTTAAATAATGTAAAGCTTGAGAAAAAATATATAAAAAATAAAATGAAATGTAGATTTTTTAAAATTCGAATAAAAATTCATAAGCTTTTTTGAAATATTAAAAAATTTCAATAATGTTTTTTTTATTCTTGCTAAAATTTGAAATTAATTTTTATTTGCTGACATTAATCTCAAAAGTGTATTTAAAAATAATTTAAATGATTTAAAAATATTTTTAAAATTGTTAAACAAGAATGTTCAAATTTTCAACTTGAAACGTGTTAGAAACTATATAAAATTTGTACATAAATTTCCAAATTAATTAAAAATTTTTTTTTAGATTCCTGGAGAAACTCAAAGTGATTTTTCATTTTAAAAAATAAATTTCGACTGCCTTTTTAATGTAAATTCGTATTATGTGATAAAAACATGCTCGATATTAGATCAACAAAAAAGTCTAAAAAATATATTTTTTCAATTCATCTTAATTTTATTTATTGTATAATTTAATAATCTTAAAAAATAAGAATTTTTTAGGATAGTAGTTTGAAGTCTTAACTTTGTCAAGATAATTTTTTTAACAAATTAATATCTTATTAACCATAAATTTTGAAACGATTTTTTTAACTTGAATGAAATAAGGTTAATTATCTCAAATTAGTAAATAATGCTTGTTTTTCCATTTAGAGGCAGTAGATTGTAAATACGTCTTGGTTTTCAAGGTAATGCGGCCTACTTACAAGTTTCAAAAAATTATTGTATCATTGCTTCATAAAGCCTGAAAACTTACAAGGATAAGAGTCTTGATGTAGAAAGAAAATTTCCAAGTGGTTCCGGGTTCGTGAACATTTTTCATGATCATTGAAATTTAAGAAAATTGAATTTTAAATTACTAAAACTAAACTGCATACTAAAGCACTTAAATCTTAACAAACTGAAGCTTAATTTAATTAAAATCTTAACAAATTTAAATTCAGAACTGTTAGATAAAAAGGCTCAATTATTTAAATGTATCAAATGGAAGCTTTTAACACTTTTTAATTTAACAATTTTAAATAATATGCCGTTCAACTGTAAAATTTTAAACATTTAGCTTTTACAAATTCGAGAGTTCCAATTCTTGGTTAAAAAATATTAATTCACACTAAAAATGAAGATTCTACATTAAGAATTGAAGGATCAAACGTTACTTTAACTAAACGCTTTGTTAATCACACAGAAGTCAAATTGCCAGGGAACGAAACGAAACATGTTTATTGAAATCAGTTTTTGGTTGCAAATTACAATTTTTGTTGTTAAAAATTCATCGATTCATTAAAAAAATCATGTTTTCTATTTGAAACCTTAACCATTTTGTTGAAATTTTTATTGCTCGAATTTTTTTTCTAAATTAACAATGTTGAATAATTCATAATTTTAGTTGAATAATTATTGCTGTAACTGACCTGCATTTTTGACTAAAAATGTATGTATTCAATTTTTAGTTGCATAATTATACTTTTTTACTTAAATTTTTTTTTTAGTAGAACTTGACTTTCTTGGTTAAAATGTCATTCTTTTGCCTGAAGATGAAATTACAGATATAGATAAAAATTGATAATTTTAATCAAAAATTCATCGCTTTGTCTGAAAGTGTAACAACTTTTTTGAAATTCGTCTTTTCTTTCGTTAAAAAATATATATTTTTTTAACAGAAAATGTAATTACTCTGATTAAATATTTCATTATTTTACTTAAATATTTGTCATTTGTACTAAAAATTGATTTAATTTTCTTAACCGAAAGATCAGCTTTTTATTGTTGATTGGTAATTTACCGTTTTCATTTAGAAATTCGTCTTTTTTCAGAAATTAATCTTCTTGTTTGAAAATGTATCTTTTTCGTTAAAAACTCAACTATTTTTGAACGAAGAATATAACTATTTCATTCATTCTTCAAAATTGAGCTAAATTAGTTCTAAATTCAATTATTTCTTTTAAAACTTGTCTTCTTTTGTCTTATTATTCACGTCTTCTAAATAAATATTCATCAGTTTAGTTGGATATTAATTTTTTACCTGAAAATGTGACTATTTCACTTTTGATTAAAAATTATTCTTTTTAAGTTTAAAAGTTAATTAATTTGGTGAAAATTCATCTTTTTAGTTGATAATTCTTCGACCGATCCACCGAAAATAATTTTACATAAATATGTATTCAATTTATACTACAAAAAAAAATTGTTTAAATTATTATCGAAATTCCTGAACCTTAGTGTAAAATTCAAGAAATTATTAATTATTTTTTAGTAGTATTCAATTATAAAAATTAATCGTAGAAAAAGCTTTAAAACACAATTACATGTGTTTTGACCAAATGAATCAATGCTTTCTTTTTCACTACGCTTAATTGAATAATTTCCATCCAAAAATCCATAAAATTGCAAATAAATTTAAATTAGTTGATATATCCAAAACTGAAATTGAACTATTTCAAATAAAGCATTAAAAATTGTATCAATATCTATTGTATACATTAGACATCTAATAGTCTTCTATTAAAAATATTCAAAATTTATTAATTTCAAATTGCAAGTAGTTAAAATTGAAAATGTAAAAATTGAAATTTTCCAAATTGAACGATTAAGAAAAACGTTTCAAATTAGATTCAATAAAAACATAAATATTGAAAATTGAAGAGTTATTAATTAAAAGAATTAACAATAAAAAATTATTAACCCAATTTATGATTCACACATGAAATTTCTTGAACTTGGAAGAGTTAACTTCCAAAATAAAGAGTTTTTAAATTTATACACCCTTAAAATTAGAGAACTTTCAATTGTAACTGTTCAAAATGCCGGACATTTTCATTAAAATTATTTAAAATTTAAGAGTTTACAATTTTTAAATTTTTGAATTGTCCAAATAATGTTAAACTTTAAATTTAGGTAATTTGGAAAATTTCGAATTAAAAAATTGACCCTTAATTTTGAAAATCATCAAAACAAAAAAATTTTCATGAATAAATTACCATTTTTTCAAGTTTTCAAGTGTAACTTCAATTGTGACTTGAGAAAGAAAATAAATTATAAACTTGAAGAGTTTTCAATAGTATTTTTTCAAATTGATAGACATTTTTATTTAAAAAACAAGGCATTAGCCAGTTCCAAATTTTGGAATTTTGAATCGGACTAATGACTTCTATTTGTGGCACTGATGCATTTTACAAATGTTTGTTATTAAAAATTCGTAAAGTTGTAAATTTGGAATCTTTTTAATTTGAAATCATAATATTTTTTTAATCATTCACAGATAGAGCTATCTTAATGTTTTTTTTAAATAGTTTAATTCAGAAGATTTAAAACTGAAAGCTCTTTTATTACGAATATGTGTGAAGCAAAAATTCTTTAGTGCGGATGATTTGGAAAACTAAGAGTCAAATTTTTAATTCTCCGTATTCCAAATTAAAGAAACTTCATATGTAACTTATCAAAATTACAGCATTTTTAATTTTAAATCTTAAAACTTTTATAATTTTTAATTACTTGTTTTTAAAATAAAAATGATTTAGTTAAAATAATTCTACATTTGAAGTTTAATAATTTGCTAAAATTAGCATAACGATTTAAAAGATAAAGAAATAACAATTAAAAAATTTTGAAACTTAATGTCGAATTTTTCAATTTCAAAATTTGCAACTTGAAAATAGCACCAAAATAGCAGATTTTTTATCGTAAACATTATCACACGCAAAATAATAAATTGTAAATTAATAAAATGATACGTTCTTCGGTTTTAAAGATTTAAATTTCGAAATACTTTAATTTTAAACAGCTATAATCAAAAACTCTTATTAAAAAAAAACGAAGAATAAAAATGTCTAATTTTGAATGATTTTTAAGACAATTAGTCAACTTTTAAGATTAAACTCTTCGAAATTGAATGAATCTTAATTATAAGGCATAAAATAAGCATAGATTTTAATCGCACAACTTTAATCTTGCATAATTTTAAATTGTAAGTTTTCAATATTACAAATACTTTAATTTTAAATATTTTCAACTGAAAGTTCTAAGATTTTAAATTGAAGACTAAACAAAATTTTATATAAATAAACAATGTTATTGGAAAAATTCAAAACTGGAATAATTTTTAATGGTGAATTGTTAAAATTAAAAACTTTTTAATTTTAAAGATTCAGGTTGCGAAATTCTTTAATTTTAAAGAGTTTAAATTTAAAACTCTTAAATTTAAGAAATAGATGAATAAAAATGTTAGAATAAAAATGATTTTAATGATAAAAAATCAGGCTTTAAATTTAAACTCTGGCAAATGAAGTAAATTTCAACAACATAAAATCAACATAATTACCAACTTTAAATCTCAATTTTAAATTTATTAAAATTTTAGTTCACAATTAAAAAAATTGTATACAATTAAATATTATTATATTTTTAAATAAAGAAGTATCATACAAAAATTTTTTATAATTTTTAATTGTGAATCTCCAGAATTCTAAGCTTTTCAAATTTAAAGATTTAGAAGTCAAAGTCTAAAGTTTCCAAGAGTTACACTTGAAAATTCTTTAATTTTCAAGTGTTTAGTTTGGATTATAAAGCCAAAAAGGAGATAGGTCAATCAAGTCTGATGCAAAACTACTGTTTCCTGTTTGATATCTGATTCAAGAAAAATTTTAATTAAAAAAAATTTCTTTGAAAAACAAAACGTTTCTTTAAATCGAAAAAAGTTTTCGTTCGATGAATTTCAATAAATATTTTCCTTCACCACTTCTTAAGTCAGACTTTTATGAAAAATTCGATTGTTTAACTGTAATTGAGTGTTTGGATAATAAACAAATAATACTTAAGCATGCAAAATGCAAAAAACACAAGTTTACTTCACGAAAGTCAAGCTTTTAAAATGTATCTATTAATTCCTTAGGGATTGTAGTTTTTTTATTAATTAGTTAAATTTTCTTGTAAATTGTTCAGTTTAACACAGAAAGTGGTTTAGAAGAAATAACATATTTTAGAAAATAAGAATACATTTTATAGCACTTAGCTTTTATTTTTCTTAGCAGAAATAAAGTGTGTCAACTATTCTTGTTTTTCCATTTGGTAGGAATAATTTGTATAAACATCTTTGTTCGTGGAGGTGATGTAGTTTTTTTTTTTTATAACATTTTTTTTTATAACACTTTCAAATTGTCCCGATTAAAATTCTTCAATCATGCTTTAATTAATAAATTTAGGTATCAAAAAATTATATATTTTTACTAACTGTGAAAAATTTGTTCTCCATTCGATTTTTTTGTAATTTTAATTTGAAATAACTTTGCTTGCCTCAGATTATACCCATTTTGTTAGTGGGCGTAGATTAACTCAATAAGGATATTTTTAAGAGAAGGCATACAAATCATTATAGGAGAGGGTTTTTTAAAAATTTAGTATGTAAGTTTTCTTTTTGTAATTATTTTTTCTCAAATATGCGACACGAAAACTGTTTTTCCTATGGAAGTCAATTTCTATTATATTATATATTTCTGTAGCGATTATTTTCCTAATAGTACACGAAAGCGAAATATTAGGATTTAGGGGAAATCACGTTGACAGAAAATCGAGAAGATTTGTCTAAGGAATTTATATTTTTTAAACTTAGTTTATATTTTCATGCGTGAGGCAAAAAAATATAAGAATTTGGAAATCCACACGAATAATCTTCATCATTCAACTCTATTTTTTTGAATAATAAATAAAGCTAGTCATTGCATAGACGATAAAAATTAATATATATAGCAGCCATTTTCGGGGCACTCTTCATACCCAGTTTTCGGAAAATTAGTCTACTCTCTTAATCTCTATGTCATCATGACGATTTAAAAAAAATGAAGAATACTTTTGCCACTCTGCTTTCCATGTTTGTGATTTTACTTCATTTTAATGGTGAGTTTAATGTACTATCATCATTATTATTCACAACAAAAATTACATATATGTTTAAACATGTTTACTTGAATAAACCTCAAAATAAAATATAAATTATTTAAAAAATAATAAATTTAATATGTGAATTAAGAAAGTGCGTTCATTTTCATGACGAGAGTCAAACCAAGAATTAAAAACTCGGTAATTTTGATTTTTTTTAAATCCCTAATTTTAGAAAAAATATGAGAAAATATGTTTTGAGAAATTGTTGTTATCCTAATTATAATATCTATTTTTATGAGTGCAAATTACATATTAAATTGCATCTTAACCGTCCCCATATATTTGTACAAATTTTTATTTGGTTATTCGCAGAAGATAAGGCATTTCTAATACACACCTTTTTTAGCAAAATATTATTTTAGTACCTACTTCCCCCTTCTTTCTCTTCCTATAGTTCTCTTTTCGAAACTTCTCCTTTCCATAGATTACATCTCCATCTCTCACTTGCCCACCAAAGAAACTAATGGCCTGTTTGACCTTCACTATCCCCACTATCACATAATCTCCGGTACCTAATATCCCCGCTAATTCTACACCCCACCTCTACATCTCAGCTCCTACTTCCCACTTCAACATTCTAAAATACATCTCCCCTACTTTCCTACTAATCCCCACCCCACTTCTCCATTTTTACTCCCACCTACTTGTACTAGCCTCGATTTCTCCATCGCTCTCTTCCCCATTAGTCCCTTTATTATCCGACCTTCTTAAATCCCCCGAAAAAACTAAGATTAGGACAAAAAGAATTTTCTAGTCAAATTAGTTTAACGTGTAAAATTTTAAACTGATTTGAGAATTTTTGTGAAAAATAAAGCTTAACTAAATTACTAGATATTTATGATATTCGATTCTTAAAATGTTAATTTTTTAATCAAACAAACAAAGTAATCATTTTATTTTGATTTTTAAAATGACGATCTAATTTTTTCAACTCTGCATTTATGTATATTCGCATGAAATTAGTAAAAATGCACCTTAAAAATAATATTCAGCGTTTTACAACATTTCAAAAAATTTGCTTTATTTTAAATCAAGAAATAAATGAGTGAAAGTGATACTTTGGGATCAAAAATACCCTTCAAACTTTATTCAAATTATCATTCGGAGTGTACTTTTATTTACCATTTTTTGTAAATTGAAAGCGAATGTTACCAAAATTCATGAAAAAGTATGTTTAATCAATAATTACCACAAAATAAAGTGGAAGGTCCATCGCCTATGATTCTATCTCAGAGAATAATACATTTTTAGTTTAATAAAAATTTCATAATCAAATTCAAAACTTTACATTTTTTCAACAAATGGATTTAGTTTTTTTATATCTGCTTCCAGTGGCTCAAAAAGGTCGTTAATTTTTATAGATTTTAAGTTGTAATTATTTATTATTTAATTCAATGGACATTATAAATTAATTAACAATGGTTTTTTATCAACATTTTTCATAAAAAATCTACAATTTTGTTTTTTTCTGAAGTAGCGTCTGTTTCCATAAACAGTTTCAAGTTTAGTAGCTCTGGTCATTCTTTACTTCGTAGTACTTGTGCCTCTTTTATGCAATTATTTAAATTTTTCTCAGCAATTTAAAATTTGTTTTCGTTAAGCAAACGTAATATACTGATAAAAAATTGACCAAATTTTGTATTTTATTATTAATTCTTTTATGTATATCCCGAACAAACAATTGCAGAGCAATTTATTTCAGACTTAAAACTCAAAAAAATTTATTTAAAAAAATATTTTATTCTCTTTTTAAAATCGCTTTTATTATAATCCAAGTATCATTAAAATCTTTTTATTTTTAGTTTATAATTTCGAGTTTTCCTGAAACCTGTAGTCAAGACATTCGGGATTTATGTACATTTAATAAATGAGCATGTATTAATTCCTCCTCTATTTCGTATTATTTGTTATTAATAGAACTTATTACCAGTATTTTCGATAAAAAATACTTTTGATTTCTTTAAATCTTCTTTAAAAAATCAGTTTTATAAACATAAAAAAATTATTGGTAATAATATATATTTCTGAATAACAAAATATTCCTCAACAGAAATTTTATTTAAAAAAAAATTCTTAAATTCAATTTAAAAAAAAAAACTGTTTTGATAAGAAGGAAAATAAATACAGCTTTTTAGAATAAACTATTGTTTAATTTATTTTATTAAATTGATGAATATTGCAGTTACTTTTTCTAATTAACAATGAAAGTAGTAGATAAGATTAAACATTTTTTATCGTATTTCACGTTCATATCGCATGGAGGAGCATAAATATAGATTTCGAAATGAGACTCGTTTAAGTATACAAAGCTAATATAGAAGCAAATCTAAATTATAATTTTAAAAAATAATTAAAATAAACATTGGAGTAGCCTGAGTTTATAAAATCTTAGTATGAATTGGAAATGGTGGTGTGGTTGTTATCCAAAATCGTACAAAATCTTTCATAGGGGGAAGGGGGGGGGGTACAGGCGAGTTTTGAATTTTAAATGTTCATAATTAATAATTCAATGATGAAAAGCTCGTATTTTCTTCAAATAATGACACGCTTAACGAATTAAGGGATAATGTTTTTAATTAAAAGTTGTTCAAACAATTTGAAATTTTTTACAATTTTTCAACTAAATCTTGAAAATCTAGTAATACGTCGAAAAATTTACGCACCTAATTAATAAAAGGATTATTTTTTTTGCCTGAAGGATTCATTAAACTCGATAAGATATTAATTTAGCGCTTCGCGCTCGATAATGTGTTTACTTCGCGCATCGCACTCGATCTTTGTGTATAGACTTTTTAAAACTAAAGGAGAAAGCATCGACAACAGTAATTTAATAATTGTGAATTCTCTTTTGTTAAAGCTCCATCGGCCTTGACGAACACATTCTCATCACGTATCTCGTGCTTCACACTCGAGTTTATCCCTGAAAATTTATATCATTATTATAAATGGCAGATTTTTTTTACTGTTAATGACGTTTTTCGTGATTAAAGCCAAAACTACGCATCCTATAAAAAAAGTGGCTAATAACAAATTTTTCGATCCTTTTCAAACGAAAATTTTTTCTTCTGTTATCTTGTACCGTATTTTGCACCGTTTAGCCGGAAAATGTACTTTTTTGATTTTTCATTATTTTGTATGCTGTCAAAATTAGAATTTTTGATTTTTCAAAAAATTCGAAAAGTTGTTATGAGAATCTTGTAGGGCATCCGAAAAGCAACATTTTTCTTCTTTTGACTTTTTTTCATATCGTGCGTTATTTGACATAAAATATTCATTTCGTGTGATTTTTGGAATTTTGTAAATACTGGTACTCTGGTAATTTTTTATTTGTGAAAAAAGTCATAAGGATAAATTGTTCAACTTTTTGAATTATATGAATATCCGTACAGAGAATTTTTGAATTTCAAAAAGAGTGGTCTCAAAAATATTCAAAAGGTGCCCACTTTTTGATTTTTTATCCAAAATGGCTGGCTAAAAAACGTGACCTTTAGTTTAGGACGCTAAACGAGTGTACCAATGGCCAATGTAATAGACTGATTTGTTCAAAATTATCGCGTTCACAGTCAGACAGACATACAGACATACATACAGCATACATACATTCAGACATACAGAAATACAGACAAATTCGTAAAAACCTGTTTTTTGGAAAAGTGGACATTTGACAAGCACTGGGGGGGGGGGGGAGCTAATTTTACATAAATCTAATACCTTCTCTGATGAGAATGTAAAAATCACTGCTTTTGAAGTTTCTGTCATCAGCAAATATCCTCTTAAAAATAAGAATGAAATCAGGGGATCTCATTTTGATAGGTAGAAAAAGATTTTTCTGGCACAATGAAAAACTAAAATAATATTTTTCACGGCCCACCTTATTCCTAGTGTATAAAAACTGCATTAATGTGAATTTTTCTTCTTCAAAATTAGGTGCTACTTCAAATTACATGGAATTAGATATCGGCGATGACTCAGGATCAGTTTATTACGGCCATTTTACCGCTCTCAAAAACCCGCCCAACTGGCTAACGAATCTCCAATCGGAAAACTTTCAGTCATATTCAGTTTTTATGAAAGTAGATAAAACATTAATTTCGCAAGAAGTGCGTGGAGGCCTCCAAATTGTTGCCCGCAGTGGTAAGAGGGGCATAAAGAGGAAAGACTCGTCGACCATTGAGCAGTCATCAGCTGATATTCCTCTAAGAGCAGTTAAGATAGTGCATCGTGGCTTTCATACAGCGTTTCATTTCGAGCATCACAATCTTGAAGATCAAAAATTAAATGATTATTTACGCATATGGATAACTATTGAAGGAACTAAAAATGTCGTAACTGCGAAACTGCAGACACAAACCTTTCAGCATTCATACATGCATCCAGAAGTTTTAAAGAGATGGGATAATTACATTCAGAAAAGATATCCACGTTATGCACAATAATGAAATCAGATTATTACTGGAACACTACTTTCAAAAGAAATTTTTTTTTTGTAATTGTTCTTGAAACTGTCAAATTATATTTATTCTTATTTTCTAGAAATACATTAATCATCTCAAGAGTTGGCTAAAATATCACTACTTTATTATTCTAACAACAAGTTACGGTTCAACAATCGACGTTTCCATCCTAAGAAATTTTTATTTGAAGCTTTCTTTTTTATTATCTTTTTATTGACAACATAAATATACTTATAATAATACATTTATTAGAGGTGCGGATGCAAAACCACTTTTCTGCATCTCAGAATAATAATTATTAGTGTCATTTTCTGCATTGCATTGAAGCTATTTGGTTCAATAAATAATTTTACATTATAAATCTTGTATTTACTATCATTTCAATTACAATTTAAAAATCCAAGCAGATCCTTGTGTTATTGTGGTAATTATCAGCAACTTGCTTTTAAACGTTTTGAAGCGGATAAAGCATCTAGAGTTATTACTACGGATAATCAATATTCTTAGAAAGAGGATTATCTGATTCCAAAAAAAGATTCTCTAAATAAAGGAAAAACATTTATTTACTTATAATTAAAAGAAGTTTTTTTAATTCTAAAAATTTTCTTGTATGAAAGAAACTTTTTTTCCCGCGAGAGAGTTTTTTTTATTCAAATGCAAATTTTGATAAACAATACAAATAAATTTTGAATTAAGCAAAGGGTCAGCTCGATTGGGATCTTTCTGGGCGAATGGTACCACAGTAGATTTTAATAATAGTGACTGATTTTTGATCCGCCAATATTAGTAATTGGGATTCTCCCAGACAGAGGGGACTCAATTCCCAATTAGTAATATTGACATATATCTTAAACGAATCCTGATAATCTAGGATCCCTTCAAGGGGATCATTTCAGGAGGAGGCGGGAAGTGCTCTGGTTAGATTAATTTATTATTACTTATTTATTCAACAACAGCATATTATACATGATATGATTTCAAAGGAAGTACAGCTACAAAATTTGCTTAGGTCCTGGACCTGAGCAGAGAGGTTGAAATTATAATAAATTAATTAACTTAATAGACCAACTTGAACCTACGGAGACATTATAAAGACTCTGACTTACAAAAAACCAAACAGGTATCTAGCAACAAGGCACAATGCCGCGTTCTTCGACAAATTTAGCAAAGCGATCCAAAATGCACCAGAGGCTGTAAGGTCTAATGTTACCGAAAGCAATCCGCTCTTAGGTCTCTATACATTGGGCATTCAGCTAAAAGGTGGAATAAGTTATCTTCCACGCCCTGGTTACAAATTGAGCAAAGCTGCCGAGCCACAAATCCAAAACAAAGATCTTTTAATGAAAAATCTACCCTGAACTGAGCCTATATGACGAGCATGAGCAAAGTTTTATAAATTTGAAGGGAATCTCATCGTTAAAGTACTGTTGCCTCATTGAGTCTATCCAGAGATAAAGCAGCACTGTTAAAAGATAGTTTGTCAAGAGATTTAGAGACTTTTAGATCAAGACTATGACCAAAATAATACGATATGTTGAAAATACGTACAAATTTCCGAAATGGAAAATTTGCATTGTGATTTGATGTTCTCGTTTACATTTTCACTTCCCTATACTAAGTTAATAGTTATAAATAAAAATAAAGAAAATAATAACAATATGCCAGAGAGGGAAGCTCATAAATCTTTGTTCGAATTTGCGATTGAAGGCTCGCAGTACAGAACTAGATAAACAACGTTTTTGTGCAATAATTATGTGAACAGTTATAAAAACAATTTCAATGTAGCCGTAATGTATATCTTACTGTGATATTGAGATTTTCAATTATGATTTTTAGGAACAGAATCGTCTTTTATTAATCATTCTTTATTTTAACAATCATTCTTATATCTCAAGAGTTTAATTTAATATAATTTTCATTTTTGATTTAATTTACTTTAAACTTAATTAAGAAACCCAAATTAAGCTTTGAAATAATGTTCTTTAATAATCTTTAATAATTTTCTTTGAACAAAAAGAAATGTTTGGCAGCAAGAGTAACTTTCAAAAATTTAAAGTGATGAAATAAAATAGTAGTTTAAGTGCATGATATTGAGATCATTAAAAAGGCGTCGAAAAAAGGAGTGCGAGATCTTATCTTGTGCATTGCGTAAAATTGTATGATTTGTAAAATGGGTCAAAAAATATTTATAGTTGTTAGAGAGAAAAATATATTTTTACAATCATCGAGTAAAGATGGGAATAGATCAACCAACTCTGATTCAAAAATACTGTTTCATGTGCTTTATCCACTTATTCCCACTCTGAGAGATAATTTAAAATAAAGCAAAGAATAATTTTAAATCAAAGAAAAATTTTTATTTAAATAAAAAAAAATTCTTTGAATAATACCAAATCTCTGCAAATCAAAGAAATTTTTATTTCACTGAAAATCAATGAATATTTTCTTCTGCATGTAAAGAAATTTTCTCTCAACCAAACAATCTTTTTTCTGAGTGCATTCAGTCTTCGTATTCACAAATTCTAGGTGCTTCATTCGCTTTAACTTTCAGTGCACAAGACTTTCATGCAGAAGTTGATTGCTTAACTGTAGCTTAATGTTCGGAAATGAAATAAATAATTTTCTATCAGGGAAAATTTAAAGAACACAAGAGTACAATTCTTTATTTTAATACATTAAATGGTTTAAAAGAATCAACATATTTTGTGAAATAAGAATAAATTTATAACACCTTGCATTTAGTTTTTTGTGCGAAAAAAGAGTAAGCGTCTAAATGATTCTTGTTTTTCCATTTGGAAGGAATGATTTGTTTAAACTTGTATGTTAATTGGGTGACGTAGCATAATTACAATTTTGACGATATCATAGCCTTCTTGTAGATTCAATAGAGTTGAATGTAATACACAATCCAGTAATTTTATTACACTTTCTCATTGACCCGATTCCAATTATTTAATCTTGTTTTAAATTATAATTTTCAGGTCTTAATAAATTATATATTTTCACACCTGGCAAATAATTTTAATTACTTCAATGTCAAATCAGTAAATATTTTCGCTACTTAAATTAATAATCTTTTACTACTTCATAGATTAAAAATTTCATTCATTAAAAAACCACTAGCTTTCACTGAGGAATATACATTTTTTATTTTTGTTTGTTTTGATGCTTAATTATTCTGAAGGTTTAATAAAGAATAAATATATGAAATATAGAACACTTAGAGATCCGGTATAGTAAATCATCTTTCGCATTCCACTTTATTTTTTTGAATATTAAATAACACATGTCACTGCATAGATGATGATAGTATGTATAGCAGCCATTCGCTGAAAGTGGATAACGGTGCCGGTGAAATGAATTACGCCAGTGTTTTTTAAAGTTCATGTTAGTTTTTTTACATAAAATAGCTTTCCTTGGTATTTAAGGAAGCGACTTGACGTAACAAAAATAATCTAAAGACTAAAAAACTCGAGCGCTATTTGTAAGAGTCACCGTTCTCCACACCGGCAATATACCCCACTTTCCCCTAATATTATAATTATTCTTTGTAAGAAATCATGTGACACTCGCTTCAAAAATCAAACCAGTTAGAATCCATATCCTCAAAAATTACAAAATGTCCAAACATGAGTCAACTAAAGTAAGCGGTTCGTTTAAAATAAAAGCCACGAAAAATTGCACAATCTAAAGCTTTCCTTAAAAAAATAATAAATAAATTATGTAAATTACAAAAGTGTGCTCAGTTTCATAAGAAGAGTGAAACTAAAACTTAACAAATTGGTACTTCTAATTTTTTCTATAAAACAACTTATTGTCGAAAGAATATGGGAAAAAGGTTTTGGGAAAATCTTGTTATTGTAATTTTCATATCTAGTTTTATTGGTGCCAAATTTTTGTAAGTATCTGCACATCTTATCCGTCTCCATAAATTTGTACAGCTTTTTATTTGCTCATACACAGGAGATAAGGCATGTCTCATATACACCTGTTTTCAGCAAAATATTATTTCAGTACTTACTTCTTTCTTCCTTTCCTTCCTTTCTTTCCGTTACTTCTCTTTTTATAAGTTTTCTAACCGATAGTTTGGTTCTCCTCCACCACTCACTTCCTCACCAAAAGACCTACTTTTCTGTTTCACCTCTAGTACCACTATCCCCACTACTTCGACACCCCACATCGGCCACTCCTCTTCTACTTCCAAATTTAAAATTCTATAATACACCTCCCCTACTTTCCTAACCATCCCACCCTAATTCTCCATTTTTACTCCATCCTCTTGTACTGACTCCTACTTCTCCGCAACTCATTCCTCCCGAATTCTCCTTACACACGGAACACTATAATTTCTCCGAAACCCTTAAGGCCATGTGATAAGTGGGTCACGTGGCATAATAACTAAATTACCGACACTTTTTTAGTTCCTAACTTATCTGCACCCGAAGCGCCACGTCGAGTTTAAAATTTGGGACACTGAATAAGAAGCACTAAGAAAGATTTGTATGGTCCTTAATTTTTATAATAGTGCAAAAATTTGTTTGTAAATAATTTGTGGTGTGTTTTTTATCATTATTAAAATTAAGGATCCAATCCAATGTTCTTAGTGCTTCTTATTTATTATCCCAAGTTTTCAACTTGATGTGGCGCTTTATGTCAACATAATTTAGGAAATATTAAAAGTGTTAGTAAGTTAGGGATGTAGACACAAGACCCACTCTTTATATGGCCTTAAGGGCATGTGACACACTCAGATCCTTGTATTGCCGACCTCACTTTTTCAGTTTACCAAATATTTTTTGGAACTTAAGAACTTTCTTGTAAATAAAATATCAGACTGAAGCTTTAGAAAATGTATCGGAAGAACACAAAGTACGATTGAGTAGGAATTAAGTAGGAATTGAGTAGGAATCTCGACAAAAATTATTTTCATAGAAATTAAGTGAAACCATTATTTGAAATAACCTCAAAATTTTTTGATCCTAAGAACTGTTTATATATCAAATATCTTTGAGAAGTAATAAACGTACAAAGATGTAATTTACTGTTAGCCCTTGCATTTCTCGAAGTTTGAGGCAGGTATTTTACATATAAAAAAATTTTTAGGTTAAAAAAATTTCAAGGTACAAAGAAAATATGTCAAAAAATGACCCCAGTATGCAGGAGCATAAAAACTGATTCTAAAACGTGATTAGTTTAAGTGTATAAAGCTAATATTTTTTTGATACAGGGATTTGAAAGATCTTATGCATATACAATTTTTAATAAAATAAGTAATAAACTTGAAGATATTAGAATTTAGAAGAAATTTTCAATGAAATTTTTTAATTTTCAATTAATAAATATAAATTTGTACCCAAAAATTGAACGGATACATTTTAAGTCATTCTTCAGCCGAAAAAAAATTATTTGCCAACAAGAAGATTAACTTTATATTTCAGTAAAAAAAGTTCGCAATAAAATAAAAGAAATTTTCAACAAAATATTAAAAATCTTAACCAAAAATGCAAGATGTTCAACGAAAAAGGATGACTTAGAACCGCTAAAATTAAATTTTAAGAAAATCAATTTATTAGTAAGCAAATATTATAATTTTAAACCAAAAGAATGATTTTATGACCCAGAATACTTCGATTCTATTATTGGCATTTATTAATTCAGTTCGGTGTTAAGTGAAAAAGCCAAAAAAGGGAAAATAGGGTAACTGGAATAACTGTGATAAACCTGCTTATAAACATGAATTTTAATAATTGATTGACTAAAGAATTATAAATAAAATGAACATTGAAGTTCCCTGAGTTAATAAAATCTTAGAATGAATTGGGAACGGTAGGGTGGTTGGTATCCAAAATCTTACAGTGTCTTTCATAGGCAGGGGGGGGGGGGGTAAATCAGTTTTAAATTATAAATATTTGAAAATCACAAACCTTAGATTAAAAGTTGTTAACATTGAGAAACTTCAAGTTGTACATTTTCAAAATGAAATTATTAAAAAATATTTTTAAAATTGCATTCCCTGATAACATAACTCCTTATGATTTGTCAATAATTAATAAATATTTTTTAGCAACTTTTTTTGGAGAAATAAAAAGATCATATGCAAATTATTCGAGAACAATTGAAAAAAAGTTTTAAAAATCAATTTTAAACAAACCATTTTCAAACCAATACTTTACAATTAGAAGGCCAAACTCTTTTATATTATTCCCAGAAAATACCCCGAAAAAATGCAAAATAGCGGTTCGCTGTAAAGATTATTATAGTTTATTATTGTCAATAACTCAGCAAGTAATTTTCGAGCACAATATTTATTGCTTCGCACATTTTTCAATTTATCAAAAAATTTTTTATTCTTTCAATTTTTGTTCTCACTTAAAATCATGAAAATTCCATATTTTCGGAAAATAATGACACACTCAACGAATTTAGAGTTAATATTTTCATTCAAAAGGTTTCTCAAATGCAAAAACAATCTCAAATTTTTTACATTTTTTCGACTAACTAACTCATGTATACAAAGTTCCTCAATGTAATTTTTTTCTGCAAAATTAGGTATTGCTTCAAATTACATGGAATTAGATGTCGACGATGAGTCAGGATCAGTTTATTACGGGCACCTTATCCCTCTCAGAAACCCGCCAAATTGGCAGATAAATCTCCAATCTGAAAACTTTCAGTCATATTCAGTTTTTGTAAAAGTAGACAGAACATTTAATTTTCAAGAGGTGCGTGGGGGACTCCAGATTGTTTCCCGGACTGGTAAGAAGAGCAGCAAGAGGAAATACTTATCCACCATTGAGCAGTCATCAGCTGATATTCCTCTAAGAGCGGTTAAGATAGTGCATCGTGGTTTTCATACAGCGTCTCATTTCGACCCTTACAATCTTGGAGACCCAATATTAGATGAATATTTACGCATATGGATAACTGTGGAAGGAACTAAAAATGTCGTATCTGCGAAACTGCACACACAAGCCTTTCACCCTTCATATATACATCCAGAAGTTATAAAAATATGGAATAATTACTTTCACAAAAAATATGCACGTCATGCGTAATCATAAAATAAGACTATTGTCGAAATACTGATTAAAAAAAAATCTGCCTACTACTGCTGGTTCTCGCGCTTCAAGCTCCATGATGTGTTTATCTGACGCTTCGCGCTCGATTATGTATCTACCTCGCACTGCGCAATTGGTCTTTATATTTCCTCACATTCTTGCGCAAACATTTTGAAATTAAGACTTAAAACTTCTTCGAATGCAATTTTGTGATTGTGAATTCTATTTTGTTAAAAAAGCTTAGCTCGATAGTTTGAGGTCAGCGGATCGGCAACTGTAATTTTGTGATTGTGAACTATCTGTTGTTAAGGCTCTTTCGGCTTTAACGAACAAATTCTCATCACGCATCTCGTGCTTCGCACTCGGTTTGGCCAAAATGTCAACTTTTCTACATTATAGACAAAACTTTTATGCTGTCTTAACGACGAATTTCAATCCTGTGCCAACTTTTGTCAAAGTTATCTCTTTCTCCTGTACATTCCTGCTAATTTTGGTGTATTCTATATTTCATTTATGTCTGTGCAATTTGTATACCATTTTTTGTACTTTTGTCTCTATATGTAATTTTTGTCTGTGCATTTTGTTTATCATTTAATGCGTTCAGTGTTTCGATAGTTGCTACCCCCATGCTGTCCGTGATATAACGCGAGTGAATAGTGACGAGTGAAACATACCTCAATACGTTTTTTCTGTTACTAAAATAGGTTTCTGATGTTTTATCTACTTTTATAATTGAACTCTGTCGTTTAATCTCTCAAAAGTGTTCTTAACCTGACAATATACTTTTTATTTAACTTGGTATTGGTTAAAGTTTTCTAAGCGATTGTTTACAACTACCTCTGAGCTAAGAGGAACATAATAGTGTTTTCTTTATTATTTATTTTGATTTCACAAAAAATTTACCTGATTTGCAACTTTTTATTTTACTACCAAAAATCGTTGCAAAATGACAACCCCCCGACGCAGGTACTCTAATTATTTTCCATCAAAGCGCGCTATCTAGTATTCTTGGATTCGATGCATACGGACCGGCCTTGCGAACTTTCGCTTTCAATGTTGAAAACGTGGAAAAATTTTTTTTGAAAGAATGCTATAAAAAGATCTTCGTGCGCGGAGTCATCGTAAAATTAAAGAAAGCCGCACAACGTACCGCTTGTCACGAAACAGTAGTACTATCCGCCAGTCCATAAAGCGGAAATAAAAACGCAATTAGGGAGATTGCTTGAGCTCGGTGTGATTCTTTAATGACACGGAGCTCAAGCAATCTTCCTAATTGCGTTTTTATTTCCGCTTTATGGACTGACACAGAGTGCTAATATTTCGTGACAAGCTGCACGTCGTGCGTGGTGTGAATAGTATGGTGTTCTAGGTTCCAACCTAAAAAATCAAACTCGCCTTTAAGTTCGCTTCTTTGAATTCTTTCTAAAAAGCTTCATGCTGAAGAAAACCGAAAGTGGCGGATGATAATAATTTAAAACCTTTGACTGCTTAATACCGAGGGGGTATTTCTTGGTTCTTGAGTTCGCTAGTGGGTTTCATTAGATACGAGTGAACCCTGCTGATAGGCCAACGTCTGTATTTCCTACAGATCGTCCCACTATGAGTACTTGAGAATGCCTTTCGGCCTCAAGGGTGCTCTGGCTACGTTTTAAACCCTAATGGACCGTTTATTGATGGGACTTTAGGCGACGGTGTTATTAGTTTACTTTGGCTATACCAGGATGCCCATCGTGAAACAATCCGAAAACTTGTTCTTTTAGACGTAGAGGAATAATAACACGATTACCTAGGCCGACGCAAATTGCAATTGACCCACGCATCTAACATCACTTTTACGGATAATGTCATAATCATAAGCACTTAAGATGACAGCACAACGCTGTAAGTGACTAGCAGCCCGAGATGGGATACCTGCTTTCGGTCCGAGTATTCGCTTAATAGGTTCATTTTCTGGCACCAGGATAAACTTCCTCCCGTAGATACATTTATGAAATTTCTCGCTCCGAAAATTAATCCCAACCCTTTGTGTTCGAGTTGGCTGTAATTTTGCTCCGCAGAAGTTGAACTAGCTGACGCAAATTGTATAGGCCTTACATTGCCATCGATTACATGGTACAAAACAGCTCTAACACCGGCTGGGCTTGCGTCAGTTTCTACATAAATCGGTTTGTTTATGTCGTAATGTACAAGGAGATTATTCTTTTTCAAAAGAGTTTTGCTCAATTTAAAAGCTAGATCGCAAGAATTGTTCCAAACAAACTTTTCGTTATCACGTAGCAAATTGTACAGCGGTTTTAGATGAGTGCTTAGATTTGCAAAAACTTTCCGAAATAATTTAATCCACCTGAGTACGATTTCAATTCAGTAGCATTAGTCGGAGCCGGGCAATTTAGTAGTGCGTCCATTATCTGGTATTGGCCTTACGCCATCTGCATCTATTCTATACCCTACGTAATCGACTGAGTTTTCAAAAAATTTGCATTTTGCTATCTGTATTCATACATTGAACTCATCCAGTTTCTTTAAAACGACTCTAAGTCTCGTTTGACAATCCTCAAGGCTTTCTCCACTTACGATTAAATCAACTAAATAGCAACAGACGTCTTCTATTTTTTTTAGTATCGCATCCACTACCGACTAAAACGAATAATCCTCGATGATTATTTACTGTTCAAAATTGTTTACTGGCTTCCGAAAGCTCAAGTTTTGTAAAAGTGGAGATTAAATCAAGCACGTAGAAAACTTTGCCACCTCATAACGAAACTAAAATGTTATCGATTCTCGAGAGAGGATACATATCTCTCAAAATATTCGGATTTATGATAGGCTTGTAATTAACGCACAATCTCAACTTATTTCCTTTCCTTGGAACAACGACTAAGGGTGAAGCCCATTCACTGTAATTGGCCTAGGTCCAGAGACCATTTGAACTAGTTCGTCTAATTCCTTACCTACTTCGCTGATAGTATTATAATGCAGCCCATAAGCTTTCTTAAATATTGGCATAGAACCATCTTTTAAAAAAATATTTGCGACGAGACAATGAATACGAGCACTTTTGTCTGGATCAAAAACCTAAGGAAAATCTTTTTTTTTGAATCGTATGAAAATCGCGTTTCTCATTAATTGTATTAATCAAACAAATATTTTTCTTCCCACCGGGATACAAAACAGATAACCAGTCTCTGCAAAGTGAAGGAATCGGAACACATTCGCGCACAACAATAATTGACAACTTAAACGCAGGCGAATTCCCATTTTTTGTAACGCTTACCTCAATACGTCTTAATATAGACAAAGGACCGCTGGAAGCTTCCTGTAAATTTAATTCACACGGAGTTACCTCTAAAGAATTTTTGAAATAAACCTCGTAATCCTTATTGCTCCAGATTGTTACTGCTGTTCCAGTGTCGCTCCGAATGTAACCTCCTTGTCTTCCACGATTAAAGGTTTTTCTAGTCGTGGGTCAATTGCACTTCCGACGTGTAGCTTGTTGATTGCATTTAGATTAGACACATAATAAGTGCATGGCTCCTCTTGATGACCTGACGAATTGAGCTCCTCCTCTCGCAGTTGATTGACGTGTGCAGTTTTCTTTTTTTTACAGACCTATTAGAAGTGGCTTACTGTACCACAGCTATTGCATTTTGCCGCCTTTGCGATAATAGAGTTGTAAAGGCGACTAAAATTGGAAATGTTACAAGTTACTTTTTGATACCTTTGGAAGGAAAAATTTAGTTGATGTGAAAAATATATTTTATGTTAAAGATATGCATTCAAATTCGATTAGCTATGGTAAAATAACGGAAAATAATAAAATTGTTTCTAAGGGTAAAATGACAAAAATTTTTGATAATGCAGGTAATATTACGTCGGTAGTCTTCAAAGAAAATGGTTGATATATTATGAAAAGTAAATTAAAAACAGTAGAATCGTCGATTAATATCGCAAATAAGAGTTCTGATAATATGAGTCGAAAGGAGAAATGACATCGTTTGTAAGGCCATGTAAATTTCAAGTATTTAAATACTTTGTCTAAAGAACAATTTTGTTGGATGGTGTTCCAAAAGAGCTTGAACCAGATTTTATTAAGTGTAAAACCTGTATTGAAAGTCAAATGCATAATAATCCCTGTAAGATCAATAGCGATATGGCAAAGGATATTTTGGAAACAGTACACATGGATGTTTGTGGACCTTTCAATACAGTGGGTTTCAAAGGTGAAAAATATTTTGTTTTCCTTCGTCGATGATTATAGTAAAATTGCGAGAATTTATATCATGAAATCTAAAGATGAAGTTTTTGACTGTGTTGTTCAGTATGTAAATGAATGCGAAAATTTAACTGAAAAAAGGGAAAGTGTTTAAGATGTGATAACTGTACGGAATATTTAAAAGGTAATATATATAATTTTACTAAAGAAAAGAGTATTGTTACTGAAAATTTTCCAGCTTATGTACATCAATTAAATGGGACAGCAGAATGCTTTAATCGAATGATAATGATATGTCGCGTTGTTTATGAGCCGAAGCAAATATCCATGAAAATTATTGGCCTAAAATAATTTGCGCAGCAACATATTTAAAAAATTGTACGTTATCTAATACCATAGAAAGAAAAACACCTTTAAAAATATTTCTTCTCAAGAAACCGGATGTTTCTAATATACGTTTATATGGTATTAAAGTTTATATAAGAAAACCGGAACAAAAAAGAACCTCTAAATGGGATAATAAGGCAGATAAGGGTATTTTGATTGGTTACAGGGAAGTTGGTTATAGTGTGCTTTAGAATAATAAAGTTATAGTTGCAAGACTCGTCGATATTGTTGAGGAAAATGTAAAATGTATTGGTTTAAGTGAACATGAATCTGAAAATCAAAATAATATTGCTGATATTTGTTTAAATAATGACTCATTAGATAATAAATTTAAAAGTACTGATGAACATGCGAGCGATGAAAATGAAAGATCTAAATCTGAACTTCGTAAATCTCAGCGAACTAAAATTCCTCCAAAGAAATACGACGATTATTATGTATACAATAGTAGTATTTTTTAAATTTTTGTCGAGCTGATGTACCTAATACATTCGAGGAGGCGATTGAAAGTAATGAGAAAAAAATTTGGATTGAGGCTATGGATAAGGAAATGGAAAGCTTAAATACAAATAAAACATGGGAATTAGTTGAAAATACTACAAATACGAAAATTTTGGATGTAAAATGGGTTTGTGCAAAAAAATCTGATAATAAGTATAAGGCTAGACTAGTACTAAAAGGCTTTCAGCCAATTGATGTAATTGATAATATATACTCTCCTGTTGCAAAAATGCAAACTTTGAAAATTTTACTATCGTATTGTTGGTCAATGGGCTTCGACATTGAATAAATGGATATAGAAACTTTATTTTCAAATGGTAAAATAAATTCTGAGGTTTATGTTTATCAGCCGAATGGTTATAATGACGGTACCGGTAGGGTATGCAAGTTATTAAAAGCATTGTACGGACTAAAAGAAAGTCCAAGGGCATCGTATAAATGTCTTGATAAATTCTTCATAAGTTTAAGTTTCAATAGAAGTAATTTAGATTATTGCTTATATACTTCTGGAAATGGAAATGATACCATTTATGTATTAATTTTTGTGGATAATCTACTAATTTGTGGTAAACATGAAAATGAAATTATTACGAGCGGTGTTAGTTGAAATTTTCCGGTTTTTTCAATAAACAAAACACTTAATCCTCAAGGGAATCTCAAAAGAATTTTATTCAAAGTATTGACCATTGGATTCGACATATTTTGCCCATCTCACCAGGCTTTAATAACTCGAGGTACACCACACCACATTGGTCCCACTAAACACAGAGCATTGTCTTACGGCCGAAGCGGTTTGGCCTTGAGTCGATGAGCCGACCTCACCAGGTGAAAGCCAAGATTTTTTCCGCTTTGGGTTCTCGAAATTAATCCATTTTTCGTCCCCCGTGACAATTTGATGCAAAAAAGATTTCATTTCGGACCGTTCAAGAAGCATTTCACCAATGGTTTTTCTATTTTCCATTTGTTTATCGCTCAGTTGGTGTGGTACCCATTTTCCATACTTTTAGATTTTTCTCAAGGTTTTTAAACATTGGCAAATTGCTCCTCGGGTCACATTTAGTGTTTGTGCCAATTGTTGTTGTGATTGAGTTGGGTCTTCATCCAATAATGCCTGCAATTCCTCGTCTTCGAACATTTTCGCTGCACCAGGATGTTCATTGTCTGTTAAATCGAAATCTCCACTTTTAGATTGACGAAACCATGTTCTAAACACTAAAGCATGTTCACCAAAACTTTCTACCAGCAATCGATAAGCTTCAACTGCTTTTTTTTTGTTGAAATAAGAAAAGCAATGAATGCCGCAAATGCGGTTTACTTGGAACGAAACTCGACATATTCACTGTGGTAAACATCTATGAGTAAAACCAGTAAACTTCAACTAACACCCCTAGTAAAATTAAAGTTATATTGTCAGAAAAATTAAAAATGAAAGATGTGGGAAATATTAAAGAATATTTAGGTATTACCGTTGAATATGAGTCTCGTGAACATGAAATGAAAATAAATCAAACCAAGTATAATGAATTATTAATTGAAAAGTATAGTTTAGAAAATAGTAAACTGTATAATACACCGATGGAAGTAAATTTAAAAATTGAAAAGTCTGATACCTGCGAAAGAAGTATTAAATATTGAAATTTAATTGGTGAATTGTTATATATAGGTTTGGCTACAAGGTCTGACATAAGTTTCAGTGTGAATTATTGAAGTAGGTATTAAAATTGCTATAATGAGACACATTATAAATACGCTTTACGAATTTTGAATTATTTATATCTAATGAAGGATTTAAACTTGACACACAGAAGAAACGAAAATGTAAATATTATGGATTGTTATGTTGACGCCGATTGGGCGGGTTATCATTTAGATAGAAAATCCACAACAGGTTATATAACAAGACTGTTTGGAAATGCAATTAATATGGGTAAAAGAATTAATGAAAACATTTGGTGTACAATTAATATATATTTTTACAAAATCCTTGTGTAGAAAAGTTGGAAAAGTTTCAAAGTATGTTAAATTTGAAATAATGTAAATACAATATAAATGTAAGGAGGCGTGTTGAGTATAAGTGATACATCTATATTGTAATCCGGTAGGTGTGTAATGCGAAAATTCGTGAACGTATATAAGTATGAGTTACTGATAGGAGAGGCACTCTATTGTAAGCCTTTACTGGGTGATAAGAAACGCACCGAGCACCGCGACTATACTTAGCATGTAACTGACAATAAATTACATGGTAGTTTAACAACAAAAGTCTTCTTTCAATTTCTTTTCTCAACATTTTCTCATAGTTTGTACCATGATGTTGGTTACTTTCGTTTTTACGCTCTCCTAGCAATTTTCTCCTGATGTCCAAATGTGAATTCCGCATACCAGCTGATCTCTAAGAGCTTTTATCAGTTATCGTGTCTCAATATGGAGAGTTGAAAATCTTCAGTTTACTTGGTCGTGACCGATTTTTCAACGAACTTATTGAGGATGATTTCTATATTACGATTAATAAACAGAAGAATGCAGTGCATCATTCAAGCACTACGTCTGTCAAAATTCCAAAGAACGAAAACGCTCTCGAAAAAATTCCTGGAAATACATTTTAAATCATGCTCAAAAGGGTATTTTCCGAACCTGACCCTAGAGTAACCCTTCGCTTCGGAAATGTCAAAACACCTCCGACTGACGAAATTAAAGAAATTGTAAATAAAAACCGTCGCAGTCTTGCAGGAGGCCATAAAGGTTGTAGGAAAACGTATCATAAAGTGAGTGAGCGTTTCTATTGGCCGGACATGGTTAGAGAAATACAGGAAATCCTCAAATCGTGTCGAGGTTGTCAGTTGAACAAACTAGTTAGAAACTAAACAAAAAAGCCTGTGGTGCTCACTGACGCACCAGCCGGTGTCATCGACAAGGTATGTTTGAATATTGTGAGGCCTCTGCCTTTCAGACCAAATAGAAATCGACATATCTTAACGATGTAATGACCTGCACTAAAAATGGTCTCGTAGTCGCGGTACCAGATGTTCGTGCAAGCATTATAGCTGATGCCTTTGCCCGAAAGTTCATTATGGTATTTGCATGTCCAAGAGCTATCTTGTCTGACCGAGGGACTATATTTTTCTCAATAAATTACTTAACAAGCTCACGAAACTGTTTAAAATTAAACAGCTAACGGCATCTAGATATCGTCCACAGACGAATGGCAGTTTAGGGCGCAGTCAAGAAGTTTTGTCAGACTACCTGAAGCATTATCTGTGAGATAACGACGATTGAGATACTTTACTTTAATTCGCGATGCTCACAAATAATACGAAGATGCACTAGGGTGCCATATTTTCCTTGCACCACTTGGTGTTCGGTAGGGAAGCCTGGCCAGCATTAGGTCTTCCAACCGAGGGAGTCTTCGAGACTTATGGCACCTACTTGAGTGATTGAATCACACGTCTTGATGAAGTCCGCGCGATTGCAGCTAAAAAACTTCCCGATGTAAAGATTCGTTGGAAGGATTATGAGAACCGTAACTCAAACGATAAGCAGTTTGGGCCAGGTGATCTGATCCTGTACCTCAGAGAACACCGCAAAAATAGGTTCAAATGTTATAATGACGTTGTGATCGAAGTTGTCAACATTCACGACAAAAGCAAAGGTATTAAATGATCCTAAATCTGGGAAAAGATTTCTGAAGCACCTCGACAAAATAAAACGTATTTATTGCAAAAGATCCGATGAATCGGATTATTAGAACTCTGATAACAATCTTTCCAAATTTTATGTTCTCAGATGTCACATTCCAAATTTTAAGAAAACATAACACCTACATTTTATTAATTGATTATGCAACATAAGGTGGATTCAAGTATTATAAATATATTTAACAAATTGTATGATTTTGCCTTTTCAGGCATTTCATATTCTATATAATTTGAGAAATGAAAAAAAAATTCTCTAAAAACCATGATTATTCAGATTTCAATCCAAGTATTTCTTATTGTAAATTATTTTACGTATATGATAAAAGAAGCTTATCGAAAAGAAACAAATTACGGAATGTATAAAATTCTACTAAAACTTTCTACTTCCAGAAATTAAATTTTATTGCATAACTCTTTTGTCCAAAAAGATTTATCGGGTTATACAAGAATACAATTTAAAAAAATCTAAAACATAAAGCTTACAAAATTCCGATTACTAAAACTTTTGGAAAATAGTTTTTAAGAGGTGAAGGTGTTTTTATCTGTTAACCCCCCCCCCCCCCCAACCCTTCCAGAAGGGGTTCTAGAAAAAATCTTATAACACTTTTAGATCAAGGCTATATCCAAAAAATACGATACTTTGAAGATATTTTCGAAATGGAAAATTTACTTAGTATGTTTATGTTGTCTTTCAAATTTTTACTTCATTATACTTGAAAATACAGAAAATCGTAAAAAATGGAAAATCATAATTTTTTGTAAAATTTTTTAATCAGAGGTTGAAATTGCTGTTAGACCAGAAACTCAGAATAACTTTCGAACTAAAAGCAATACACTTTTAATTGAGCAATTCAAATTACGATTTGAAATAATATAATATTGGAATTATTTTAACCTAAACAAATTAGAAACTCTGAATATTTGCGATCAATGTAAAGTAACTGAATGATTCTCAAGATTAGTTGAAAAATATTTATTGCTGTTATAGGAAAAGAATATTTTTTGGCTAATATAGAACTTTTACTCTATTTGAACATTTAGGGAAATTGGAAATACATTTAATATTTTTCTTAAGGTTGACAAAATTAACGCTAAAGAGGAAAAAGCATAAAAGGTAAATTTTTCTTCAAATACTCAAGGCAACTTCAGCTTCTGATTCCGGTCTTTAAAAGCGAATTTTTTTTATTATTATTAAGTCAAGATGCAAGCAGATTAATCTAGTCTCATCCAAACCTACTGTTCCAGGCTCGTTATATGCTTATTCCCACTCAGAAAAATAATTACAAATAATTTAGGCTTTTCTTTGACGGAAAATCAGTTAATATTTTCCTGTTCCAAAGAATTTTTTTTAAGTGCAGAATTCCGAAAAACGAAACCAAGAATCAAATGGCCAAAAAAAAACACTATAAAATGTTCCTATTGAAATTTTAAAAAAGATTAAAATGATTTTTCCCTTAGACAAAAATAAAAAAAGGGGAAAGAAAAATGAGAAGGTAACCAAATCCCCTCGCTTCTTTTTTATTTCTTATTATTCCTTTTCATTTTTATTATTATCAACTAACACGAGAGTCAGACTGCGAAAATATATTGACTAATTCTTTAGGGACTGCAGTTTTGTATAAATTAGTGAAGTTTTCTTATCACTTGTTCATTTTAGCACATCAAATCGTTTAGAAATATTAAAATGTTTGATAAAATACGAATAATTTTATAGCGCCTTGTTTTTTTGTTTCATACCGGAAATGAAGTGGGTGTGTGAAAAATTTTTGTTTCTCCTTTTAAAAAATAATAATTTGTATTAACTTAACGGAAATTTGTTATTTAACAACAAACTTACAACTTTTCTTTGCTAAACGTTTCCAATTCATTAAAAAAGTTCATAAATCAATGTAAAAACTAACTACAAATAATTTATCAGTGGGATAGAGTAAAAACAATTTTTTTTATCATGTTATAAACAAATTAAGAAAAAAATTTCATTTTTTGTGATTTGCAATGATTAGCTAATTTTGACCCATACCTTTTGTATAAATCATCTCAGATAATGATGTACGCTCACAATATGTTAAGAAGAGCTAATGATTGCCAAATTATTTAAACAATTTTTATAAACAAATGCACATTTGGCAATTTTTTATGAGCAGGCTTGATTTTTTTGGAATCAACTTAAAATGTTTTTCCTAAGATTCTTTTCTATCATATTTTTAATAGTGACCAAGAAGTGTTAATTATCTAATCAATTTTTATCAACAATTGCACATTTTGACCATTTTATGATGAAAAGGCTTAGTTTCTTTGCGGAATCAACTTAACCCCTTCCGGCATCCATTTTTCATACAAATAAGTTTTTCATGAAAATTGGTACATAGGTGTTTTTGGGGTCGCTGTTTACGAATCTGAACTTAGATTTAAAAAATTCAAAATGGCGGGTTCAATATGGCGGCTAACATTTGGTATATTTTCTTATTTTTTCTGAAAATTGGTATACGGGGGTTTTTGGGATCACTGATCACGAATCTGAACTCAGATTTAGAAAATTCAAAATGGTGGATCAAATATGATGACTTAAATTTGGAATATTTTTGGGTTTTTTTAGAATTGGTATACAGGGGTTTTTTGGAGTCGCTAATCACGAATCCAAACTCAGATTTTAAAATTTAAAAATGGCGGCTTTTTTGTTCACTGAAAAATATGATACCAAGGAGAGTTAGGAAAAACATTTTAAATTAATTCCAAAAGGAAAAATTAGGCCTTTTCACCATAAAATGGTCAAAATGTGAATTTATTCACAAAAATTGTTTAAATAATTAATATTTTTTGACTTTATAAAAAATATTGTAGTAAGGAGTCTTAGGAAAACATTTTGAGTTGATTCCGCAAAAAATCGAGCCTTTTCTTCATAAAATAGTCGAGATGTGTATTTGTTCATAAATTTTGTTTAAATACTTAATATTTTCTGTCACTATGAAAAATATGATAGTTAGGAGTTTTTGGAAAAAATTTTAAGTTGATTCCGTAAAAAAATCGAGACTTTTCATCAATAAGTGATCAAAATGTGCATTTGTTTATAAAAATTGTTTAAACAATTGGCAATCATTAGCTCTTCTCAAATTATTGTAATCGCACATCATTATCAAAGATACTTTATACAACAGCTATGGGTGAAAATTAGCTAATCATAGCAAATCACGAGAAAATTACCATTTATTGAGGAAAAGGCTTCATTTTTTTTTATGGAATCAATTTTAAACATTTTTTTCTTCGACTCCTTGCTATGATATTTTTTATAGTCACCAACAATATTAATTATTTAAACAATTTCTATAAACGAATTTTAGTCACCATGAAAAACATGATAGCAAGGAGTCTTAGGCAAAACATTTTAAGTTGATTCCGCAAAAAAATCAAGCCCTTTTATCTTTAAATGGTCAAAATGTGCATTTGTTTACAAAATTTATCTAAATAAGTAACATTTTTTTGTCAATATGAAAAATATGATATGAAGGAAAAAATTTATTCTGCAAAAAAATCAAGACTTTTCATAGAAAAATTGTCAAAATCTGTATTTGTTTATAAAAATTGTTTAAATAATTGGAAGTCACCAGATGTTCTTAACTTATAGTAAGCGCACATCATTATTTGAGATACTGTACATAAAGTCTATGCGTAAAAATGAGCTAATCATTGCAAATCACGAAAAATTACTTTTATTCTTTAATTTACTTATAACATTATTAAAAAATTTGTTGTTACTCTAACCCACTGATAACTTATTTGCAGTTAGTTTTGACATTTATCTATGACCTTTTTTTAAGAATTTCAAAGTTTAAAAGAAATGGTATCCTGGGAAAGTTTAGCAACAAAAAGTTGTAATTTTGTTGTTGAATAACAAATTTCCGTTAAGTCAAAATAAAAATTGCATAATAAAACGTTATACGTGGAAACCTTACGGTCAATTCTAGAGAAAAAAAATCAAAATCCGTTAAGAATTGCACTGTCAGTAGATTTTGTCCAAAAAATGTATTTTTTCTCCCACTGTGTGACGTAGCATAATTACAAAAAATTTAGATTCTCCCTAATTTGCCATTTTCAGCCATTTGACCATTTTTTCTTTCTCCTAGAGGAAGCTTTGTTTAATTTTGTTAACATTCTACAGATAATTTTATAGATTAAAAATTTATTAGTGGAAAACCGACTAGATTTCTCTAAGGGATATACATTTTTTTATCTTTGTACGCATATTGATACATGAGGCAGAAAAATAAAAAAAAGCGATTTTCAGGTTTCTTTTGACACACGTGTTAAATTATTCTGAAGGTTTAATAGAGAAAAACTAAAGAAAATACAGAACATTTAGAGAACTGGTATAAATAATCTTCCGCATTCCACCCTATTTATTTGAAGAATAAATAACGCGTGTCATTGCATAGATGATGACAGATAGTATATATAGCAGCCATTTGCTAACTCACTCTTCATACGCAGTTCTTCAAAAATCAGTTTACTCTTTTATTTCTTTTTTAATCGAGATATTAAAAAAAATGAAAAATACTTTGGCCACTTTTCTTCTGGCGTTCGTGATTTTTCTCTATTTTGATGGTGAGCATACTGTCGGAGAAAGTGGGGCATGATGCCTTTGCTGAGCACGGAGACTAAAAATAAAACGCTAGTGTTTTTAAAATTCTTATATTAGTTTTTTACATAAAATAACTTTCTTTGATATTAAAGGAAGTGATTTAACGTAATGAAAACAAATACAGGGTGGACACGCTGGGGCTTACATACATGGCGAGTTGAATGCTACCCGTATTGCACAATAGCAGGGGAGAAGCCATTATACAGGGGTATTTTCATATTTCGCTCCTTTAAAGTTTCATTCGGATCGGCCATTCGGCCAAGTCCGTGCATCTTCGGATCAAGTTTATGATAGTTTCCATGGTTGCGTTCGAAACTTCAAACGGTTACGTTCAGATTCACCTGTTTGCCCTAATCGCTGTCAGTAAATGTCCGCAATGATAATTTAAAGTTTACGCATGTAATATTTCATTCACTTTATTTGAAGCATATCCTTTCTATTCATAACATACCTTTTTTATGCAGTAAAAATAAGTCTCACTTCATTATTAATTAAACACTTTTATTATTTGTAATTACTATATAACATAACCTATATTGTTTTGACACTTGTATCCGTTTGAAGTTTCGAACGCAACCATGGAAACTATCATAAACTGGATCCGAAGATGCACGGACTTGACCGAATGGCCGATCCGAGTGAAACTTTGAAGGCGCGAAATATGAAAATACCCCTGTATAATGGCTTCTCCTCTGCTGTTGTGCAATTCGGGTAGCATTCATCTCGCCATGTATGTAAGCCCCAGCGTGTCCACCCTGTATAAAGATTATAAAACTCGACCGTGATTTTTAAGAGTCTTCATGGGCCGCACCAGCACTATAGCCTACTTTCCTATCATATTATTATTATTATTTATAACAAATCTTACTTATGAATTTTATCTTGTTCGCTAAAAATTATGCAGCTTAAAATGTGAATTCCTCAAGTTTCCAAACATCCAAGTTCTTTTAATTGCGCAATAAAGTGTCAACTTTTTTATTTTCTAACTTATTTTCACACGAAGCGTCACATCAAGCTGAAAATTTGGGATACTAAATAAGAGGCACTAAGAAAGGTGTATCTGGTCCTAAATTTTTATAATTATGCAAACAAAATTTTGTTAGAAATAATTTATTTTTCATAATTATACAAATTTAGGACCGGACCCACCATTCTTAGTGCTTCTTATTTATTATCCCGAATTTTTAACTTGATGCGGTGCTTCGTGTAAAAAAAAATTAGGTAATTTAGGAATCTTGTTAAGTGACCTACACGCCACATGGTCTCAAGGGGAAAAAAACTATAACGGATTAAGATTAGGATAAAAAATAGTTTTCTGGACAAATTACTCTAGCGCTTACAATTTTCATCCTCTTTGACCATTTTTGTGCAAAATGCAACTTAACTAAATTTAATAGAGATTGATGAGAGCCTATTTAAAAATTTTTATTTTTTATTAAACAAACATAGTCAAATTTACAACTTCACATATTTTCAACAAATTTATTTAGTTTTTGTTTACAAATATGCTTCCAGTGACTCATAATTGTTTGTTTTTGTAGTTTTAAAGTTAAAATGATTTATTTTTTAATCATATATGGCTTCTTCTATGGCTCTAAATAGTTAGAAAACAGTTTTTTAAGAACATTAAAAAAAATTATATTGTAAGATTCTTTAGTTATTTTAAAAATTGGAAACAAGGGAGTTGTAAATAATGTTTTAGCGGAAAAATGAGCCGTCCTTTATTAAAATGCAATCGTTTTTCAAAAATTGGTTAGAAGCGAAGGTACAGAAAAAACTTAACTGCAAAAAAGATACATTAAATTAGTGTTTTTTGGTGTGAATTTTATTATTTTTCATGAACAATAATGTTTTATTTGAAATGACATCAGTTATAATATTTTTATTTATAAAATCATAGAAAAACAATTTTTTTAGGTATATGACTTTTAGCACGACAATATATCTTTAATTAAGAAAGATATATTTTCAAACAAAAATTAAACAGATACATTTTTAGTTGATTTTAGGCCGAAAAGAATTAGTTTCCACTAAGAACACTAACTTTCTATTTTCGTAACAAAATAAAACAAATTCCACAGAAGATTAAAACAGAAGGTAACTGGGAAATACTGTGAAGCCTACGATAAATACACATATATTTTAATAATTGATTGATGAAAGAATTATAATTTCAATAAAAATTCTGTTCCCTGAGTTTATCAATTCTTAGTTTGAATTGGGAACGGTGGGGTGGTTGTTATTCAAAATATTACAGTATTTCTATAGTTTTCATAGGGTTTGGGGAGGGGGTTACACACGAGCATTGAATTTTTAATATTAAAAATGAACGAAGTTTAAATTGAAAGTCGTTAACAATGAGAAACTCTCAATTATAAATCTCCAAAATTAAACTAATAAAAAATATTAAAAAGTAAACTCCTTAAAAATATGACTCTTAATAATAGAATAATTAAGAAATTTACATTTCCTGAATTAAAAAAATTGTATTTTATCTCTTAAAACTTGTAAACATTTAATCTGCGAACAGAAAATCGCATCTACTTTTGTCAATTTTTCCGAAAACTAACTTTTTCCCATTTGAATTTCATGCGTATTTCGAAGGCCTGGGGGCAGGTCATAATGTTGACGATTTAAACAAAAATGTTGGTAGCCTAGTCCTCTAGCAAAAAATTATAGTTATCTTGGAACATCCTGATGAGTACGTGCGTAAAGTTTTGATAATTTTTTTTAGATTTCATACATTTTAAAAGCTTTATTTCTTACAATTAATATTAAATGTTTGTTTCTAATATAGTTATAATAATATAATATAATCTAATATAATATAGTTTGTTTCTAATGTATATTAAGCTGCTAAGTTTTTACTTGGTGTAGATTTTTGCATCATAGATGTTTTTCTTGTGAGATTAAAATATATCGAAAAGCATGACTGCTTCCAAAGTTTCTCTTCTCTGAAGATACTCTTAAAAAATTAATCAAATCGCGGGCTCTCATTTCGATATACAGAAATACATTTCTTGTAAATTTTTTGTCAATAAAATTAGGTATTGCTTCAAGATACATGGAATTAGATATGGAAAATGGCTCAGTTTATTATGGCGCACTCGCCGGCCCTGCAGACCCGCCCCATTGGCTAATGCATGTCCAATCTGAAAAATTTACGTCATATTTAGTTTTTATGAAAATAGAGAAAACATTCAATAATCAAGAGGTGATTGGGGGCCTCCAGTTCGTTGCCCATGCTAGTATGTGGAACAGATTGAGGAAATACTTGTCTACGATTGGACAGCCAGCAGCTGATGTTGGTCTAAAGGCAGTTAAGATAATGTATCGTGGATATCATACAGCAACTCGTTTCGATACTTACAATTTCGAAGACCCAAAATTAGATGAATATTTACGCATATGGATGACCGTGGCTGGAACTACAAATATCGTAACTGCGAAACTGCAGACACAATCCTTTCATCGTTCATACATGCACCCAGAAGTTTTAAAGAGATGGGATAATTACTTTAACAAAAAATATCCACATTATTCGCGATAATTAAATTAAATCATTATCGAAATACTAATTTCAAAAGAAAACAATTGTTTGCTTAAGTTCTTCAAGCTGACAAATTATTTTCTTCTTAATTGTTTATGAGACTGTCAATCATCTCACAAGTTGGCTAAACTATTCCTACTTTATTATTCAAACACTATGAAAAATATGATAGTTAGGAGTTTTAGGAAAAAATTTTAAGTTGATTCCGTAAAAAATCGAGCCTTTCGTCAATAAGTTATCGAAATGTGCATTTGTTTATAAAAATTGTTTAAATAATTGGCAATCATTAGCTCTTCTCAAATTATTATAATCGCACATCATTATCAAAGATACTTTATACAACAGCTATGGGTCAAAATTAGCTAATCATAGCAAATCACGAAAAAATTACCATTTATTGAGGAAAAGGCTTCATTTTTTTATGGGATCAATTTTAAACATTTTTTCTTCGACTCCTTGCTATGATATTTTTTATAGTCACCAACAATATTAATTATTTAAACAATTTCTATAAACAAATTTTAGTCACCATGAAAAGCATGATAGCAAGGAGTCTTAGGCAAAACATTTTAATTTGATTCCGCAAAAAAATCAAGCCCTTTTATCTTTAAATGGTCAAAATGTGCATTTGTTTACAAAAATTATCTAAAGAAGTAACATTTTTTGTCAATATGAAAAATATGATATTATGATAATTTCAAAAGAAAACAATTGTTTGCTTAAGTTCTTCAAGCTGACAAATTATTTCCTTCTTAATTGTTTATGAGACTGTCAATCATCTCACAAATTGGCTAAACTATTACTACTTTATTATTCAAACACTAAGTTACGGTTCAAAAATTGATTGTTTTATCCTATGACATTTTCATTTAAAGCCTGTTTCTTCATTTATCATGTTATTGTAAACATAGATATATTTATGATAATACATTTATTCAATTGTGAGTATGTGAAACCAGGCTTCAGCATCTGAAAATAATAATTATTAGTGCATTTATGTATTTCATTGATGTTAGTTGGTTGAATAAAAAAATTTAAATTATAAATCTTCTGTGACCTATTATTTCAATTACAATTTAAAAACCCAAGAAGATTCTCTTGTTATTGTGGTAATTCTCAAAAACCTGCTTTCAAACGTTTTAAAGCGGATAAAGCATCTAGAAATATTTATACAAATACTAAATAAACTTAGAAAAAGGATTATTTTATTGAAAGAAAATTTTTTCAATTAAAGGAAAAACATTCATTTACGTACAATTAAAAAAAAATGTCTTTGATTCTAAGAATTTTGTTGAATAAAAGAAACACATCTTGTCGAAAAAAGCTTTTTCTTTACTTTCAGAAGATTTTCATCAATTTGCAGTTGTGTTTGGGTAAAGGAAATCAATTATCTTAAAGATGTCTTCTCTATATATTTTTCTTAGGATAACTATTAAAATCTTTTAAATTAAAAACTTTTCAATTTTAAAGATTTGAAAATTCTTTAATTTGGAAGTTGCATACAAAATAATGTTCTACATATATGATTATTCTAACTGACAATTTTATAGTTTGGTACAGATAATAACATTATTTAAAAATAATTTATTTAATTATGTATTATTATTTATTACTATAAAGTATTTATTATTATTAGCATGGTAACTTTTGAAAAAACTAGTCTGTGAGATAGACCTTGGTACACTCTGTTAGTGTCGAAAACTGAAGGTCAACTATGTTAGCCAACTATTTTGGATTGAAATTCAAAAAGTTGGACGATTTTAAAACTTTTCAGGAACACTTTTTTACGATTTGGAAATTCTATATTTTTTGTAGTACTCGTGGTACTCACAAACTCCAGTCTGCCCCTAGTGTCTACTTTATAAGGTCAGACAATTCAGCGGCACCACTAACGAAAAACAAAATGTCAAATAATGCATATTTTTGGCTATTTTTTGCTATTTTTCACCCAAAAAAATAATTTTTTGCTCTATTAGTTTTCGAGCAAACAGAGCAGCGCTAGCTTGCCGGCAACAGCGCGGCTAGATTTTTTGCTACTTTTTTTATTTCAAATGTGATTTTAAACACTTTTGTAAAACCAACCCTTATTTTTTTTGAAATACCCCCTGTAATAGAAAAAAGTATTTAAAAAATGACTAGGCTAGATTTTTTTGCTATTTTTTTGCTTTACAATGAGCTATGAATCGCTTTTGTAAAGTCAACCCTTATTAAAAAAAGTACCCCCTGTAATGGAAATAAGTATTAAAAAAAATATTGAAAAATAAATAAAGTTAATAAATATCAAAACTCGCAGCAGAAACAATTCAAGAGTAATATTACAGAAAACATTCATTTTTGTTCAAAGAACATATGCAATTGTTTTTCTTCTTTCACGTTTACTACGAGCAGAGAAAAACAAAAAATATTGTGTAATTGTGGAATTAAAATTTTATTGTCACTACCTAGTATTTGATGAAGTCGATCTACCTCAGAGTCTATGTTAGAAAATTTAAAGTAATCACCACATTTTTTTAAATAGTAAACAAATCCTATTATTCAATCCAAGTACTTATTATCTTCTATAATTTTACGTATATGTTAAAAGAAGCTTAACTGCAAGAAACAAAATGCGATGCGTACAAAATTATACTTCTGATTTCTGAAGTTTTAAAATAAATATATTTTCAAAAAAAAATCATCCCCTACTCTCCAGATATTCAATTTTCTTTGCTTAATTCTTCAGTTTTAAAAGATTTATCAAAATCTACAGGAATATAATTTAAAAACGTCGAAAACATGAAATTCACAAAATACTAAAGACCTAAAATAAATAAAAATCATTTTTCAAAAGTTTCAGGTATGTTGATAGGTGTATCCCATTCTCCGGAAAATCTGCATAGTAAAGTTATGTTCTCGTTTACATTTGTACTGCCTTATACTTTGTCGTGTCTGAAAATACAGAAAATAACATGAATGTCAAAAAATAGAAAAATCCGAAGTTTTTGTAAAAATTTAGAATTAGAGGCTAAGCTTGTTGTTAGATCCGAAACTCAGCTTAACTCCCGAATGTATGCAATATTATAATTTGATACAACGTTTATGGTTTTTTTGGTAAAAATGTTCAGTTAAAGGCTGAGATTTTGTTGGACCCAGAAATAAAATTAACTTTTGAATTTGAACAACACATTTTTAATCGAGCTATTCAAATTTCTACTTAAAATAATGTAAAATGGGTATGCTTTAAAATTAAGCAATTACAAACTGTGAACGTTTATAAGAAATGTAAAGAAACTTCTTGTTATATTTCACGTTTGCGATAAGGCAAAATGGAAATTTTTCTTGAGGTACTCAATGCATCTTTAGCTTATGATTGCTTTGAAAGCGGATTTTTTTCAATAATTAACATGTCCAGATTGATGAAAATGAATCAGTCCAGTCTGACCAAAAACTACTCTTTTATTCGCGTTAAATCAAGAAATATTTTCCTGTTCTATTTTGTTAGCAGGTGTAGGTTAACTATGTCAGGCTATTAATATGGTAAAGGCTTACAAATCATCATGGAGAAAAGTGTCCGAAGAATTTGATTCGTCATCATTTTGTATGGTTTGCCATTTTAAAAAGTAAGAAATTTAACATTTGTTGCAATTTTAACATTTAAAATGTTTTTTTTTAAACATGCTTCGGATCATTTTATTGATTAAAATTTCCGTCGACAGATTACACTAGATACCTGTCAGGAATATACATTCTTTTATCTTTGTTTGCATTTTTAGATATGAGGCAGAAAAATATAAGGAAAGAGTAGTTCAGCTTTGTTTTACATATGTTGTAATGTTTAATTATTCTGAAGATTGTATGAGGAATGAGTGTAACAAATATGGACAATTTTGAGATTCGCTACAAATAATTTTCCTAATTGTACTTTATTTTTTTAAGAATAAATCAAGCGTGTCATTGCATACTGTTAAAAGTGAGTATATATAGTAGCTATTTTTGAGACATTCTTTATAATCAAATCTCCGAAAATCAACTTACTCTTTTGACTCTGTGTCATTGTGAGAAAAAAAAATGAAGGATACTTTTGCTACTCTACTCTTCACGCTCGTGACTTTACTTTATTTTAATGGTGAGGTTAATTTTATATTATAATTATTATTCATAACGAATATCACATATGTTTTCACACGTGCTAAATTAAAGTTATCCAGTTTGAATAGACATTTCTTGAAGTTCACAAATATTAAAGTTCTCTCCATTGCAAAATAGAGAGAATTACTTGAATCGGTCAAATTTCCAATATGGTATCACAATAAATTCTGTTATTTTTCACAAATATCTAAATAGATCATTTTGTTTAAAATAAAAGGAATATAGAATTACACAATACCTTTCCTGAATCTTTTATTTAAAAAATAATAAATTAAAATTTGTGACTTTCGAAAGCGTGCTCAGTATCATAACGAGAGTGAGAGTAAGACTTACAAACTTAGTTGTTCTAAATTTTTACAAATCTACTAACTGTAGAAAAAGTATGGAAAAATATGTTTTGGTAAATTCTTATTATTGTAATTTTGATATCTATTTGGATGGGTGTCAATTTTATTTTTCATATCTGGATATGTTAAACGTACCAATACAATTAAACATCATTTCATTTAAAATAGAAAGATGTTACAAAAATCGATATTGTTTGAGTGATATAGTTGATTTTATAAATATTATTAAAGGTGTTGAATCAAATTTTCTTTTTCTTAATTTGTCTGTGAAAATGGAGCCAGACAATTTTCTTGTTTTTCTTATTCACAAAAATGTTTTTGATCAATTTTAACACTAAACTTAGTATAATAGTAATCATTGCAATTAGATGAAATTTCTCATCTAACCAAAAATTTAAATGATGGTAACCTTACTCGATAGATTGATAAGAGAAGAAATGGAACTCATTATTTATTCATAACTAATCTGTTAATAATAAATTGAACTTCGCATACGACTGACTCTGCTGTGATGAGGAAAAACCGGAGTGTTTTTCGATACGTCAATAAAATAAAGGATCATTAACAACTGGATTCCTTTCCTTTCTTTTGGTCTGAAGTATGTCATTCAACACCTTCAATAATATTTAGAAAATTAGCTTTTTATTTGCTGATATGCAGGAGATTACGAATGTCTAGCAAACACCTGTTTTCATAAAAATATTATCTGAGTACCTAATTCCTCCTTCCTTCCCTTCCACTACTTCTCTTTTCATAACTTCTTCCCATAGCTTACTTCTCCTCCACCGCTCACTTTACCACCAAAACGCCTACCTGTTTTTTTGACCTCCACTATCCCCACTATCGCACTATCTGATAAATTAATAGTAAAATCGAAATAAAGTTGAGAATCCATCTCTCATGATGCTTTGTCAAAGGATAATACATTTTTATTTCATAAATAATTTTATGATCAAATTCACAACTTGACATATTTTCAATAAATGGATGTAGTTTTCCTCGAAAGCTACTGCCAGTGATTCAGAAAGGACGTTACTATTTCCAATAAATCTTGATAATACACATTAAGTATTAAAGAGCCTTCCATTAAAAATCTTTAAAAATCAAGATTTTTCCATTGTAAATCTTCAAAAATCATAAAAAAATTAAAAGAGAAAAGTTCATATCTGTAAAATATGAATCTTGAAGGTTAAAATAAACTTCAAGATTAAATATTAAGAAATGCGGAACTTTGAATTGCAAATCTTTTGATATTGAAGAAGTTGAAAATGCGAACCGTTAAGATTGAAGCATTTGAGTTATATATGTTAACATTATATAAATTTATAATGCTATTTTTTTAAATTTACACTTTAGAATTTATGCGGATTTTTAGTTTTAAAATTAAAAATTCTGTTCTTTGATTGATTTACATTTTAAACTTGAGTTTCAAAATGAAAGAATTTTCAATTGTAAATCATCAGAATTGAAGATTTATTAATCAAATACCGTTAAGATTGAAGAATTCTCCATTGTAAATTTTCGAAATTGAATTTTTCAAAAAATGTTCCAAATTACATACTAACATTTAATTTATGAAAATTAAATATTCCGTAATTTCAAATTTTTAGCATTTACGAATTGTGTAAACTCTTCACAATTGCAAAACTTTAAATTGCAAAGTTCTCGAAATTGAAAAGTATTTAATTTAAAAGATGTACAAATTAAAATTAAAAAATTGTTAGTAATTACACCATTAGGCCATTTCCCTTTCGGGGTAGGCGTGACTCACTCGGAAGGGGAAAGGAGTAGTGTGTGGAAGGGATAGAGATTTTTCAGATTGATCCACAATTCTCATGCTATTTAAGTAAATAACACGTTCGTTCCGCAACACTGCTCCGACCCAGGTTGCTGATCAATCTTTCTATCAATCACCCCAAGCGAAGAACCTCACGAAGTCGTTATGTAAGGTTCCCCACTTGGGTCCATTAGTGGCCAAGGTCTTTTGTTTCAGGCTTCATTCACTCTACTGACACTCTTTTTATTAACTATTTGCCGCCATACTTTCCTGTCCTGGCATACTTCTCTAGCTTCCTTTATGTCCATGCACTTTTTCATGCAGACTCTCGTGTTTCTGTGACTTCTTATGTCTCTTCTAACTAGGGTCTCATTCACACATTCTAACCATCTTTCCGCGGTTTACTTCTGGGCACGCTGCCATTTACTTTACCTTGATACACTTGTTTCGTTAGTCATTCATTTGGCATTCTCTCAACATGTCCGAACCATCTTAACCGATTTCTTTC